>NW_028318788.1:0-337500 GCF_062004578.1 Staurois parvus
GGCATTCACTATATCCGCTCTCCCGGACCCGGCATTCACTATATCCGCTCTCCCCGGACCCGGCATTCACTATATCCGCTCTCCCCGGACCCGGCATTCACTATATCCGCTCTCCCCGGACCCGGCATTCACTATATCCGCTCTCCCCGGACCCGGCATTCACTATATCCGCTCTCCCCGGACCCGGCATTCACTATATCCGCTCTCCCCGGACCCGGCATTCACTATATCCGCTCTCCCCGGACCCGGCATTCACTATATCCGCTCTCCCCGGACCCTGCATTCACTATATCCGCTCTCCCCGGACCCGGCATTCACTATATCCGCTCTCCCCGGACCCTGCATTCACTGTATCCGCTCTCCCAGCACCCCGCATTCACTATATCCGCTCTCCCCGGACCCCGCATTCACTATATCCGCTCTCCCCGGACCCCGCATTCACTATATCCGCTCTCCCCGGACCCCGCATTCACTGTATCCGCTCTCCCCGGACCCCGCATTCACTGTATCCGCTCTCCCCGGACCCCGCATTCACTGTATCCGCTCTCCCGGACCCCGCACTCACTATATCCTGCTCTTCCCGGACCCCGCACTCACTATATCCGGTCTCCCCAGACCCCGCACTCACTATATCCGGTCTCCCCAGACCCCGCACTCACTATATCCGCTGTCCCCGGACCCTGCATTCACCATATCCGCTCTCCCCGGACCCTGCATTCACCATATCCGGTCTCCCCGGACCCCCCATTCACTATATCCGTTCTCCCCGGACCCCCCATTCACTATATCCAGTCTCCCCGGACCCCACATTCACTATATCTGCTCTCCCCGGACCCCGCATTCACTATATCTGGTCTCCCCGGACCCCGCATTCACTATATCTGCTCTTCCCGGACCCCCCATTCACTATATCCAGTCTCCCCGGACCCCACATTCACTATATCCGCTCTCCCCGGACCCCGCATTCACTATATCTGGTCTCCCATAGCACACAGAACATGGAAATGCAAAAATTTTAGTAAACAGACTGCTGAATCCCTTTTCTCATCAGCAGTATATTATTATATTATTATTATTATACAGTATTTATAAAGCGCCAATAGTTCGCTCAGCGCTGTACATTACAGAGGGGGACAGAACATGTGACAGAACAATACCAATACAATGCAAAACATGAGGGATTGAGGGCCCTGCTCTTTCGAGCTTACAATCTAGGAGTATATGGCAGTCTTGTGACTTCTATCAGTGTCCAGCAGAGCACTGGTAAAGCTTGTAGGAAGAGTTCTCTTCCTGTCCTATGAGGCTGCATGACCCTGACCCGCTCTGTGCTGATCACATGCATCCTCCTAAATTTAAAAAAATAAACCCCAAAAAAACTCTTGCAATACACACCAAACTGAGCATGTGCAGAGTGCCTCCTAGAGCTCTGTACCATCAGCAGATGGATTGGAGACAGTAGAAGACAGGATCAGTCTTAACACAATGCAGAGGATTAACCCCTTAGGTTCCACAGTGAGTATAACAAGCATGCTTTACTGCATCTACAGGCGGATTGTACTGTTGGGGGTTTAGTAACACTTTAAGCATCCTATACAGCCAACCAATGAGGGCACAGTATAGGTTTTATAATCAAACTCGAAATTCTCCAATCGTTACACATTCCAACTCAAAGCCCGATGATCCGAAGACAACCAACAGTGACAACCGTCAGAAAACGGCCACAACGATATCCCCATCATGGGTCACTCATCACATTGTCCTCCAATCAGAGGCAACCCAACAAGAAGGTCCAATTTAAAGTATATCAATAGAAAAACAAAAGTAAAAAGGAACTCCTTGGGCCCCCCAGGTCACCAGAACTAGTGTCCCCATTGGAAGATTTCCCCTCTTACGTTTCTGGGGACAACCCAAATGTGGATTTTTTTTTCACTTTTAATAATGGTAAACAAAAAGGGGAGGGGGGGGGGGGATATCCTAACGAGGCATAGACAGCAATAGACACCTAATAGGTGTTCTAAACCATCTCCACTCACAAACAAAAAAAAAAAAATGCCTTTAATTGTACTTTAATAATGATTATCCATTAAAGTGGAGTTACTCTTTAAAGTAAATAAAATATAACAGTAAAATTAAAAAGCAAAAAAAAAAAAAAAAAAAAAAAAAAAAAAAAAGAAAAGAAAGGGAAAAAATTTGAATATTTTTTATTAAAAAAAGGGAATTAAAACAAAATTAAAGAAAACAAAATTAAAGAAAAAAAAAGGAAACAGTTTTTTAAACACTTTTCTAAAGTTTTTTTTTTTCTTAAATTTTTTTTTTTTTTTTTAATGCATTTTCTTTTTTTCCCCTTTTTTAAATTTAATTTTCACTTTGTTTAATTTTATGTTTACATTTACTTTAAAGAGTAACTGCACTTTCATGGATAATCATTATTAAAGTAAAGGCATTTTTTTTATGTTGGCTAGAAAAAAAGTGTATAAAAAAAATTGTATAATCATAAAAAAAAAAATGCCTTATTTATTTTTTCCAGGTACTTCTATAGCGCCATCAATTTACGCCGCGCTTTACATATATATTGTACATTCACATCAGTCCCTGACCCTCAAGGGGCGTACAATCTAAGGTCCCTAACTCACATTCATACATACACATACTAGGGCCTGTAATTGTACTTTAAAGAGTAACACCATTTTCACGGATAATCATCAAAGTAAATAAAATATAAAAGTAAAATTAAAAAGCAAGAAAAAAGTAAAAATTAAATTTAGAAACAAAAACGGGAAAAAAATAAAAATAATTTATCACATTCCTGTGCAAATCGCATGTGATTTGTGTACACACATTATATATATATATTTTTTATATTTATATATATATATATTTGTTTTTTTTTTTTTTTTTTTTTTTAATTGTTTGCATCTATAAAAAAAAAAAAAAAAAAAAAAAAAAAAAAAGTATTGGTTCACCAATGTGCACTTTTAAATCCATCCAAAAAAGAAAAAAACAAAAATGAAGATGCAGCCACTGCGTGTATATAATAAATGTGCATGCATAGAAGCGGGACGGTGTTTGTGTAGCTGGAAGTGTTTTTTTTCCCTTTATGTATTTATTGCTCAGCAACACGTCCATAAATTAAAGTTGGAAGAAAAAAAAAAAAAAAGAAAAGAAATTGCCGGGTATGAAATTTATAGGTTGTTCCAATGTTTCCTGTCTGGGTGGAAGTGGAGGGGCCGGTACAATACTCATTCAGATCTGATTCATGCTGCTAGCGCTCTCCTCCAGCGTTGGACTGTCAGGATCTGAAGCCATCTGCGCTGGCAGGGGAAACGCTGTGACATCACACTCCCCGCAGCAGAGCCCTCCGCAGCTCCAGCACTGGCTAGGATCTTGTGACTGCTGGGAGAGGTTATATAAACACCGTCCGTCCAAGGGGGGGGGGGGTCCCCAGAGGAACCATTACTGGGAAGAAACCCCCCCCCCCCCCCCCGCCTCTTCTATTCCCTTAGACTTGAAACTTCAGCATAGAAATATAGAAAGCCCGGCTTACAGGTTGGGTGCTTGCTGCAACCCCCCCCCCCCCCACCACCATCACCTCTACAACTCTTGCTGCAACCCCCCCCCACCACCACCTCTACAACTCTTGCTGCTATTCCCCCCCCCCCCCCCACCATCACCTCTACAACTCTTGCTGCAACCCCCCCCCCACCATCACCTCTACAACTCTTGCTGCAACACCCCCCCCCCCCCCACCACCACCTCTACAACTCTTGCTGCAACACCCCCCCCCCCCCACCACCACCTCTACAACTCTTGCTGCAACCCCCCCCCCCACCACCACCTCTACAACTCTTGCTGCAACCCCCCCCCCCCCCCATCACCTCTACAACTCTTGCTGCAACCCCTCCCCCCCCCACCACCTCCACAACTCTTGCTGCTATTCCCCCCCCCCCCCCCACCACCACCTCTACAACTCTTGCTGCAACCCCTCCCCCCCCCACCACCTCCACAACTCTTGCTGCTATTCCCCCCCCCCCCCCACCACCACCACTTCTACAACTCTTGCTGCAACCCTCCCCCCCTCCCATCACCTCTACAACTCTTGCTGCATCCCCTCCCCCCCCCCCCACCACCTCCACAACTCTTGCTGCTATTCCCCCCCCCCACCACCACCACCTCTACAACTCTTGCTGCAACCCCTCCCCCCCCCCCCCACCATCACCTCTACAACTCTTGCTGCAACCCCTCCCCCCCCCCCACCACCTCCACAACTCTTGCTGCTATTCCCCCCCCCCCCCACCACCACCTCTACAACTCTTGCTGCAACCCCTCCCCCCCCCCACCACCTCCACAACTCTTGCTGCTATTCCCCCCCCCCCCCCCACCACCACCACTTCTACAACTCTTGCTGCAACCCTCCCCCCCCTCCCATCACCTCTACAACTCTTGCTGCATCCCCTCCCCCCCCCCCACCACCTCCACAACTCTTGCTGCTATTCCCCCCCCCCCCCCCACCACCACCTCTACAACTCTTGCTGCAACCCCTCCCCCCCCCCCCCCACCATCACCTCTACAACTCTTGCTGCAACCCCCCCTCCCATCACCTCTACAACTCTTGCTGCAACCCATCCCCCCCTCCCATCACCTCTACAACTTTTGCTGCAACCCCCCCCCCCCCCATCACCTCTACAACTTTTGCTGCAACCCCCCCCCCCCCCCCCATCACCTCTACAACTTTTGCTGCAACCCCCCCCCCCCCCATCACCTCTACGACTCTTGCTGCAATCCCCCCCCCACCATCACCTCCACGACTCTTGCTGCAATCCCCCCCCCACCATCACCTCCACGGCTCTTGCTGCAATCCTCCCCCACCCCCCGCCATCACCTCCACGACTCTTGATGCTATTTCCCCCCCCCCCCCACCATCATCACCTCTACAACTCTTGCTGCATCCCCCCCTCCCATCACCTCTACAACTCTTGCTGCAACCCATCCCCCCCTCCCATCACCTCTACAACTTTTGCTGCAACCCATCCCCCCCTCCCATCACCTCTACAACTTTTGCTGCAACCCCCCCATCATCACCTCTACAACTTTTGCTGCAACCCCCCCATCATCACCTCTACAACTTTTGCTGCAACCCCCCCCCCCCATCATCACCTCTACAACTTTTGCTGCAACCCCCCCCCCCCCCCCATCATCACCTCTACAACTTTTGCTGCAACCCCCCCCCCCCCCCATCACCTCTACAACTTTTGCTGCAACCCCATCACCTCTACAACTCTTGCTGCAAACCCCCCCCCCCCCCCCCCCCATCACCTCCACGACACTTGCTGCAACCCCCCACCATCACCTCTAAGACTCTTGCTGCCACCCCCCACCAAAAAAAAAAAAAAAAAAATGAAATCATTTTTACCATACGGTTTACATCGATAAAGTTGAAAATCATAGTAGGTTAAAAAGTTTATATTTTTGCCACAATTACTAAATTTTTATTAAAAAGTTAAATTCTTGATTTGTGAGGCTTTTTTCTTTAAACATTGTAACAAATGAAAGCCTAGAATGTTCCAGATCCCGGCATTCTCATTGGGTAGTTTTCTGTATTGAATATTTTTTTAAACTGCATTAAATTCAGATTCCATCAGGGAGGGTGTCACCTCTTCCATTAGAGTCCTCTGTACTGGTGATACCTGCCAAGACGAGGCGCAATTCAGCGATTCTTTACTTGTGCTACTCGGGGCTGTTAGGTGCAGGAACTCCTGCTGTCTAAGTCACCCCTCGTCTCCGCCCCCTACCCACCTCCACACACCGTTCCTGGGTTCCACCCCCATACCCACCCTGCCAGTACCACCCCATACCCACCCTGCCAGTACCACCCCCATACCCACCCTGCCAGTACCACCCCCATACCCACCCTGCCAGTACCACCCCCATACCCACCCTCCCAGTACCACCCCCATACCCACCCTCCCAGTACCACCCCCATACCCACCTTCCCAGTACCACCCCCATACCCACCTTCCCAGTACCACCCCCATACCCACCCTGCCAGTACCAACCATACCCACCCTGCCAGTACCACCCCCATACCCACCTTGCCAGTACCACCCCCATACCCACCTTGCCAGTACCACCCCCATACCCACCCTCCCAGTACCACCCCCATACCCACCCTCCCAGTACCACCCCCATACCCACCCTCCCAGTACCACCCCCATACCCACCCTCCCAGTACCACCCCCATACCCACCCTCCCAGTACCACCCCTTTCAAAGAATATAATTTGAATGGAATTTGTTAACAAGGAAGGCAGTCAAATAAACCCCCCCCCACAGCACCGATAGATCTACTAATAGACCCCCACACACAGAGCAACAATAGATCTACTAATAGATCCCCCACAGCAACGATGGATCAACTAATAGACCCCACACTCAGCAACGATAAATCTACTAATATATCCCCCACAGCAACAATAGATCTACTCATATATCCCCCACAGCAATGATAGATCTAATAGACCCCCCACCACAATGATAGATCTACTAATAGATCCCCCCACCACAATGATAGATCTACTAATAGACCCCCCCACCGCAATGATAGATCGACTAATAGACCCCCCCACCGCAATGATAGATCTAATAGACCCCCCCACCACAATGATAGATCTACTAATAGACTTCCCCACTGCAACGATAGATCGAATAAATCCCCCACAGGAACAATAGATCTACTAATAAACACCCCCCAGCAATGACAGATCTATTGTTGCTGTGGGGTGTATATTAGTAGATCTATCATTGCTGGGGGTGTTTATTAGTAGATCTATTGTTGCTGTGGGGGTGTCTATTAGTAGATCTACTAATAGACCCTCCTAGCAACAATTAACCACCTGTAACAAAACAGCCCCCAGCAGCAATAGATCTATGGCAGCAGCAGATCTTCCCACAGCCAGCATCAATAGATCCCCCCCAGAAATAATAGATACTCCACCAGCAACAGTAGGCCTTCCCTGCAGCAATATCCAACCCCCCCCCCCCCCCAAAAAAAAAAAAATAGATCCCTCCTGCAGCAATAGACCCCAACACTCATCAATGGAAGCTTCAGCACACCCCAGCACCCTTTGCCATTCATTACATTCAGTGCTGGAGGGGCCAAAACTGCATTCCTCCATGTTTCTGCTGGAAAAAAAAAAAAAAAGCCTTGGTACTATGATTTATAGAGATGCTCATGTAGCTGCAAAGAACAGCCATTAGCAGTGGTCCCTCCGCAGAGGTCCAAGACGCCCCCCACCCTGCCAAATTAGACCTCTCCAATCAGAGGGGAGCAAGAGCTTTACTGATTGCAAAGCTACAGCGCCGTGAAAGTCTTCACACCCCTTGAAATTTTCCACATTTTGTCATGTGACAACCAAAACGTAAAATGTAATTTATTGGGATTTTATGTGAAGGACTAGAAGTCTCCAAACTGCGACCCTGTCCTGGCCATTATCTGGCGCTTGGGGTACTTTTCCTGCCAGTGATATGAAGCACTACTCCCCCCACGGGCGCCAACCACTGGGCACTACTCCCCCCACCGGCGCCAACCACTGGGCACTACTCCCCCCACCGGCGCCAACGACGGGGCAATATTCCTCCCACTGACGCCAATGATGGGGCACGATTCCTCCCACTGACGCCAATGATGGGGCACGATTCCTCCCACTGACACCAATGATGGGGCACTATTCCCCCCACTGACACCAATGATGGGGCACGATTCCTCCCACTGACACCAATGATGGGGCACGATTCCTCCCACTGACGCCAATGATGGGGCACTATTCCTCCCATTTACACCAATGATGGGGCACTATTCCCCCCACTGATACCAATGATGGGGCACTATTCCTCCCACTGACACCAATAATGGGGCACTATTCCTCCCACTGATACCAATGATGGGGCACTATTCCTCCCACTGACACCAATGATGGGGCACTATTCCTCCCACTGATACCAATGATGGGGCACTATTCCTCCCACTGATACCAATGATGGGGCACTATTCCTCCCACTGATACCAATGATGGGGCACTATTCCTCCCACTGACACCAATGATGGGACACTATTCCACCCACTGACCACCAATGATGGGACACTATTCCACCCACTGACACCAATAATGGGACACTATTCCACCCACTGACACCAATAATGGGACACTATTCCACCCACTGACACCAATGATGAGGCACTACTCCTCGTCCTACTGACCACTAACCCTGAGGCCATGTTTATTCTCACTGATGCTGGGCCCAGGACAATACCCCCACTGGACACAATCCTGCCCCCCTAAAGTTCAGTTTAAAAAAAAAAAAATATATGTTGAAAACCATTTCTCATTTTCCTTCCACTTCACAATTATGTGCCACTTTGTGTCGGTCTATCACATCCAATCCCAATGAAATACATTGTAACATGACAACATGGGGGCATTTCAAGGGGTATGAAAACTTTTTCAAGGCGTTGTATGGATCCAACTCAGCAAGGGGGTGTGTGTTGGATCTCTACAGAGAGACCACTGCTTCCAGACAGCAAAGGGAACTGCAAAGGGAACAGGCTTTGCTACTCTGGCTGTTCTATATATAAAAAAACAAAAAAAAAAAATCTAAAGACTTTACTCCGCTTTTTGTATTTCACACCTGGAATATATTTAGTGGATTGAAACTGAAAGTGGGCTCTAAGCGGCACCAAGTTCAATAACTGCATCCCATTGGCTCAGATTCCTGCACCTCGGTATGGCAGACATTATGTGCCCAGACAGTTCCGAGTCATCTGCCTCTGCAGTCCTCCCAGCTGCTTCCTCACTCCTGGCACCAGACGCGGTGCCATGTTCCCTCTAGGACAAACATACAACATTTCGAGAATCATTTTACTACACAGAAATCCATCTGTTACACAGAACCGCTCCAATCCACCGCGAGCCGCGCCAAAGTCAACAACTCCGCTGCCACAGGAATTTCCAGATTTACAATGGCGGCCCAACGTGGGCACTGCCCACCTGTACCAATGCCCTGCAGCATGGGATTACCAACACCGGCTTCTCTACTGGGGGCAACCAAGGAGGGGGGGGGGGGCAAGTCATTGGGCCAGACACTAGATAAAAAGCTGCCAAGGAAACATTAAAAAGAGATCATTGTCTACATTGTAAAAGTAGACCCCTTCCTCAAAATCATTTATTCCCCCCTCCCTAATATTAGGTGTACTCTGCATCAAAATCCTTACCCTACACCCCCAGCCCTTATTAAAATTGGATCCTTGCATCAATATTCAATATAGTTTACCCCCCCCCCCCCCCCCCGTGTTAAACTTGAACCCCTGCATGAAAATTTTTTACCCCCCCTCCCAGGTTAAAAGAGGACCCCTACATCAAAATATTTAGCAAACACCCACACCCCTTGTTAAAATTGGGAGTTGTCAGTCCACCCCTGGATGGGGTGCCCTTTTAAAATTATGGACAGTCCTGAGGCACCCCATTTTAGAATGAGGTGCCTTGAGACTGTCCATGCTTTTAAAGGGTGCCTCAGGACTGTCCATAAATTTTAACCCCTTCACACCTAAGGGTAAAACAAATCTTCATGCCTAAGCACAATTTTGCAATGTTGACCTGTGTTCGTAAAACCGTCCGTATCACAGCTACTTTGTACATCCGGGTGGATTATCCCGCGTTTTTTTCAGGACAAATTGGGCTTTCACTTGGTGGTAAATGATAATGGATATCTCCTGATTTTTTTTTTTTATTATTATTAAAGGAAAATTGGACCAAAATAGTACAAAAAAAAAAAAAACATGTTTACTTAGCTGTGTGTTTATTACTACCATAACCTACCACCAAAGAACAACCCAAAATAAATTCCCCAGCTCTTGACGATCGCAGCGATACCATATATGTGTGTGTCATTTGTTATTTGTACCCGGAGTACAGCCCAGAAACAATAGTGTGCATTTTGTCTTTTTTTTAACCTAAAAACACACTGACACCAATCATTTTTTTTTTAAATCCTGACCTTTGACCCTGAACCAAACAATAACCCTGGCACTGAACTTTGATCTAGGTATTTTTTCTTTATTTTTTTAATATTTATCTTTTTTTTTTCTCTCTATGCCAGGAGTTAGAGAGATACAATGTATAATGGGATGTATATAATGATACAATGTATAATGGGATGTATATAAATAATACAATGTATAATAGAATGTATATAATGATACAATGTATAATAGGATGTATATAATGATACAATGTATAATGGAATGTATATAACGATACGATGTATAATGGAATGTATATATAACGATACAATGTATAATAGAATGTATATAACGATACGATGTATAATGGAATGTATATAACGATACGATGTATAATGGAATGTATATAACGATACGATGTATAATGGAATGTATATAACGATACAATGTATAATGGAATGTATATAACGATACAATGTATAATGGAATGTATATAACGATACAATGTATAATGGAATGTATATAACGATACAATGTATAATAGAATGTATATAACGATACAATGTACAATGGAATGTATATAACGATACAATGTACAATAGAATGTATATAACGATACAATGTACAATAGGATGTATATAACGATACAATGTATAATAGAATGTATATAACGATACAATGTACAATAGGATGTATATAATGATACAATGTATAATAGAATGTATATAATGATACAATGTATAATAGAATGTATATAATGATACAGTGTATAATAGGATGTATATAATGATACAATGTATAATAGAATGTATATAATGATACAATGTATAATAGGATGTATATAATGATACAATGTAGAATAGGATGTATATAATGATACAATGTAGAATAGGATGTATATAATGATACAATGTACAATGGGATGTATATAATGACACAATGTACAATGGGATGTATATAACGATACAATGTATCTCTTCTCCATTCATAGAGAGAAAAAAAAAAGGGGGCCGGGCTGCACAGTGACTGATCACTGTGATAGCCAATCAGAGGCTATCACAAAGATCGTCGTTAGAATGGGAAACAGGGCTCTTAGTAACACCGTGGTCTTTGTGCTAGGAGCGCACTGTGCGGCACGCTCCCAGCACAAAGACGGGTACGCAAATACGCGCCCCCCTCGGAAAAAAGCCCAGTTCCGTGAGGCCGCATATTTGTGCGACGTGGGGGTCAAGGGGTTAAAGGGTGCCTTGACTGAAAAAAAGGTTGAGAAACACTGTTCTAGAGTGATCCTCAGTTTGGAGGATTTCACACCTGAAATTAGAAACAAAAAAAATTCTACAAAATGAATACATTCCAGGCCCCTAGACAAAACATCGGAGCCCCCCCCCCCGTTCCCTTGTTTTCACAGTCAGTGTTACCATCACTGTGCTGTAACGGAATCCCCAAAATGTTCATAATGACAATAAGTCTATATGGAACGGAACCGGCTTTAATGACTTTGTCGGGCTGTTTAACACTCGCTCGAGCAAATAAAACTGCCTCTAAAATGAAAAAAAAACAAAACAAAAAAAATAGAAAACTTTCTCCAGACTCAAGTGAAAAATGAAGTCTTCTCGTGCAATCTGCATGCTGTGTTCTACTAGACAGTTCACAGAACATTGAAGCTTCAATGGCCGTAAAGAGCAAAAAAATAGACCTGCAGAGATTTTGTACAAACAATTAATCAGACAATTGTCTCCGGTAGTAAATCCACAGTGAGGAGAGATGGTTTATATCCCAACCTTTATTTTATTAAATATTCTGTTTCACAAAAAAGTGTTTGAGGTTCTGTTCACCTTAAAGAGGCCCTGTCCTTCATTGGGACAAGGTCTTTTTGCACCCTGTCCACCCAACTAGACCCAGTCTACCGTTGGGATAAGGTCTTTTTGTGCCCTGTCCACCCAACAAGGCCCTGTTCACCATTGGAAGAAGGTCTTTATGCACCCTGCCCACCCAACAGGACCTGTCTACCATTGGGAAAAGGCCTTTTTACACCCTGTCCTCCCGACAAGTCCCTGTCTACCGATGGGATAAGGTCTGTCTTTACACCCTGTCCACCCAATGAGGCCCTGTCCACCATTGGGAGGTGGTCTTTTTGTGCCCTGTCAACCCAACGAGGCTGTGTTCACCATTGGGAGAAGGCCTTTTTGCACCCTGCCCACCCAACAAGGACCTCTTTACCATTGGGAAAAGTCCTTTTTACACCTTGCCCACCATTGGGATAAGGTCCTTTTACACCCTGTCCTCCAAACAAGTCCCTGTCTGCCGCTGAGATAAGGTCTTTATACACCCTGTCCTCCCAACAAGTCCCTGTCTGCCGTTGGGATAAGGTCTGTCTTTACATCCTGTCCACCCAACAAGGCTCTATCTACTGTTGGGATGAGGTCTCTATGCACCCTGTGCACCCACCAAGGCTGTGTACACTGTTGGAATCAGGTCTGTCTTTACACCCTGTTCACCCAAAGGTTCTATCCACTGTTGGGATAAGGTCTTTTTTCACCCTGTCCACCCCCAAAAAAGGCCCTGTCTACTGTTAGAATAAGGTCTTTTTGCACCCTGTTCACTGAACAAAGCCCTGTTTACCATTAGGATAAGGTCTTTTTACACCATGTCCACCCAAGGAGGCCCTGACCACCATTGGGTGAAGGTTTTTTTGCACCCTGTCCACCATTGGGATAAGGTGTTTACACCCTGTCCACCATTGCGATAGGGTTTTTACACCCTGTCCACCATTGCGATAGGGTTTTTACACCCTGTCCACCCAACAAGGCACTGTCCACCATTTGGATAAAGTCTTTTTATACCCTATTAACCCAACAAAGGCCCTGTCCACCATTGGGATAAGGTCTTTCTGCACCCCGCCCTCCCAACAAGGCCCTGTCTACCGTTGGGATGTTTTGTTTTTTTTGTTTTTTTTTTTACACTCTGCCCACCCAACAAATGCCCTGTCTACCGTTGGGATAAGGTCTTTTTGAACCCTGTCCATCCAACAAATGCCCTGTCTACCGTTGGGATAAGGTCTTTTTGAACCCTGTCCATCCAAAAAATGCCCTTTTTACCGTTGGGATAAGGTCTTTTTGTGACCTGTCCACCCAACGAGGCCCTGTTCACCATTGGGAGAAGGTCTTTTTGCACCCTGCTCACCCAACAAGGACCTGTCTACCATTGGGAAAAGACCTTTTTACACCCTGCCCACCACCTTTTGGGAGAGCCAAAACAACCTCTGTGTGACTGTACAGGAGATGAAGGATAAGTAAATGTCAAATCTGATCCACCATTGATTCAGCAGAGCTAACCCCATTATGTGCTCTGGGTTACAAGTGAAGTAGTAAAAATGGACCAAAGGACCTTGGCCAGATGTCCTGCACCTATGTTGGTCTAATAAGGGAGCAGTGTACTTTCTTAATAGATCCTTGGGGGGGGTGGGTAACATGAAAGTTATTTTGACCATTTTACAAGTTCACTGTGTAAACTGGGAATGCCAAGGTAAGTTACAATGTTCCAGCTGAATTTGCTTCAAGTTCTGCAGCATGAAAATCAATTTGCGCAGTCCTAAGTAGTGACATTCCAGCCTGAATTAGCAGGTCTGCAAAAATCTGAGGCCATTATGAGGGGGCTCCAATCTCTAACGGAAATTTTATATTTTGTCAGTCTACCCTAAACAGGTAGTCTGGTTTTTGGCAGATGTTGGGGTTTAACCCAGCCAAGTGCTTTCTTGTGCATCTTGATGCCTTCAGAGCATAGTTGGCCATGTTTGAGGTCCTGAGTCTGCAAAACTGACAAGGCCATTCCAGGTGAATGCCACTACATCTGTTGGACCAACACCTCTAGATAAATATGTATAAAATGCAGCGGGACGTAGGAAACCCCAAAATGGCAGAAGCATGTCCAAACAGGGGGCATAGACATCTCAATGAGGTCACCAAAATGTACACAGTTTATGGCTGAACCCAACAGATGTCACAGCTCAAAATTAGCCAATTTGGGAATCAAAATACTTCAAAGTATAATTTAAGCTCCACTACTAAAATCTCAATTTTTAATCCACAAACATCTGTTAAGTTTTCAAATTCTATAAAACAAATCCCCGGCGGACCTGCCAGGAAGGTCAGGCCAGGGGCGGACTGACCATTTGGAAACTCGGGCACTGCCCGAGGGCCCGGGGTCAGTAGGGGGCCCCATGAGGTGCCCCTGGTACCTTTTTCATAGGCTTTTTTGAGTTTGGGCAAGGACACAGGGGCCCCATGATCCCCTATTGCCCGGGGGCCCCATGAGTTGTCAGTCCGCCCCTGGGTCAGGCACTTGCATTGCTGGGAGAAGGTCCCTGAGCACCCCAGACAAAAAGGCCAAAATGGACCTTCTCCTTCCCCCTTTCATAAGCCCTGAATTACTTGAGCCGATTAGGTTGCAGGTCTTTTTACACCCCCATCCAGCCAAAGAGCCCAAGGCAGTCACTTCCTTTGCCTACCTATCATCCCGCTCCTTGGCACTTCCTGTTATTGGGTGACAATGCTCTGTCCTGGTCTCCTAGTTGTGCTCCTGCATTGTCACCCAGGCTTCCGATAGGGACTACAAGCGGCCATTACAAGACATTACACATGCTTGGCCCATTGTTCTCATTGGGAAACCCACTCAAAGATCCATCTCTGGGGTCCATGAAGATAGGGAGTGAATGCAAAGAGGCAGCAGAAGATTAGCACAGAAATCCAACCCAAGAAGTTTCTGAATGCAGTGGGCCTGTGTACAAGATCATAAGTTGGGCCCCCTTCAAGAAAAAAAAACAAAAAAAACCTCAAGCTCCATTGACAATGGCCAGTTGGTGCGGTGTCCTGATCCGTAAATCTCATAGATCTGAACATTGTGCAACTCTTGGTGCAATGGAACCCTAAAATTGCAGTTGCACCTGAACAGAATCCCCAATGTGTGCACAGTGAGCCCCCTTCTCCCATTGTTGCCCATGTGCACTGCCTACGTTCGTGAATACAAGAGACCTCCTTCACTGGTCCGTATCTTATACCCATGCAAAGGGCTTCCTTCATCCACGTGTTCCACGGTGTCCTGATTCATGCATCAGATGCATGTTCCATGATGCGTGTGGAGATCCATGCAGCCTGCCATCATGGCTCCCTTTGCGCACACACTGGGGATTCAGTTCGGGAAGTGCTCCTCTGCCTAGTCAACCCCGTGCACTCCATTTGGCAACTCTGGCCCTGCCCAAGGGCCCGGGGTCAGAAGGAGGCCCCATGAGATGCCCCTGGTACCTTTTCATAGGCTTTTTTGGGTGTGGTTTGAGTGTGAGCAAGGACACAAGGGCCCCATGGTCCCCTATTGCCCGGGGGGGCCCCATGAGTTGTCAGTCCACCCCTATCTCTGCTGATCGGGCTCCTTTATTGATTAATTATAGACATTATCAGCTATTGGAGACAATAGAAATCTGGTATCTCAGTTTTAGGTCGAGTTCACACCCGAGCGATTTGTTGCATGTTCCTCCAATGGAGGCTTCAACATTCAAAGATTCCCAATATAGTCAATGGCGTGTTCCTTGAAACCCGAAAAACATGAGCTCTCTAGGGTAGAGTTGCATGTCTTTTGTCCCTTAGACTTCCATTAGGACCACCCGCATACAGGGTTTTTGGGGTTTAACCTTCATGAAGGTAAAAAAGCCTTCAGCCTTCAGAACATTAAAACATGTCGCACCTAATGCAGTCCTATGGGGCTGCGCCGCAAAAGTGTGCATTGCTTGCATTTGCAGCACGAGTAGTATGAGTGTTTTAAATCAGATGAGTAAGGAGCAGGGGCGGACTGACAACTCATGGGGCCCCCCGGGCAATAGGGGATCATGGGGCCCCTGTGTCCTTGCCCAAACTCAAAAAAGCCTATGAAAAAGGTACCAGGGGCATCCCATGGGGCCCCCTACTGACCCTGGGCCCTTGGGCAGTGCCCGAGTGCTCGAATGGTCAGTCCGCCCCTGGTTAGGAGGTGAGATGACCTCTTTGCCGCCCGTCAAGCACCTCTAAAAAGCGATCTGAGCGTGGGTGGCTTTTCAGAGGAGCGGCAGCCTCTACTGCACTTGTGAATGAGCCCCAAAGACATTCAAAAGAAGCTCGAGCATGAACCTGACCTTAGCAACAATATAAAAGGCAAGTGTGAACATCAACAGAAGCTTCTAGAGTTAATTAGAAGAAACTGAACATTTCTTGGCCAAGAAAAAAAAAAAAAAAAAAAGGCGTTTTAAGCAATTCCAAAATTCAAGCAGCCGGCAAGACTTCATCAACTCATGTAGAGATCTGTGGACAGAAAAACATTGCTGCCGACTCTCCCCGGCGCGGACAGACGGCCTGTCACTGCTGTGGATTGCCATCCCAGAAAGCCCCTGCCAGCCAGGCATGCTGGGTAGTTGTAGCGTGGCTGGCGGCCCCTCGGGGGGAGTCCGTGTCTTCTCCGTCCCGGAGGAATTCCTCCCACTCTCTGGCTGAAAGCAGCGTGGCACAGATGCCAACACGTTGTTTTGTCTTCACAAATATTTAGATTGTAATTAAGTGAGAAGTGATAGGGCCGCCACGTTACAGATCGCCAGCAGCGCCGCCCAAGTGTTCCAGGGGGCAGATTAAAGGGGAACTCCGCTCCGAACTGGAATCGCTGCAGAATGCGACGACCATCAGAACTCTGGGCTCCTGAATTTTTAAACACTGAACTCGAGGAAACATAAAAGCCATAAAGGATATTTATTTCAGGTACTTCTATAGTGCCGTCAATTTACCCAGCGAGATATATATATATATATACACACACACACACACACACACACATATATATATATATACACACACACACATATATATATACACACACACACACATATATATATACACACACACACACACACACACACATATATATATATACACACACACACACATATATATATATATATATACACACACACACACACACACACACACATATATATATATATATATACACACACACACACACACACATATATATATATATACACACACACACACACACATATATATATATATATACACACACACACACACATATATATATATATATATACACACACACACACACACACATATATATATATATACACACACACACACACACACACACACACATATATATATACACACACACACACACACACACATATATATATACACATACACACACATATACTGTATACATACATATATCCGTCAATTTACCCTCAAGGGGTGTACAATCTAAGGTCCCTAACTCACATTCATACATACACATACTAGGGACAATTTACACAGGAGCCAATTCACCTACCAGCATGTCTTTGGAGTGTGGGAGGAAACCGGAGTACCCGGAGGAAACCCACACAGGCACAGGGAGAACATGCAAACTCCAGGCAGGTGGTGCCGTGGTTGGGATTCAAACCAACAACCCGAGTACTGCCAGGTGGAAGTGCTAACCATTTAGCCACTGTGCTGATCAGGGGCGGACTGACCATTTGGAAACTCAGGCACTGCCCGAGGGCCCGGGGTCAGTAGGGGGCTCCCATGAGATGCCCCTGGTACCTTTTTCATAGGCTTTTTTAAGTTTGGGCAAGGACACAGGGGGCCCATAATCCCCTATTGCCCGGGGGCCCCATGAGTTGTCAGTCCGCCCCTGCTGCTGATATATATACACACACACATATACATAATTTGTGTACACTAAATGCCCTTGCAAACCCAGATATTGCCTTGTAAAGAAAATGCCTCTACCCTGGAGTTCAGCTTTATTTATTTTTTTTAATCCAATGTAAACACCTCAGTTTGATTTGCTAACAGCTTCTTGCCATCCAGGTCTGTACAGCAGAGCTCGGAAGAAGAAGCAGCACAGTTTGCCATTTGGCTGTTCTGCAATGCAAGCACCAGATTACCTCAGTCTACTGCTGTCCCCCTTCCACTGTCCTAGGCGCAGGGTGGGGAGGAGATCTGGGTGCAAAACTGCAGCCAAGATCGGCTCCCAGAAAGGGATGTGCAATGTGGCAGAGCTGTGTAAATCATAGGACTGGATGGACAGAATTGAAAATAATATACACACACACACACACACACATACTGCAAGCACTGTAAAGTAATTCATTCTCAAAAAGGTCACAGTAGTGCACAAGTAGTCTTAGCTGGCAGGCTGCGGGAAGAAATAAGAGGAAAGGAGCAGCTATTTTGGTGCTTGTACAACAGGGCTGGAGCGTGGGAGGAAGAAGCAGCACCATGTGGTGACCAGAAGCATGCTGATAGGTGGAGAGAACTAAATGACCGAGAGATGAGCTCATCACCGTGCTGCTTCTCTGTTCATTATCCAGTCACAGGCTGGGCTCAGAGGAAGTGTGTTGAATGATGCTAGCCATCAGACTGAGGACATCTAGCAGCAGAACAAAGTACTGCGGGTGGGGGGGGGGGAGATTTTGGATTGAAAGTGAATATTGCAGAAAAAAAAAATAAAAAAAACTCCATTACTTGATAAAAAAAACACACAGCTGCTATAATTTCCATAGTCTGGGCACAAGACGCACATAAAAGATCAGCAATATACAGACTGGCATCAGATTCCCAAACACATTGGCCAGCTTGGCATCTTTCGATAATGGGCACAGCGGGTGTACATACCCGGGAACTCAGCACAGGGATGGTGGGAACCCCTCATAATGGGAACAGCAGGTGTACAGAGCCAGGAACTCAGCACAGGGATGGTGGGAACCCCTCATAATGGGTACAGCGGGTGTACAGACCCGGGAACTCAGCACAGGGATGGTGGGAACTCCTCAAAATGGGCACTGCGGGTGTACAGACCCGGGAACTCATCACAGGGATGGTGGGAACTCCTCAAAATGGGCACAGCGGGTGTACAGACCCGGGAACTCAGCACAGGGATGGTGGGAACCCCTGATAATGGGCACAGCGTTGTGTACAGACCCGGGAACTCAGCAAAGGGATGGTGGGAACTCCTCATAATGGGCACAGCGGGTGTACAGACCCAGGAACTCAGCACAGGGATGGTGGGAACTCCTGATAATGGGCCCAGCAGGCGTACAGGCCCGGGAACTCAGCACAGGGATGGTGGGAACCCCTGATAATGGGCACAGCGGGTGTACAGAGCCAGGAACAAATCACAGGGATGGTGGGAACCCCTTAAAATGTATGGTGTAGCCTTAAATCATGTATTGCTGTATTTAAAAAAAAGATAAATTTTTTTTTTATTAATATGTAAGCACTCGCACCTTGCAGATCGTCACAAGGATAAAACATAAAAGTTTGTACGGCTGACAGACTTGCAGACTCAGTGCTACGTATTTCAATGCAGACCGCGTGATGCAGAAGGGTTCTTTAAAACAGAGAGAAAATTCAGTTCCCTCTGGAACGGACGCGGTCAGGTAGGAGACTCACAACCATGCGACTCGTGGTACAAATCTGGAAAACACAGGAACAAAGTAAGGAGACATGCCCCCCCCCCCCCCCCATGAAATGCGTAACCACCAACCACAATTTCAACACTGGCTGTGGCCAAAACACAGAAAATGAGCTCATTGGACTGATTAGCAGCACTGTCACCCGAGGGTGGTGCAGGCCGGTCCTCTCGCAGAGACGCAATGGAGTTCAGGTGACAACAGGCTGCAGATGGGGCTCATTCACACCTCAAATGCAGGCTCAGCGCAGCAAATGCCATGGCCGTGTATGTGCCGCCATTCACACCAACAGCAGAGCTGAAAGAGGAAAAAGAAAAAAAGAAAAAAAAGAAAAGAAAAAAGAAAACAAAAAAGGAGAAAAAAAAAGGAAAAGGAATAAAAAAATAAAATAAATAAATAAAAAAAAAAAAAAAAAAAAAAAAAAAAAAAAAGAAGAAGGGAGAAGACCAAAGATATTTATTGTAACTCCTAACAATGCGGCACAACACACTTCGTCACACTGCGGAGCATAGAATCACAGGACCTCCTGCACACAGGTAATAAAACACCCCCATGGATCCCTGTGCTAGCAGCTGGCTGAACCTGCTCGTATTGGTGCGCATGGTAGCCTCCCTAGTGGTCTGATTACGTCAGTATTTCTGTGCTCAAAGCGGTACATTTTTTGCATGGAAATATGTCGTTTTTTATTGTAGGCCTGTAATTTGAAGGAATAACTCACTGAAATCTGTCCGAACAAGAGTCTAGTAAACATCCCGGGTATGATAAAATTTGAACCACGAAATCATAAATAATTTAATAAATCATAAAAATAATAAAATACATTTAATTCAATAATATAATCAAACCAAAAACACTGAAATGTGAAATAGAGCGCCAAGTTCGCACATCGCTGAGCAAAGTCGCAGAATCGTTTTCAGTGTCTGATGAGGAATTTCCCCCACGAATCATTATCACTCAATTCTGCAAGTGGTTCTGATTTACTATCGCTGTTCTCTAGCCGGTCTAAAACCGCGTCTGACCTAAAGGGACGCTTTTTGGACGCCATGGACGTTTCTCAGTTTTCAGGCAGAAAGAACAGTAAAAATGCAGGCAGGGCGCCGGACAAAGCACTCGGGACAAAATGTATGTGAAATGGTTTGATACAGGAATGTTATACGATGTGATTTTAGTGGATTTAGTGAATGTCACTTTTTAACATTTTTGAATTTCCCGCCAGTTCCGTCCCCCCGTACGTCCCGACGTCGCAGGGAACGGAACCCGGAAGACAGATGCCGGCATCGGCCGGAGGACATTGCCGGGGACACTGCAGGGGGGACATCGCGGGAGCGCAGGACAAGGTAAGTGAAGAAGAGATCCCGGAGCAACGCTGCAGTGTATTCCCGAGTGTAGCTCGGGGGGGGGGGTTACCGCTTGTGGTAATGAAACTTTACCCCGAGCTACACTCGGGAATACCGCCAGGGGGGGGGTTAAATAAAATGTGACAAAAAATGTGCATGCAGAAAACGCATCCGGAAGGCAACTGGACTGCATTTCTATGGTGTTTGACAGTTCCAAATTGCATGATAAGTCGCATCCTATTGCCTGCAATGGAACCTTTCAAAATTGGTGTCAACTTGAAGGTAGTTCCTGCACTACTTTTTGCAATTTCGGGTGTGACTTTGCTTTGACATCTCTGCATGAAGCCGCATATAAAATCTCACCGGGTCCACAGCTTTGAAATCACGAAACTTCAAGCGCAGCAGCAGGATTTCAATATCGCACTTGTTGTGAACCGCTCCTTACTCTTCAGTCCTGTGTATTAAAACAAGTCCCTAGGGTTGGTGTCACCCGGTGCGGTAACACTTGGCGACACCCCCTCCGACGATCCCCGCAGGATGGATCGGATCTGCGGATTGAGCATAATGGATCAGAGTCCCATCCATTATGCTCCCCAATCCGCAGATCCCATCCATCCTGCGTGGATCGTCGGCATGCAACCTATACGGGGTGACACCGGACCCGCTCCACGAAAAGGTAAGTTGTAAAGAAAGCCGACAATCCACGCAGGATGCATCAGATCCATCCTGCGGGGATCGTCTGCTTTCTTTACAACTTACCTTTTCGTGGAGCGGGCCTGGTGTCACCCCATGTGGAAGGTGGCATCCGGTGTGGCCTGCACCCCCCTCACCTGCTTAGGGATGCCCCTAAAAACATTGCCTTTGTTCTGCCCATGTTTCATGTCAGTGTGACTACATTTGCGACTTGGACATCTGCATAGACGCCTATGTAAGTCGCACTTGGAAAGGGGGGGGGGGGGGAATTTGCAAAAAGTGGCGCAGGAATAACTTTCAAAATTAGTGCGACTGACAGAGTTGGAGTCACACAGATTTGAAAAGTTCCATTGAGTGCAACTTGTCATGCGATTCAAAAATGTTGCACTGGTGTGAACTCAAGGCTAAAAATTAAATGGTGTGACAACGCAGGGGCACATTGAGAGACAAGCACAGAGTGTTGTGTCACCTTATAACAGGAAGTGCCTGAGCAAGGGGCTTCATTGGCAGGATCAGGGACTATTTTTATAAAAAAAAAAGAAAAAAAAAAAAAGTCTAAAACAAAACATACAAAAAAAAACAAAGGAAAAAACCAAAAACGTACAAAAACAAAAACCAAAAAAACAAACACAAACACAACAAAAAAACGCAAAAAAAAAAAAAGGAAAACAAAAAAAAAAGGAAAAAAACTAAACAAAAGTAAAACCAAAAATCATACAAAAAAAAAGTGAAGAAGATAAAACAAAAAAAACAAAAAAACAAAGAAAAAAAAAACAACCCCCTCAAAAAAAGATCAACATTAACCAAATGTGAAGTCTAATTTCTCCATAGTTCACACTATAGAAACACAGATGCGTTTCTGTATGCATGTTTGACGCTTTCCTGAGTTTTTGTGGTTTTTTTCCTCAATTCAAGTAGGGAAATGTGCATTTTTTATGCGTTTTACCGCGTTCCAGTGCAGTTCTGTGCAGGGAATAATGCAGCCTGTGCTACTTTTTCCTGCAACCGAAACTGCAAGCGCTGATGTGAACTCCGACAGACAACCATATCACCTACTTTGTGCGTTTTGGATGCCAAAAACTGCAACTGAAACGCACGGCCCTAAATGGGAATCATTTGAATTTGGACCTCCCTGCCAGCCTGTGCGCGGATCGGACAACCCCCAACAATGGCGGTGTGATAAGGCAGAAGGAAGCTTTTTGTGCGTTATCGGACAAGTTTGCGGCTTAGCGCCCCCCCCCCCACCCCCGCCATCTTGCACACGCTGGTCACAAGGGAACTGTGCTGCTTTTCATACGGCGATCAATTATCAGCGCTGGGAATTTCGCTCGGCAGGTTTTGTTTGAACGCGCTGTGTGGATATTGCCGTCACCCCGTGACCCGCCGCAATTATGGGCCCATGAATGAGTACCAGGTAACGCTCGATAAGGCCGTGATAAAGCATGCGCCGGTTAATGATTAAGCAGAGTCTGAGCTCGCTAGACACCAGGAAACGGCTCCGACGCTTCGCTCCCGTGGTTAAAGGCGGTCAATTATTAATTTCCACCGACCACCATGAAGGGAGGAATGCCGGTAGACATGGCGCCGCAAATGCCAAAATGGCATCTGCGCTTTTTTTTTAGGTGGTTTTACACCTACGCATACACACTAACCTGCGTTGCCTTTCCTGATCCCATTCCTCCATTTTTAATAAAACCTGTCTTTACACATTATACACCCAGTCATTTCATCACTGGGCCTACGTGCTTCTCTATGCAATGCAGGAAGATCGTGGCTGGTGGGAGGGGCTAGCAGAG
This sequence comes from Staurois parvus, assembly GCF_062004578.1. Taxonomy (NCBI): domain Eukaryota; kingdom Metazoa; phylum Chordata; class Amphibia; order Anura; family Ranidae; genus Staurois; species Staurois parvus. The sequence continues at coordinate 23,325 of NW_028318788.1, forward strand.
TGCTGTACATAGCATCACAGCTCCCTGCCTCTGTACTCCTCAGCCCTGATGCAAGCAGTGGGAGAAGTTCTCCAAAACGCCTTGATGGTTGTGCGTCAGTCTGGAGGAGCGAGCGTTCCTAGGCTGTCTTTGCATGCTGACCACCCGCATGTAATGCTGAGCCTCCATGAATGAAAGACCTGAAATCCAATGAAGGGATTGGGTGGGCCAGGGATAGGCTGGGAGGAAGGAGTGAAGATGATGCTGGACGTCCTCCAGTCAGGAAATGGGGCGGAGCTCTGACTGGCTGCAGCTTCTAATGCACATTGAGAAGCTCAGTGTGCGGTGACATCAGAGGAAGCCATTTCAGTCCAGGGGAGGGGCCGGCACACCGGCGCAAGGCTGAAGGGGAGGGGCCGGCACACCGGCGCAAGGCTGAAGGGGAGGGGCCGGCACACCGGCGCAAGGCTGAAGGGGAGGGGCCGGCACACCGGCGCAAGGCTGAAGGGGAGGGGCCGGCACACCGGCGCAAGGCTGAAGGGGAGGGGCCGGCACACCGGCGCAAGGCTGAAGGGGAGGGGCCGGCACACCGGCGCAAGGCTGAAGGGGAGGGGCCGGCACACCGGCGCAAGGCTGAAGGGGAGGGGCCGGCACACCGGCGCAAGGCTGAAGGGGAGGGGCCGGCACACCGGCGCAAGGCTGAAGGGGAGGGGCCGGCACACCGGCGCAAGGCTGAAGGGGAGGGGCCGGCACACCGGCGCAAGGCTGAAGGGGAGGGGCCGGCACACCGGCGCAAGGCTGAAGGGGAGGGGCCGGCACACCGGCGCAAGGCTGAAGGGGAGGGGCCGGCACACCGGCGCAAGGCTGAAGGGGAGGGGCCGGCACACCGGCGCAAGGCTGTGAAGGGGAGGCCAGAGCTAAAAAAAAAAAAAAATAAAAAAAATAGAATAGAAGAAAGCCGCACATCAGGAGAAAGGTGATTGGCCATCCATATAGAACGTCGCATGAAAGATGTGAAATTACAATGAAATGCCCAAACCTTCCCCAAAAAAATAAGAATGCCCCCCCCCCCCCCCCGAATAGAAGCACAAACAATTATTTCCCCCCACCCCTCATAGGAAAAAAACAAACACGAAAGAATAACCCCCCCCCCCCCAATAGAACAAAAGCACAAGAACCCCACCACCCATAGAACAAGAATACCCCCATAAAACAAAAATACCCCCCATAGTAAATTTTTTTTTTTTTTTAAAAGTCACGAAAAAAACCCTCAATAGAACAAATGAAGAATTCCCCCCATAGAACACCCCCCCCCCCCAACATAGGAACAAACATGAATTCCCCCCACCCTCATAGAAGGAAAAAAAAAAAAAAAAAAAAAAAAAAAAAAAAAAAAAAACACCTTATGTTATAACATCCCCACCATAAATAAGGGAAAAAAAAACTATTTAAAATACTCCCACCATACAGTAAACTAGTAAAAAAACAAAATAAAACAAAACAAAATGGAAAGAAGAATACCCCCCCCCCAATAGAAAAAAAAACCCATAAAAAAACCCCACCATGTAAAGTAAACAAAAAAAAAAAAAAAAAAAATCAAAAGAAAAGAATCCCCCCAAAACCATAGAAGAATAAAAGGAAAGAGGGAACCCCTCTATAGAAGAACCCCCCCGTGTAAAATACCCCCCACCATAAAAGTTAAAAATCCCAACATAGAAAAGAAACAAAAAAAACAAACCAACCCCCACCATAGACATAACTCCGAGTAAAAAAAAAAAAAAATTAAAAAAAAACAAAAAAACACAGGACTGTAACCCCCCCCCCCCCATATGGGAGGACCCCAGTACTCGCATACACATCTCTGCCCCAAATCCTTTGAGTGCCGCGCACTGCGCACGGTTCCCGGCAACACGCATACCGCGCACGGTTCCCGGCAACACGCATACCGCGCACGGTTCCCGGCAACACGCATACCGCGCACGGTTCCCGGCAACACGCATACCGCGCACGGTTCCCGGCAACACGCATTCAGAGACCGCCGGATGAAGACGCAATTTCTTCTATAACCAACCACAGCTTGCCCGGAGTTCCCCTTTAAACTCCGACGCATTCCTGGCCTTGGCGGGGACGCGGAGCAATCGCCTGTCATTGGAAATAATTGACCAATGACAGTGGCTCGCTTGGAGTGATGGTTCAGCCGATTCTTCCAAGCAGCCCGGTGATTTCACCGTAAATGTGACACCGGTTCCCCCTCCCCCACACACTGACTAGAAGGCAGATTCAGACGCCGACTGGAAGAGACGATCGTTCCATGCGCGGTCACGCTGTCCTTGTACGACGCCCGTTTCCTGTTGGAAGCCACAACTGCCAGTTTATACCAGGGCACCATATGGCACGTTGTGGGAAGATCTCCTAATCCCAAGTTACTGGCAGTCATCGCTTTAGACGTGCGCGTACGTGGTCGAAAATGATTTAGCCTTCGTCCAATTCCTCCCCTCCCCCCTCAACATGCTAATAACATTTTTCTATAAAGCTTTTCCACTTTCATTACATATCTTAAGACTGCGTGATGTCATCGCTGGGTCTCTGTGCTTCTCTACGCAATGCAGGCAGATCATGGCTGGTGGGAGGGGCCACTACATAACCTCCAGAACACATCAGGGCACCCTGCCTCGGTAGCCCTCTCAAGAGCCCCGAGGCAAGCAGTGGGCGGAGTTATGCAAAGATCAAATCTCTCTACCAACTTCCAGAATCCAATCATGCAGTTTAACGCAGGCCATAGACTGTTCGTTTATTGGCCGAACTTTCGTCCGAAAGAATAATCAGCCGATATTCGCACCGTTAGTGGGGTGACGTCGTCGGCCGATTTTCGCAGTTCGTTTCTTTTATCGGTCATGCTGGAAAATTTACGAAAACGGCCAATTTTCGTAAGCATTGATGGCAACAGAACAACCGATTATTAGTTTTTTGGCTGAAAATTCGGCCAATAAATGAGCCGTCTATAACCTGCGTTTTTTTTTTTTTTTATTTCTCCTTGCACATGATTGGCTCTCCTTTGCAAAGTGAGCACGCTCTTCGTCCTTAGTGCATCGACTCCACCATCACTGAGCGCGACTTCCAGCGCAGAAGCCGCGCCACCTCCCGCCAAGAAAGCCGCGCCACCTCCCGCCGCGCCATCTCCCGCCGCGCCACCTCCCGCCAAGAAAGCCGCGCCACCTCCCGCCGCGCCGCCGCGCCACCTCCCGCCGCGCCACCTCCCACCAAGAAAGCCGCGCCACCGCCCGCCAAGAAAGCCGCGCCACCGCCCGCCAAGAAAGCCGCGCCACCGCCCGCCGCGCCACCTTCCGCCAAGAAAGCCGCGCCACCTCCCGCCGCGCCACCTCCCGCCAAGAAAGCCGCGCCACCTCCCGCCAAGAAAGCCGCGCCATCTCCCGCCAAGAAAGCCGCGCCACCTCCCCCCGCGCCACCTCCCGCCAAGAAAGCCGCGCCACCTCCCGCCAAGAAAGCCGCGCCAAATGCAGCCAAGATGCCGCACGACATGCCGATTTCAGGCAACCAGCTACTTGGCCCTTTCTTGCCTTTAATTCTTGAAGCAAGCATGTAGCCAGTGAAGTCCTATCTGACACAAAATGCTTGCACACTGTTCAGGGACCAAAAACACTGAAGACATTCGATTACCAATAGCAGGGCACTTTGAATGACAATTGCGCGGTCATGCGACACTGTACCCATATGACATTTTTTTTTCACACAAACAGCGCTCTCTTTTGGTGAGATTTAATCACCACTGGGATGGGGGGGGGGGTTTAGAAATGGTTTTTTTTTTTTTTTTTTTAAATTAAACTTTTATATATACATTTTTTTTTTTGTTTCTATTATAGAATTTTGAAAATTTGAAATTTTTCCCCTTCACTGATGTGCGTTGAGGCTGCACTGATAGGGGGCACTGATAGGGGGCACTGGTGATCAGTGCACATGTCCTGTCTGCAGGACACAGTGATCATTGACAGGGCCGGGTCAACGCCCCTGGGGGCACGCGGGAGGGCACGTTCTTGGAGGACGTCATATGATCCTCCCGGAACTGAACAATCATGCTGTAGCTGGTATAGTGCGGTTGTGAAGTGGTTAAATGCCAAAAAAAAAAAAAACCTGACACCCCTAAAAGTGGCAGCAAAAAACACCCTGTACACAGGGAGGCCTGAAAGCTCACTTGGGAGGTCGCAAAAAGAACAAAAAAAAAAAAGCTCCTGAAAGACGATTATGGAACCAAATCTTACCTCAATTTTAAAATGTTATGTCTGGAGGAAACTAGGCGCAGCTCACCACCTGCCCAATACTATCCCAACCGTGAAGCATGGTGGTGGGCACATCATTCTAGGCTTTTCAGCAGCAGGGACTGGTCAGGGCTGAGGGAAAGGAGCAGAAAGTACAGAGATATCCTCAAGGAAAACCTGTTCCAGAGCGCTCAGGACCTCAGATTTGGGCCGAAGGTTCACCTTCCAACACGACAACCGACCTAAGCACACAGCCAAGACAACACAGGAGTGGCTGAGGGACAATTCTGAATGTCCTAGCGTGGCCCAGCCAAATCCCCCGACTTCAACCCTACTGAACATCTCTGGAGAGGCCTGAAAATGGCCATCTGACGGCCCCCAAGCAAGGAAGGATGGAAGAAGATCTCCCAATCCAGGTGTGCAACACTCGCGGCATCCTCCCCAAAATAACAGAGTCGGGGCTGGAATTGTTGCCAAAAGGAGCTCGGAACCCAGAAGACGACCAAGGTGCACATGGACACCAATGATGGAGGGAGGTGCAAACATCACCAAGCAAGGACAGATGGCAGAAGATCTCCCAATCCAGGTGTGCAACGCTTGTGGCATCCTCCCCAAAAAATACTCGAGGCTGGAATTGCTGCCAAAGGTGCTCAGAACCCAGAAGAAGACAACCAGGTGCACATTGATGCACCAATGATAGAGGGAGGTGCAAACATCACCAGGCAAGGAAGGATGGCAGAACATCTAATACAGATGTGCCACAATTGTGGCATCTCCAAAAGTAGCTTGAGGCTGGAATTGCTGCCAAAGGAGATCGGAACCCCAAAAGACAACAAGGTGCAAATGGACGCACCAATGATGGAGGGAGGTGCAAACATCACCAATCAAGGACAGATGGCAGAAGATCTCCCAATCCAGGTGTGCAACGCTTGTGGCATCCTCCCCAAAAAATACTCGAGGCTGGAATTGCTGCCAAAAGGTGCTCAGAACCCAGAAGAAAACCAGGTGCACATCGATGCACCAGCGATGGAGGGAGGTGCAAACATCACCAATCAAGGAAGGATGGCAGAACATCTCCCAATCCAGATGTGCAATGCTTGCAGCATGCTCCCCAAAATAACACTCGAGGCTGGAATTGCTGCCAAAGGTGCTCAGAACCCAGAAGAAGACAACCAGGTGCACATTGATGCACCAATGATGGAGGGAGGTGCAAACATCACCAGGCAAGGAAGGATGGCAGAACATCTAATACAGATGTGCAACAATTGTGGCATCTCCAAAAGTAGCTTGAGGCTGGAATTGCTGCCAAAGGAGATCGGAACCCCAAAAGACAACAAGGTGCAAATGGACGCACCAATGATGGAGGGAGGTGCAAACATCACCAATCAAGGACAGATGGCAGAAGATCTCCTAATCCAGGTGTGCAACACTTGTGGCATCCTCCCCAAAAAATACTCGAGGCTGGAATTGCTGCCAAAAGGTGCTCAGAACCCAGAAGAAGACAACCAGGTGCACATGGACACAGCAACTAGGGAGGGAGGTGCAAACATCCCCACGAAAGGATGGCAGATCCCCCAATCCAGATGTGCAACGCTTGTGGCATCTCCACAAAGGACTCGAGGCTGGAATTGCTGCCAAAGGTGATCAGAGCCCAAAAGACGACAAGGTGCAAATGGACGCACCAACAATGTATGGAGGTGCAAACATCACCAAGGAAGGATTGCAGAAGATCTCCCAATCCAGATGTGCAACACATGACATCTCCCAAAGTGGCTTGAGGCTGGAATTGCTGCTAAAAGGTGCTTGGAACCCAGAAGAAAACCAGGCGCAAAATGGACACCAACAATGGAGGGAGGCGCAAACATCACCAAGGAAGGATGGCAGAAGATCTCCCAATCCACATGTGCAACACTTGTGACATCTCCAAAAGTGGCTTGAGGCTGGAATTGCTGCTAAAAGGTGCTTGGAATCCAGAAGAAAACCAGGTGCAAACGGACACACAAACATCGGAGGGAGGTGCAAACATTACCAAGGAAGGATGGCAGAAGATCTCCCAATCCAGATGTGCAATGCTTGTGACATCATCTCCACAAAGGTCTCAAGGCTGGAATTGCTGCCAAAGGCGATCGGAACCCCAAAAGACGACAACAAGGTGCACATGGATGCACCAGCGACGGAGGGAGGTGCAAACATCACCAAGGAAGGATGGCAGAAGATCTCCCAATCCAGATGTGCAACACTTGTGACATCTCCACAAAGGACTCTATGCTGGAATTGCTGCCAAAGGCAATTGGAACCCCAAAAGACAAGCTGCAAATGGATGCACCAACAATGGATGGAGGCGCAAACATCACCAAGGAAGGATGGCAGAAGATCTCCCAATCCAGATGTGCGATGCTTGTGGCATCTCCACAAAGGTCTCAAGGCTGGAATTGCTGCCAAAGGCGATCGGAACCCCAAAAGACGACAACAAGGTGCACATGGATGCACCAGCGACGGAGGGAGGCGCAAACATCACGGCACTGGAACGCTTTGCTAGGTCAGTGCCATAAAGTGCCCATCTGCTATGTATACCTGGAGGACCAAATATTTACTTCCACCCCACCTGTGCATCCAGAGTTCCGCTTTAACCATTTGGCCCGAGTTGCCCTTTAATTAGCACGGAGCTGCCCTTGAAATGTTTAGTCGCCCTCCGCGCCGGTCCCGCTCACCAGCCCGGGATATCCTGGAAGCAGATCTGAGGAGGCATTTGCCAGCCCAGAACGTTTGTTTCTGAAAAGTATTTTGGCGCGGTCCACGTCTTCCTGTCATTACAGGACGCCATAATTAGAGGCTGCGCCGGGCTCTGGGCATAAAAATTCCACAGCGAGGATGAGGGAGGAATGTATATGTGTCTGGGGGGGGGGGGGGATGGGAGTCGGGTACACCAGGGACCCCAGTGGCCCCTGGATTGGTCAGTCTGCGTCATGGCCAGCAGACCGACCAATCCAGCCAGAACTGGAAATTTAATGGAACGGTAAACCCGACAAATTCCTATATAAAATCCTTCTCTTCATTTTTTTTTTTCTTTCATCCATTGCTACATCTTAATGCTGCTGATCTCCCGCAGCCTCTTCGCAGCGATTTCATGTCTACATGTGCTCTATTAGCGACGGCTGAATGGCATTTCTCAGGGCGGTCCTGACGGCGAACTTATCAAACGACACCAGCGTAACGTTTGTTGAAATGTCTATGGGACAGGGTGACAACCCAAGACGACAATTGGGAGACCGAGACAGAGCGTTGTCACCCTCTAGCAGAAGTGTCTGAATATGGAACTCTATGGCAGGATCACCATGGTGGTTTAAATGAAAAGGGACGGACTTAAAATATTACAACCGTTGTTGGGAGATTGAGCCCTGGTCCACACTGATGCGATGCGTCGCATGCGATCGCACAGGAACCGTACCGCATTCTCGTGATGCAATGTCTGTGCGATCTGGGCCGTACATTGTGTATGGCTCAAATCACGTCTGCACCAAAACCGCGGTTGTGGCGTGTTTGTTGGCAAAAAAAGGAAGCAAAACTGGCAGCGAGGAGACGCCGCTTCCTCCCCACCTGTCAGCAGCCCCCCACACTGCCTCTGCAGTTAAAGGTGGAGTGGTTGGGGGGGGGGCAGTAAAAACAAAACAAAAAAAAAAACACAACTTAACCATGGGGTTTTACCAGCCCTTAGAAGCTAGCGAACGCACCCTTATGGTGGCCACACCCCTTGCAAATTAAAAAAAAAAAAAAGCATTCAATTATTTTGTATCAACCAGCAGCACTGATACTTTTTCTGAATCATCCAATTCAAATCGAACAGATTCAGAGATGACATGGATGCAATCGATCATCATACAGTACAATCAAATCTATCAATTGAAATCCCCCCCGTGATTGTCAACTATTGATCTCTTCCCAAATGTATAAATCAAGGCGAAAAGAAAGTGATCGGTTATTAAAAGAGTTTATGGCCACCATTAGACATTCCCACTTCACCAGCGAATACACGCAAAAAAGGTGCAATTTTGTACTCAAGCCTTGAAATACACAAAAAAAAAATAATTTTATTGTGATTTCTGTGCCATTCATTCATTGGTCATGGCACTCCAAAATACAGCAGATAGGAGTTCTCTCATGAAACCAAAAAAATACAAGCAAATAAATAATAAAAACGACAAGCGAAAAATAAAAACGACAAGCGAAAAATAAAAACGACAAGCGAAAAATAAAAACGACAAGCGAAAAATAAAAACGACAAGCGAAAAAAATCCAAATAAAAACTGCAAGCGAAAAAAATCCAAATAAAAACTGCAAGCGAAAAAAATCCAAATAAAAACTGCAAGCGAAAAAAATCCAAATAAAAACTGCAAGCGAAAAAAATCCAAATAAAAACTGCAAGCGAAAAAAATACAAATAAAAACTGCAAGCGAAAAAAATACAAATAAAAACTGCAAGCGAAAAAAATAAATAAAGACTGCAAGCAAAAAAATAAAAACTGCAAGCAAAAAAATAAAAACTGCAAGCAAAAAAATAAAAACTGCAAGCAAAAAAATAAAAACTGCAAGCAAAAAATAAAAACTGCAAGCAAAAAATAAATAAAAATTACAAGCGAAAAAAATAATAAAAACTACAAGTGAAAAAAATAAAAACAACAAGAGAAAAAAATAAAAACTACAAGCAACAAAGCAATAAAAACAAGCAAAAAAACCCCCCAAAAAACAAAAAAATAAACCAAACAAATCTACAGAAAAAAGAAAATCTACAAAAAAAAAAAAAAAACAAACAAACCCCCCCCCCCCCCCAAAAAAAGTGCCCAGTATACTCTGCTGTGTGAAGGAGAGCCCACTGAAATGAAAGCGCTGCCCTATTTGTGTAGCACAAAACGTGTATGGCTCCATTCACAATTGCGTGACTTTTCAAGCGACTTTGGCAGGACACGGTCGCAGCCAATCCAATCTATGCAAATTAAAAGTCGCAGCGATTTTAAAAAGTTTCCTGTGCTACTTTGACTTGACTTTCAAGCGACTTGAGTGCAAAAGGCTGAGGTGGGGGATGGGAAGGGAAAGGATAAGCGTGTTGTTAATCGCGCGTCTCCAATCAAATCTCCGATCTCGTTTTCTTTTTGCGCCAGGAAGGGTAATGGACACCCAACACTCATTGGTGGGATATCTCACAGGACGGGTCCGTCATTCTGGCCCCTGGCTAGGCGGTCGAGCCTGGACTTGCCGGGTGTAAGCGATCTGACATTCCGTGCAATGATGGAGGGGAGCCCACATGAACGTCACGCGCTGAAGAATGAGAACCTAAACGCCGATAATATTTTCATCGCTCTTGTTCTAGGAGGGGGGGACCTACCCATTACTTCACATCTGATGCTAGGGTTCACTTCAGGGCTAGGTTTAAATCAGCATCTACAGCTGACGCACCTCTGAAGAGCAAGCCACATTCAGATTGCTTTTCAGAGGCAATTGACAAGCAGTGAGGCGGCATTTCTGTTTTAACCGCCATTACATGTGGCTGTGGGGTGTTTTTTTTTCGCCTCGGGCATGCAGCATGACCATGGGGCACCACCATTCCTTCAACCACGCTTTTTTTTTTTTTTTTTTTATAAACACCCCCTCCAACTGCTAATGCAAACTTCATCCAAGGGTACATTTACAAAAGCGGTTGGTGGGCATTAAGGTTCAGTTGAGCTGCGGGTTTTTTTTTTGTACTGACCCCCCCAGCCATCCCCCTAAATATATATATATATATATATATATATATATATATATATATATATATTAAAAAAAAACTAAAAAAAACACTTTTTATATTATAGATTTAAAACAAACCAAAAAAAAAAATTATATATATTATATATTTTTTTTTCTTTTAAATGTGTATATATTTATTTTGATTTTTTTTAAATATATATATATATATATATATATATATATATATATATATATATATATATAATTTTTTAAATGTGTATATTTATTTAGATTTTTTAAATTTATATTTAAAAAATCTAAATATATACATATATATATATATAATTTTTTTTAATGTGTATATATTTAGATTTTTTAAATATATATTTAAAAAATCAAAATATACACATTTAAAACTATATATATATATATATATATATATATATATATTTTTTTTTTTTTAGTTTTGTTTTAAATCTATAATATAAAAAATATATTTTTAAATATATATTTAAAAAATAAAAATAAATATACACATTTAAAAATAATATATTTTTATATTATAGATTTAAAAAACAAAACTAAAAATTTTTTATATATATATAAAAAATTTTAAATGTGTATATTTTGATTTTTTTAAATCTGTCTTATTTAAAAAATTATATATATACACATACATATACATATACACACACATACATATATTTTTTTTTAAATAAAACAGATTTAAAAAAATCAAAACAAACAAGCGCACACACACACACACACACACACACACACACACACATATATATATATGCACATACTTTGTGTACACTAAATGCCCTTGCAAACCAAGATATTGCCTTGTAAAGAAAAAAAAAAAGAAAAAAAAAAAAAGAAAAAAAACAAAACACACTTTCTTTTTGAAGACCCCTCATATATGTATATATTTATTGGGGGGGGGGGGCAATAGTAAGCGACAGTTGAGGGGTAGGTGGTGCAGGCAATAAAATCCAAAGTGACCAGCTTCAGGTTACCAGTACCCTCTAGCCAATGAAATCAATCATTTATATTGATACATTAATTCAAAAAAAAATGTATATACTAAAATCAGCTTTGGCAGATTTAAAACTACAAATACCCGATTGGCTCTTTGAATTTCTTTAACAAAAAGTAAATTTTTGAGTCGCAGATTTTTTTTTGTTCCCAAATGCATTCTTGTGCCAAAGTTTGACTTCTAAAAAAGAAGTCGAAATACAACGGAGCGAGCGGTCAATTGCTTTTATTTTTGGCACGTTGGTTGGGATTAATTGAACGGTTAAGAGGCTCAGTTTCACTAACACGAAAAATTCTGCAGACGTAAAAAAAAAAAAAAAAAAAAAAAAAAAAAAAAAAAAAAAAAAAAACACGAAATGCAAAACACTCGCTGGAAAAAGCGCATTCTAAGCATTTCGATATCACGGCGGTCACGTGCGAACGCGCTGCCCTCTTCCCGGGAGGACATAAAGTATACACTGAAGACGGAATAGTAAAAGTGAGAGAAGAATAACACAAAGGAGACTTTCCCATGAAAGTTTTATATTTTCTTTGAGAACAGGATACACCTGCAAACTTCTATTATCCTTAAACTGGAGAGGACAGGGCTCATTATTGGGTTAATGGGACCCCCTACTGGTCGCAAGGTGGTACTGCCAGAAAAATGTCTACAGATTTTTTTTGGGGGGGGGGGGGGGGGGGGTTATAGTAACAGGTGATAGACCAAGGAGATCACATCTGGAATTCAGCAGATATTACGCTTAAAAAGTTTTAAAAAAAAAAAATGCCACAGATGAATCACTTTTAATCAAAATGAAATACTAATCGATGTTAAGGCCCCTTCAATTTTCTTGCAGCAATCTGTGCTTCTCCCACCCTCAACTATACAGTGACCTCCTCATAGATGGACTTCTCCGGTATTGCTGCTATCCAGGGCTCACTTAAAGCTACTCTCGTAGTAATGAGTGTCACCAAACAGGAAGTTCTGGAAAACCGGCAATGAGGACACAGGAAAAACATGTTTTTGTCAAGTAGGGAAAGGCTGGACCCCCATCGGGTGGAACCATGGTCATCATGACAGTAAGGGGACAACCTCTAATTGAGCACCAGAGACAAAACCCCGACAGAGGTTCCTTTTCTACCGAAAAACCCAAACACAGAGGTTCCTTTTCTACCGAAAAACCCAAACACAGAGGTTCCTTTTCTATTGAAAAACCCAAACACAGAGGTTCCTTTTCTATTGAAAAACCCAAACACAGAGGTTCCTTTTCTATTGAAAAACCCAAACACAGAGGTTCCTTTTCTATTGAAAAACCCAAACACAGAGGTTCCTTTTCTACCGAAAAACCCAAACACAGAGGTTCCTTTTCTACCGAAAAACCCAAACACAGAGGTTCCTTTTCTACCGAAAAACCCAAACACAGAGGTTCCTTTTCTACCGAAAAACCCAAACACAGAGGTTCCTTTTCTACCGAAAAACCCAAACACAGAGGTTCCTTTTCTACCGAAAAACCCACAGAGGTTCCTTTTCTATTGAAAAACCCAAACACAGAGGTTCCTTTTCTACCGAAAAACCCAAACACAGAGGGTCCTTTTCTACCGAAAAACCCAACAGAGGGTCCTTTTCTACCGAAAAACCCAACAGAGGGTCCTTTTCTACCGAAAAACCCAACAGAGGGTCCTTTTCTTCCAAAAACCCAACAGGGGTTCTTTTCTTTCAAAAACCCAACGGGGGCCCTAGTCTTCCACACTATCCAAAATCAAAGTGTTTGACTGGGTATATACCCAATTTCCTTTTTCTAATTTTGTCAAACTAGGAGAGGGCTGAGACCTGTCTGTGGAAAACAATTAGAACTGAAAATGAGGGACAACCACTCGAAAAGAGCACCAGATAGTCATTAAACCCCAACAAGGGTTCTTATACTTCCACACTCCCCAAAACTAAAGTTCTATCTTGGTATACACTTTCAATTCCCTTGTAATTATTCAAAGTAGCAGAAGGTTGGACCATCTGTCTGGTGAAACCATAGTCATGGCTGTCGAGAGAACAATCTCTAACGGAGCACCAGATAGGCATAAAACCCAACAGGGAGTCTTATTCTTCCACACCATCCAAACTAAAGTATTGGTTGGGTATACGCTGTCAATTCCCTTGTAGTTCTGTAAAGTAGGGGGGAGTTGGACTATTTGTCTGCTGAAACCACAGTCATCATGGCTGTTACATGAAGGACAACCTACTTTAGGACCAGACAGCCATATGAAACCCAGATTCTTATTCTTCCACACTATCCAAAAGAAAATATTGTCTGGGAATACGCTTTCCATTCTCTCATGGTTGTTGTGTCAAGTAGGACACCATAACCATGGACCGTGGTTCTGACCATAAGCAAGGGACAACCTCCCTGAGCACCAGATAGCTGCAGAACCCAACAGAGGTCCTTATCTTACACGATCAAAAATCACAGAGTTTTGGCTGGGTACACACTTTCAAGTGCCTTGTAGCAGTTTTTCATCTTTTTCTAGATCATAACGATGGGTACGTGCAGATGGAACCCCAATTTGTTTATTCTACCCATTGAGACCATAATGATGGTTATGTTCTTAGACAGAACCCCAGTTTGTTTATTCTGCCTACTGAGAATATAATGACAGTTACATCCTCAGACTGAACCCCAATTTGTTTAGTCTACCCATTGAGACCATAATGATGGATATGTTCTTAGATGGAACCCCAATTTGTTTATTCTACCCATTGAGACCATAATGATGGCTACATACAGATGGAACCCCAATGTGTTTATTCTACCCATTGAGACCATAATGATGGATATGTTCCTAAATTGAACCCCAATGTGTTTATTCTACTCATTGAGACCATAATGATGGTTACATACAGATGGAACCCCAACGCGTTTATTCTACCCATTGAGACCATAATGATGGTTACGTACAGATGGAACCCCAATGAGTTTATTCTACCCATTGAGACCATAATGATGGATACATTCTTAGATGAATCCCTAATTTGTTTATTCTACCGACTGAGGCCATAATGATGGTTACGTACAGATGGAACCTCAACGTGTTTATTCTACCCATTGAGACCATAATGATGGTTACGTTCTTAGATGGAACCCCAATGTGTTTATTCTACTCATTGAGACCATAATGATGGTTACGTACAGATGGAACCCCAACGCGTTTATTCTACCCATTGAGACCATAATGATGGTTACGTACAGATGGAACCCCAATGAGTTTATTCTACCCATTGGGACCATAATGATGAATATGTTCTTAAATGGAACCCCAATGTGTTTATTCTACCCATTGAGACCATAATGATGGATACATTCTTAGATGGATCCCTAATTTGTTTATTCTACCGACTGAGGCCATAATGATGGTTACGTACAGATGGAACCCCAACGTGTTTATTCTACCCATTGAGACATAATGATGGTTACGTTCAGATGGAACCCCAATGTGTTTATTCTACCCATTGAGACCATAATGATGGATATGTTCTTACATGGAACCCCAATGCGTTTATTCTACCCATTGAGACCATAATGATGGTTACGTACAGATGGAACCCCAACGTGTTTATTCTACCCATTGAGACCATAATGATGGTTATGTTCTTAGGCAGAACCCCAGTTTCTTTATTCTACCCACCAAGACCATAATGGTTACGTTCTTAAATGGAACACCAATTTGTATATTTTACCCATTGAGACCATAATGATTGTTACGTGTTCAGATGGAACCACCAACTTGTTTATTCTGCCCGACAAAGAATTCATAGAGATGTGCCTCAGTTGGCTCGGCAATGGTCTTTGTGATTGGACAGATGTTGAAATCCTGGGCCAGCCACCTCACCAACGGATACCCAGAGACACAAGAAACCAACATATGACTCAGCTTGCCAGAAACCACAAAGTTGTTAGCGTTGGGGGAAACCTGACCTTTAAATATTGCTGTTCTGCTGGCCCCCGGGAACATTGCCAATGTATCTTGGGTTTAGGAGACTAGACTGACATGATCGCTGGTTTACAAAAAAAGTCTCAAAGAAAAAAAAAAAAAAAACGTGCAACAAGGTAACCTCTAAAATGACACCGTCATCACAATTTGAACGGAGGAAATGAAGGAGAGGATATAACAGCCCCCAGAGCTGCACGTTGCCATCTCTGAACATCAACCTTTTCTCGACCTTTATTGTTTGGTCAACATATCAGTTTTTCAACACTTGACCTTCATCAGACCTCCCCACTCAGATTCCCTTGTCAGGCTGCAGCTTCATCAGAACCTCAGAGGGTCTACTGTTCCAAAATCAGAGAGGCCGAAACCGATCACAAATTTGTGCCAAGTTAACCCATCCATGGCTAAAGCATGCGGTGAAAAAAAGTCAACAAAAAAAGTCCAAAAGCTTCCCAAACAATGTATAAAAAAAATAAAAATCCTAGTCAAGTTCCCTCCAAGGCCACAACAAGCCGGAGCACCACGCCACAAAAACGCCACGGCCGTCGGGAAACAAGACTCCTTTTTAATTTTGCTCTGTCCACAATGTATTTCCAGTTTCCCCCCCATAAACACTTTCACGGAGGTATCTACTATCTAGGATAACCCAAGCACTTCCCGTTGAGGTAAAACAACCAAAGCAAAATAAATTCTTAAAAAGCCAAAGTTATTTGGCATTGGAAGCCTCGGCAGTGTGAACATCTGGATGGAGGGCTGTTTGGAGAACATTAATATACCGCGCCGACTTACAGAAGACGCGAACTGAAGGATGGGAAAGAATGACGGCAATCAACCAACCAACCCAACTCAAGAACCCTAATCAACGTCCTTTTGTTCTACACACAATTTGAAAATCGTAGAACCCATTTCCTGGGATGACACAACGGGACGGAGTTCAGGCAGGTTTTAGCTCGCTGCGTTCATAATCCATTGTAATGCAGAATATGAGACCAACAGCTGGACGTTTTGGCATTTATCAATGGCCAGCAAAAGGACACGGAGGGAGCAGATCACCGAGAGGGACAAAGTCTTCACACAAACTATCGTCTGACATCCAGCGAGCTGAGCAGGACTCCCAGGGGCCGGGAAGTGAAATGTAACAATGTATCACAGCCATAATATTGCAACACAACATCAGAATTGCCTTGTAATGGAAAGATCTGATGATCGCAGGGTAGGTCATTGTGCAAGTTAATACAGTGCTAACAGTGCAGCATCTGAATCCCCGGGCTTGTTTTACAACCGCTGAGCGCTGAGGGAGGATTACACGGGGTCAGATAATAGAATAAAACACACACACTAAATAAACACGGGCTGGATCCAAGCAACAAGAAGCTGTGCACAGAGGATCGGTTACAACCTGTTACATGGGACTTCATGGGGCATGCGACTTGGCCAGGCTACCTGGTGCAGCTGCACCCACCGGGCATGGCAACACCAGGGAACCTTTACAACACCCAAGCAAAGCTACACCAGGTCGCCTTCACCCCTTCTGCCCTCAGCCATGGTTGCACCTTCACCCCATCTCCCCCAGCCATGGTTGCACCTTCACCCCATCATCCCCCAGCCATGGTTGCACCTTCACCCCATCATCCCCCAGCCATGGTTGCACCTTCACCCCATCATCCCCCAGCCATGGTTGCACCTTCACCCCATCATCCCCCAGCCATGGTTGCACCTTCACCCCATCATCCCCCAGCCATGGTTGCACCTTCACCCCATCTTCCCCAGCCATGGTTGCACCTTCACCCCATCTCCCCCAGCCATGGTTGCACCTTCACCCCATCTCCCCCAGCCATGGTTGCACCTTCACCCCATCTCCCCCAGCCATGGTTGCACCTTCACCCCATCTTCCCCAGCCATGGTTGCACCTTCACCCCATCTTCCCCAGCCATGGTTGCACCTTCACCCCATCTTCCCCAGCCATGGTTGCACCTTCACCCCATCTTCCCCAGCCATGGTTGCACCTTCACCCCATCTTCCCCAGCCATGGTTGCACCTTCACCCCATCTTCCCCAGCCATGGTTGCACCTTCACCCCATCTTCCCCAGCCATGGTTGCACCTTCACCCCATCTTCCCCAGCCATGGTTGCACCTTCACCCCATCTTCCCCAGCCATTGTTGCTTCAAGGCACCTTCACCTTCTCCACAGCCATGGTTGTCCAAACACCTTTATCCCTTCTCCACCAGGCATGGTTACTCTAAGGCACCTTCACCCCCTTCTCCCCAAGCAAGGTTGTACCGAGGCACCTTCACCCCCTTCTCCCCAAGTAAGGTTGCACCGAGGCACCTTCACCCCCTTCTCCCTAAGTAAGGTTGCACCGAGGCACCTTCACCCCCTTCTCCCCAAGTAAGGTTGCACCGAGGCACCTTCACCCCCTTCCCCCCCAAGTAAGGTTGCACCGAGGCACCTTCACCCCCTTCTCCCCAAGTAAGGTTGCACCGAGGCACCTTCACCCCCTTCTCCCCAAGCAAGGTTGCACCGAGGCACCTTTATCCCCTTCTCCCCAAGCAAGGTTGCACCAAGGCACCTTTATCCCCTTCTTCCCAAGCAGGGTTGCACCAAGGCACCTTCACCCCCTCCTCCCCAGGCATGGCTGCACCAAGGCAAGTTCACCCCATTTTCCCCAGGCATGGTTGCACCAAGGCAAGTTCACCCCCTTCTCCACCAAGCATGGTTGCACCAAAGCACCTTCAGTCCCTTTTCCCTGTGGCAAGGCTACACTAGTGCATCTTCATTACTTCTCCCCAGGCCTGGTCGCTTCGAGGCACCTTCTCCCCCCAGGCATGGTGGGTTTGAGGCACCTTCACCCCCCTCTTCCCCAGGCATGGTCGCTCCGAGGCACCTTCACCCCCCTCTCTCCAGGCAATGTTCCCCTGTGCAGCTCCGTCCAGCAGAGCTCTCTGGACGTGGCCAGGCGCAGACAGGCGTGCATCTGCTGTAATAGTATCTGGCCAGGAGCCGGGACAGTGACAGAATGACTATCCTGCCACAGAGAGGACACAGATCTCCGGGAGCAGACTGCACTGCCCAGCCCAGGGTGAGGGACAGAAAGTGACACAGAGCAGCACTAACACAGCAAAGCATGATTAACCCCTTACAGCCAGGCTGGAGACTGCTGGGGGGGGGGGGGGGGGTTCTCTGTGCACAGCATCCCAGTCTCCAGAACCTCTACCATGTATTATGAGGACAATATATTCCAACACTGACACAAAGTATCAACTGACAGCAGAGACAACCCAACACTGATCTCCAACACAATGCAGAACCGGGCTCCATTGCTGCTACCAGGACACTGATCTATAGTCCAAGTATCAACAAACACTGATCTCCAGCACTGACACAGCCTACAGCGAGACTATAGCCCATCTCCAGCACTGACACAGCCTACAGCGAGACTATAGCCCATCTCCAGCACTGACACAGCCTACAGCGAGACTATAGCCCATCTCCAGCACTGACACAGCCTACAGCGAGACTATAGCCCATCTCCAGCACTGACACAGCCTACAGCGAGACTATAGCCCATCTCCAGCACTGACACAGCCTACAGCGAGACTATAGCCCATCTCCAGCACTGACACAGCCTACAGCGAGACTATAGCCCATCTCCAGCACTGACACAGCCTACAGCGAGACTATAGCCCATCTCCAGCACTGACACAGCCTACAGCGAGACTATAGCCCATCTCCAGCACTGACACAGCCTACAGCGAGACTATAGCCCATCTCCAGCACTGACACAGCCTACAGTGAGACTATAGCCCATCTCCAGCACTGACACAGCCTACAGTGAGACTATAGCCCATCTCCAGCACTGACAGCCTACAATGAGATTATAGCCCATCTCCAGCACTGACACAGCCTACAGTGCGACTATAGCCCATCTCCAGCACTGACACAGCCTACAGTGCGACTATAGCCCATCTCCAGCACTGACACAGCCTACAGCGAGACTATAGCCCATCTCCAGCACTGACACAGCCTACAATGAGACTATAGCCCATCTCCAGCACTGACACAGCCTACAGTGCGACTATAGCCCATCTCCAGCACTGACAGCCTACAATGAGATTATAGCCCATCTCCAGCACTGACAAAGTAGACCTGTGCCTCCAAAAATGAGACAGTGCGGAACCAGACACTGAGCACCGTGTGGTACCGGGACACATCACATCCCAACACTGATACAAAGTGACAGGCTGTCATTAATCCCCAACACTGACAATGCATCCCTGACACCCCTCACCCCCACCCAACACTGCATCCCTGACACCCCCCCCCCCCCAAACCCTGACACCGCATCCCTGACACCCCCCCCCCACCCAACACTGACACCGCATCCCTGACACCCCCCCCAACCAAACACTGACACTGCATCCCTGACAACCCCCCCGCCCAACACTTACACTGCATCCCTGACACCCCTCCGCCCAACACTGTCACAAAGCATCCCTGACACCCCAACACTGAATGCATCCCTGAACCCCCCCCCCCCCCCAACACTGACAATGCATCCCTGAGCCCCCCCCCCCAATCCTGACAATGGATCCTGAGCCCCCCCCCCCAATCCTGACAATGGATCCTGAGCCCCCCCCCCAATCCTGACAATGGATCCCTGAGCCCCCCCCCCAATCCTGACAATGGATCCCTGAGCCCCCCCAATCCTGACAATGGATCCCTGAGCCCCCCCAATCCTGACAATGGATCCCTGAGCCCCCCCCCCCCCCAATCCTGACAATGGATCCCTGAGCCCCCCCCCCCCCAATCCTGACAATGGATCCCTGAGCCCCCCCCCCCAATCCTGACAATGGATCCCTGAGCCCCCCCCCCCAATCCTGACAATGGATCCCTGAGCCCCCCCCCCCAATCCTGACAATGGATCCCTGAGCCCCCCCCCCAATCCTGACAATGGATCCCTGAGCCCCCCCCCCCAATCCTGACAATGGATCCCTGAGCCCCCCCCCCCAATCCTGACAATGGATCCCTGAGCCCCCCCCCCCCCAATCCTGACAATGGATCCCTGAGCCCCCCCCCCAATCCTGACAATGGATCCCTGAGCCCCCCCCCCCCAATCCTGACAATGGATCCCTGAGCCCCCCCCCCCAATCCTGACAATGGATCCCTGAGCCCCCCCAATCCTGACAATGGTTCCCTGAGCCCCCCCAATCCTGACAATGGATCCCTGAGCCCCCCCAATCCTGACAATGGATCCCTAAACCCCCCAATCTTGACAATGTGTTCCAGCACTAATGTGAGGTATTCCTAGCGTCCAGCACTGCGATGTATTACCAGGACACCTCATATCCCAACACTGATATACAAAGTATCAACTCCAGCAACAACGTATCACTGACCTCCAGCAACAACGTATCACTGACCTCCAGCAACAACGTATCACTGACCTCCAGCAACAACGTATCACTGATCTCCAGCACTGAGATAAGGGGGTCCCCCATCTCCAACACCGCGATGTGTTACCAGGGTATCCCAACACTAAAACAATGTATCAACCTCCAGCAACAAAGTATCCCTGATCTCCAGCACGGATACCAGGCGCCCGGCCAGTCACATCCTCCACCCAGCGAGCACCGACCGGCCCCGGTACCCGGTACCTCCACTGCGTCCCATCATCCCGATCCCTGGGCTTCCGCCGGCACCGACTCCTCTGGTGGTCACCTACCCGAAGTAGGCGGCGGTGGGTCCGCCGGAGAGGAGGACTAGGAGCGCCAGTGACAGCCATCCCAGGGAGAGGCGTCCATCCAGCATCTTGGTGCGGCTCTCGGGCTGAGCATTTCGTTGATGTGACTTTTTAGTGGCGGAGTCCCGGCTCTCCTCCCCTCTTATAGGGCTCAGCTGGGCGGAGGCGGGGCTGAGGCTCAGCCGGGACCGCCCCCCAGGTCCGCCCCTCACCGCCCCCTTCCACCGGACCCTGCAGGAGAGTGCGCGTGCCGCTCAGCTGAATGAGGATTAACCCCTTCCCTTCCTACCTGCATTAACCCCTCCCCTCCCAGCATTAACCCCTCCCAGCATTAACCCCTTCCTTGCCAACCCCTTCCTACCGGCATTAACCCCTCCCAGCATTAACCCCTCCCAGCATTAACCCCTTCCCTTCCTACCTGCATTAACCCCTCCCAGCATTAACCCCTCCCAGCATTAACCCCTTCCTTGCCAACCCCTTCCTACCGGCATTAACCCTTCCCAGCATTAACCCCTCCCAGCATTAACCCCTTCCTTGCCAACCCCTTCCTACCGGCATTAACCCTTCCCAGCATTAACCCCTCCAAGTATTAACCCCTCCCCTCCCCGCATTAACCCCTTCCCTGCCAACCCCTTCCTACCTGCATTAACCCCTCCCCTCCCAGCATTAACCCCTCCCCTCCCTGCATTAACAATCTTCCCTGCCAACCCCTTCCTGCCTGCATTAACCCCTCCCCTCCCTGCATTAACCCCTCCAAGTATTAACCCCTCCCCTCCCCGCATTAACCCCTTCCCTGCCAACCCCTTCCTACCTGCATTAACCCCTCCCCTCCCTGCATTAACCCCTTCCCTGCCAACCCCTTCCTACCTGCATTAACCCCTTCCTTCCAAGCATTAACCCCGCCCCTCCCAGCATTAACAACCTTCCCTGCCAACCCCTTCCTACCTGAATTAACCCCTTCCTTCCAAGCATTAACCCCTCCCCTCCCTGCATTAACAACCTTCCCTGCCAACCCCTTCCTGCCTGCATTAACCCCTCCCAGCATTAACCCTTTCCTGCCTGCATTAACCCCTCCCCTCTCAGCATTAACCCCTTCCCTCCCAGCATTACCCCTTCAGTGCCAACCCCTTCCTGCCTGCATTAACCCCTCCCCTCCCAGCATTAACCCCTTCCCTGCCAACCCCTTCCTGCCTGCATTAACCCCTTCCTTCCAAGCATTAACCTCTCACCTCCCAGCATTAACCCATCCCCTCGCAGCATTAACCCCCTCCTTGCCAACCTCTTCCTGCCTGCATTAGCCCCTCCCAGCATTAACCTCTTCCCTCCAAGCATTTACCCCTTCCCTGCCAACCACTTCCCTGTCAACCCCTTCCTGCCTGCATTTACCCTTCCCAGCATTAATTCCTTCCCACCCAGCATTAACCCCTTCACTGCCAACCCCATCCCTCCCAGCATTAACCTCTTCACAGTCAACCCCTTCCCTCCCAGAATTAATTCCTTCCCTGCCAACCTCTTCCTGCCTGCATTAACACTTTCCTCCCAGCATTAAACCCTTCCCTGCCACCCCCTTCCTGCCTGCATTAACCCCTTCCCTCCCAGCATTAACCCCTTCACTGTCAACCCCTTCCCTACCATTGTTAACTTCTTCCCTGCCAACCCATTCCCTCTCAGCATTAACCTTGTTCTTGCCAACCCCTTCTTGCCAGCATTAACCCCTTCACTGCCAACCTCTTCCCTCCCAGCATTAACCCCTTCCCTGCCAACACCTTCCTGCCTGCATTAACCCCTTCCCTCCCAGCATTTACCCCTTCACTGAAAACCCATTGCCTCCCAGCATTAACCATGTCCCTCCCAGCATTAACCCCTTCTCTGCCAAAACCTTCCCTCCCAGCATTAACACCTTAATTGCCAACCTTTTATCTCCCAGCATTAACCCCTTCACTGCCAATCCCTTCTCTGCCAGCATTAACCCCTTCACTGTGAACCCCTTCCCTCCCAGCATTAACCCCTTCACTTCCAACCCCTTCTCTCCCAGCATTAACCCCTACACTGCCAGACCCTTCCCTCCCAACATTAACCCCTTCCCTCCCAGCATTAGCCCCTTCGCTGCCTGAGCACTGGCCCCTTCATTGCCTGAGGATTAACCTCTTCACTGTCAACCTCTTCACTGCCTGAGGATTAATCTCTTCACTGCCAACCCCTTCACTGCCTGAGGATTAACCCCTTCACTGCCAACTCCTTCACTGCCAACCCCTTCCCTGCCTGAGGATTAACCATTTACTGCCTGAGCACTGACCCCTTCATTTCCTGAGAATTAACCCCTTCACTGCCAACCCATTCACTGTCTGAGGATTAACCATTCACTGCCTGAGCACTAACCCCTTCATTTCCTGAGGATCACTGCCAGCATTAACCTGTCACTGCTTGAGGATTAACCTCTTCACTGCTAGCATTAACCCCTTCAATGTTTGAGGATTAACCTCTTCACTGCCTGAGCACTAACCCCTTTACTGCTTGAGGATTAACTTCTTCACTGCCATCATTAACCCCTTCACTGCCTAAGGGTTAATTTTTTCACTGCCAGCACTAACCCATTCACTGCCTGAAGATTAACCCCTTCACTGCCAGCACCAACCCCTTCACTGTCTGGGGATTAACCTCTTCACTGACAGCATTTAACTTTTCACTGCCTGAGGATTAACCTCTTCACTTCCTTAAGATTCCACCCTTTCACTGCCTGAGAATTAACCTCTTCACTGCCTGAGGATTAACCCTTTCACTACCATCATTAACCCTTCACTGCCAGAATTAACCCCTTCACTCCCTGAAAATTAACCCCTTCTCTTCACTGCCAGCACTAACCCCTTCACAGCCTGCAGATTAACCCATTCACTGCCTGCGGATTAACCCCTTCACTGCCTGAGGATGAACCCCTTCGTTGACTGAGGATTATTTCCTTCACTGCCAGCACTAACCCATTCAATGTCTGATGCCTAAACCTTTTACTGCCAGCACTAACCCCTTCACTGCCTAAAGGATTTACCCCTTCACTGCCAGCACTAACCCATTCACTGCCTGAGGACTAAAACCTTTACTGTCAGCACTAACCTCTTCACTGCCTTAGGATTAACCCCTTCACTGTTTTAGGATTAACCCCTTCACTGCCTGGGGATTAACCTGTTCACTGCCAGCACTAACCCCTTAACTGCCTGAGGATTAACCCTTCACTACCTGAGGATTAACCCCCTACATTACCTGCATTAAATCCTTCATAACCAACATTAACCCTTTCATTGCAAGCTTTAACTCCTTCCTCACAAGGACTGCCCAAATTAGCACCTTCACTTTCAGCACTAACCCCTTCACTGTCAGGAGTAAACCTTTCACTGCCAGGGTTAACCCTTTCACTGCCACATATTAACACTCTCACCAAGATTAACCCCTTTACTGCCAGCATTAACCCCTTTAGTGCCAGAATTAATTCACTGCCGTCATTACCACTTTACCACAATTTTTAACCCTGCCAAAATGTACCACATCACTACCAGGATTAATCTCTTTACCATCAAGATTAACCCCTTCACTACCAGCATTAACACCTGTACCTCCAACTTTAACCCCTCCATCACCAAGATTAACCTCTTCAGTGTATTTAACCCTTTCCCTGTTCTGTATTAACCCTTTACAGCCAGGAGTAACTACCTCACTGTCACATATTAACACCTTCACCTCAATCATTACCTCCTTCATGCAGGATAAAACGTACCACCAAGAATAACCCCTTCACTGCCATCAATAGCCCCTTCACTGCCAAAATTAATCCCTTTATCACCTTTTCACCAGCAGCATTAACCTTTTCATTGCCACATGTTAACCCATTCAATGCAAGCATTTACCTCCTCACTGCAGGATTAACCTCTTCACTGTCAGCATTAACCACTGCAAAGTAACAATTCCTTCACCACCACATATTCATCTATTCCCTGCCAGAATTAATAAATTCACCACTAGAATTAACCCTATCCCCCAGGGTTAACCCCTTGACTGCCACATTGCAACCTCTGCACTGTCAGAAATTAACCTCTGCCCCACCAGTGATAACTCTTTCACTGCTGGCAATAACATTTCTCTACACGCATTAACTCCATCGCTGCCAGCATTAACTCCTTTACCACTTCACAATTAGCATTAACACTTTTAATGCCAGAATTAGCCACCTTCACTAATACACATTAACCTCTTCACCGCCAAGAGTAAACACTTCAACTCCAGCATTAACCTTTTACTGCCACATATTAACCCCTTTCACCACCAACAATAACCTTTCAGTGTCACATATTAACCCCTTAACTGCCAGCATTAACCCCTTCACTGCCTGCAATAACCACTTTACTACTACATACTAACACCTGCACTGCAGCGATTAACCAATTTACTACTACATATTAACCTTTTCACTCCTATATAATAACCAATGTGCTGTCAGCATGAACCCTTTCACTACTATGTATTGACCCCCTGAACTGCCAGCATTAATCCTTTCACTTCCAGCATTAACACTTGCCCTACTACATATTAACCCCTACATTGCCATGATTAACACCTTCACTACCACACATGAACAGTTTCACTGCCATACTTAATCCCTTCTGTACTACACTTTATCCCTTCAACTGGTAGCATTAATCCAAATTTACCCCTGCACTAGCAGTATTAACCCTTTTACTACTACATACTGACCCCCGCACTGCCAGCATTAATCCTTTCACTTCCGGAATTAACGCTTTCCCTACTCTTAATATAACTCCATGCACAGCCAGGATTAACCTTTAATATCGGTGCTGGTGGCATCTTATGGCACTGATTTTTGTAAATTAAAAGAAATTTAGCAGTTTTGTTGATTTAATATCCTTTACTGTTTTTAAACCGTTTTATTTATTTATTTATTTTTGGGGGGTGGGGGCGCAAGTAGCTGATCTTGCCAAACAGCCTAGCGATGGCCCCGGCTCTATGCCCTCCACTGCCACATTATAACCCTTGATCTGCCAGCAGGAAACCCTCCTTTGCCGTACCTTCTTCACTATCATTCCCTATTAACCCTTACGCTGCCATCATTAACTCATTATTCACTGCAACATAAATATCTGCACTGCCAGGATTAACTGCTGAATTGCCAACTGTAACCCCTCAACGACCACCAATGAACCCCTCCACTGCCCTAATTCATCATTCCGCTTTCGCTAATTAACCCCTACACTGCCAGCACAAATGTTAACACTGACAGTATTAACCAGTCCACCGCCACGTATTAACCTCTGCACTGCCTGGTATTAACTCTTGTCTGGCCACATATTAATTCTGCAATGCCTGCAATGTTAGTATCCTTTGCACTGGCTGTATTAACCCCTCTCCTGCCAGAATTAACTTCTCCACAGCCGTGTAACTCCTGCACTGCCATAATTAACCCCAGGTTCAAAACGAAGTGTTTTTTGCAGCGTTTTGCAGAAATGCACTACAATCCATTTAACATGATTTCCTATGGGACAGGTTTATGTCTCTGCGTTTTCACCTGGTGCGTTTTTTGGAAAGGGAACTTTTTTTGAATGCAAAAAATTGCGTTTTTGGTTCTATAGACTTCAATGGAAACGTTGCACAAAAGCGTGTAGTGCGTTTTTACCGTGTTTTTGCTGCATTTTTGATGCATTTGGGTTTTAAATCTGCCTAGTAACTAGAAAAATAATTTCAAAATTCATCAAAAACGCATGTGCAAAAACACTATGCAAAACGCAAAGCAGAATCAGGTCAAGCACAAACTACATAGGTGTGAACCTAGCCTTATGGTTGCTTTTGCCATATAGACACCTGCACTGTCACTATTAACCCCTGTCCTGCCATACATACAAAAGCCTGCACTGCCATCCTTAACCTATACACTGCCAGAATTGACCCCCTGTTCCACCACTTGTTCTGTTCTCGATTACATCCCTGACACATATTAACAGATGTAATGTCATACATTAACCCCTACACTGCCACATATATTAACCCATTTTAATCCCTACACTTCCATATATTAACTCTTTCCTGTCACATCTGCCCCATTTTTAATCTTCAGGGGCCAGATTTACCAATGGCATTTCAACCCCTTGCATATTAACAAATCAATTGCACATTAACCCTTCCCCTACCAACAGTAACCCCTTCTTTTGTCGCATGTTAGCCTCTCTACCTTACACATTAACCTACGTCCTGCCACCTTTAACCCTCTGTGCTGGTAAATGTTAAACCCTATGCTGCCCCATACTTTTCGCTACAATGGCGGCATTAACCCTTGCATGACCATACATAAAGCCTTCACTGCTACAATTAATGTTTAAACGCTAGCACTAACCCTGCACTTCCACATGTTAACCCTAGCACTGCCAGCAGCATTAAAGACTTACTAAACCCCGGACTCTGCATTCACTATATCTGGTCTCCCCGGACCCTGCATTCACTATATCCGGTCTCCCCTGACCCTGCATTCACTATATCTGGTCTCCCCGGACCCTGCAGTCACTATATCTGGTCTCCCCGAACCCCGCATTCACTATATCCGCTCTCCCCGGACCCCGCATTCACTATATCCACTCTCCCCGGACATCGCATTCACTATATCCACTCTCCCCGGACCCCGCATTCACTATATCTGGTCTCCCCGAACCCCGCATTCACTATATCCGCTCTCCCCGGACCCTGCAGTCACTATATTTGGTCTCCCCGGACCCAGCATTCATTATATCTGGTCTCCCGGACCCTGCATTCACTATATCTGGTCTTCCGGACCCGGCATTCCCTTAATCCGGTCTCCCCGGACCCTGAATTCACTATATCCAGTCTCCCCAGACCCTGCATTCACTATATCCGCTCTCCCCGGGCCCGCATTCATTATATCCAGTCTTCTCGGACCCTGCATTCACTATATTCGCTCTCCCCGGACCTTGCAGTCACTATATCTGGTCTCCCCGGACCCTGCATTCACTATATCTGGTCTCCCCGGACCCTGTATTCACTATATCCGCTCTCCCCGGACCCTGAAGTCACTATATCTGGTCTCCCAGGACCCTGCAATCACTATATCCGGTCTCCCCGGACCCTGCATTCACTATATCCGGTCTCCCCGGACCCTGCATTCACTATATCCGCTCTCCCCGGACCCTGCAGTCACTATATCTGGTCTCCCCGGACCCCGCACTCACTATATCCGCTCTCCCCAGACCCCGCATTCATTATATCTGGTCTCCCCGGACCCTGCATTCACTATATCTGCTCTCCCCGGACCCTGCAGTCACTATATCCGGTCTCCACGGACCCTGCATTCACTATATCTGGTCTCCCCGGACCCTGCAGTCACTAAATCTGGTCTCCCCAGATCCTGCATTCACTATATCCGCTCTCCCCGGACCCTGCATTCACTATATCCGCTCTCCCCGGACCCCGCATTCACTACATCTGGTCTCACTGGAGCCTGCATTCCCTATATCCACTCTCCCCGGACCCTGCATTCACTATATCTGCTCTCCCCGGACCCTGCATTCCCTATATCCACTCTCCCCGGACCCCGCATTCACTATATCCAGTCTCCTTGAACCCTGCATTCACTATATCTGGTCTCCCCGGAACCTGCATTCACTACATCCGCTCTCCCCGGACCCTGCATTCACTATATCCGCTTTCCCCGGACCCCGCATTCACTATATCCGCTCTCCCCGGACCCTGCATTCACTATATCCGCTCTCCCCGGACCCCGCATTCACTATATCCTCTCTTTCCGGACCCTGCATTCACTATATCGGCTCTCCCCGGACCCTGCATTCACTATATCCGCTCTCCCACAGTACACACAACATGGAAATACAATTATTTTAGTAAATATAAACTGCTAAATACCTTTTGTCATCAGCAGTATATAGCAGTCTTGTGACTTCTATCAGTGTCCAGCAGAGCACTGATTAAAGCTTGTATGAGGAGTTTTCTTTCTGCTCTAGGAGGATGCAGAACCCCTGACCTCTGTCTGGACAGTGCTGATTGGCCCTGTGCTGATCACATGCACCCTCCCAAGAAAAAAAAAGAAAAACTCTCTAGCAATACACACCAAAACGAGCATGTATATGTCTTAGCAGGAGATAGGAGGGGGGCACTGGGAAAAGGGGAGGATCAGAGAAGACAGGATTAAACAGCATTTTTACACAATGCGGAGGGTTAACCCCTTAGGTTCCACAGTGAGTATAACAAGCACGCTTTACTGCATCTACAGACTGATTGAACTGTTGGGGGTTTAGTAACACTTTAAGGCTAGGTTGCATTTCAGCCATTTCTGCATTGTTTGCGTTTTTGCACCTGAGTTTTTGATGCATTTTGCGGGGGGGGGGGGGGTGCAGAAAAAAAAGTAGAACAGGCTGCATTTTTTCTACACAGAACTGTACTGGAATGCGGTAAAACGCATCAAAAATGCATCGGAACATTCATGTCCTTTTTTAAATTGAGGAAGAGAGGAAAATGAACTGGAAACTGTCAAAAAAACATAAGAAACACAACGGAACACACTGAAAATGCATCAAAAACTCACATGCAAACATGCATCCGGAACACATCTGGACTGCGTTTCTATAGTGTGAACCGGCCCTTAACCACTTCCCATCTGGCCCATGTATATAAACGGCCTCCCCGCACCCTGCTTGTGCACGATCCGGTGCCCTCCAGACACAGTGGAACATCGATCGTCGTACGGGAGGTCCCGATCATGTGATCACTGATTGGCCAATCAGTGATCACAAGCAGAGTAGTAAGCAAGATGTCACTTCTGACATCATTGCTTACTACGTGTGAAATCTGTGAATGATCACAGAGGTCACATGGTACAGGGCTATTCACAACAGCCTTGTACCATGTGACAAGCTGTGACCAATCACAGCTCTCACAGTATTTCTCAATGGCTGCAAGAATGCAGCCAGAGAGAAGGAGAAATGATTGCTTTTACATCCTATATGGGTGTAAAAGCAATCAGTGTAAAAAAACAAAATCTTCATCACCCCCCACAAGTAGTAGAGTGTCACCATGGTGACACTGTACTGCTAGGGTGACAGTATATATAAAAAAAACACATAAATAATAATATAAAAAAATAAAATAAAAATGTAAAAAAATTTTTTTAAAAATTATAATTTTTGGTTATAAACTAATTTGGGTTATTTTTTTTTTTACTAAAAAGATAACGCAATAAATTTTGGCCAAGATTTAAGATGAAATATTAATTATTTGCAAAATTGTATAAGAAAAACACTTTTTTTCAAAATTTTTGGACTTTTCATTTACATATAAAAATTCCAGTGGTGAATAAATACCACCAAAATAAAGTTTTATCTGTCTCAAAAAAATGCTAAAAATTTTAATTGTTGCACAACTGCGCAATTGTCATTCAAAGTGTGATAGCGCTGAAAGCTGAAAATTGGCCTGGACTGGAATGGGGTAAAAGTGTCTGGACTGGAAGTGGTTAAAAAAAGTCCCTGACCCTTTCCAAAAAATGCACCGGGTGCAAACGCAGAGATGTGAACGTGTCCCATAGGAAATCATGTTAAATGGACTGCTGTGCGTTTCTGCAAAACACGAAATGCTGAAGAAAACGCTTACATGTGAACTGAGAGTGACACAACATGCCAATGGCATTAGCCCCATTAACAAGTATACAGTTGGCGTGTCAACTGTCCCAACTCCCGATTTGGTGATTGGCCAATCAGTAGACAGGTGCCGTTCTTTTTGTTCCCAATCCAAATTCAAATGAAATTTTCGTCATTCGGAGGTTCAGAGGTATCCGAATTTCTGAATTACGATAGTAACAAAATTGAACGAAAACAAAACGAAATAACGAAATGAAATTTGAATCGAATCAACTGAATTTGAAAACAAAATCGAATTCTAAAACAAATTTGAAATACACGGCTCAAAAAACTGAAAGGCAGACTTTATAATCAGAGTCTAGCATCGAGTCCATGACACTCCTGGGATATGGATCTAGTCAGGTAAGTAGCAGAGGGGGTTGTTTGTTAGTTTCAGCTGCTTTGGTGTTCATGAAATGAACATCAGGTGCGCTAGATGGGCAACAATGAGACAACCTCCAAAACAGGAATGGTTGTACAGGTGGAGGACACTGACATTTTTTTCCCTACTCATCTTTTCTGACTGTTTTTCACTAGTTTTGCATTTGGCTAGGGTCAGTGTCACTACTGGTAGCATGAGGCCATACCTGGACCCTACAGAGGTTGCACAGGCAGTCCAACTCCTCCAGGATGGCACATCAATACGTGCCATTGGCAGAAGGTTTGCTGTGTCTCCCAGCACAGTCTCAAGAGCATGGAGGAGATTCCAGGAGACAAGAGCATGGAGGAGATTCCAGGAGACAAGAGCATGGAGGAGATTCCAGGAGACAGGCAGTTCCTCTAGGAGAGCTGGACAGGGCTGTAGAAGGTCCTTAACCCATCAGCAGGACCAGTATCTGCTCCTTTTTGCAAGGAGGAACAGGATGAGCCCTGCCAGAGCCCTACAAAATGACCTCCAGCAGGCCACTGGTGTGAATGTCTCTGACCAAACAATCAGAAACAGACTTCATGAAGGTGGCCTGAGGGCCCGACGTCCTCTAGTGGGCCCTGTGCTCACTGCCCGGCACCATAGAGCAGGATTGGCATTTGCCATTGACCAAAGGAATTTGCAGGTCCACCACTGGCTCCCTGTGCTTTTCCCAGATGAGAGCAGGTTCCCCCTGAGCACATGTGACAGACGTGAAAGGGTCTGGAGAAGCCGTGGAGAATGTTCTGCTGCCTGTAACATGGTTCAGCATGACCATTTTGGTGGTGGGTCAGTGATGGTCTGGGGAGGCATATCCATGGAGGGACGCTCAGACCTCTACAGGCTAGACAATGGCCCCCTGACTGCCATTAGGTATCAGGATGAGATCTTTGGACCCATTGTCAGACCCTACGCTGGTGCAGTGGGTCCTGGGTTCCTCCTGGTGCAGTGGGTCCTGGGTTCCTCCTGGTGCAGTGGGTCCTGGGTTCCTCCTGGTGCAGTGGGTCCTGGGTTCCTCCTGGTGCAGTGGGTCCTGAGTTCCTCCTGGTGCAGGTCCTGGGTTCCTCCTGGTGCAGTGGGTCCTGGGTTCCTCCTGGTGCAGTGGGTCCTGGGCTCCTCCTGGTGCAGTGGGTCCTGGGCTCCTCCTAGTGCAGTGGGTCCTGGGTTCCTTCTGGTGAAGGTCCTGAGTTCCTCCTGGTGCAGGTCCTGGGTTCCTCCTGGTGCAGGTCCTGGGTTCCTCCTGGTGCAGGTCCTGGGTTCCTTCTGGTGCAGGACCTGGGTTCTTCCTAGTGCAGGTCCTGGGTTCCTCCTGGTGCAGTGGGTCCTGGGTTCCTCCTGGTGCAGGTCCTGGGTTCCTCCTGGTGCAGTGGGTCCTGGGTTCCTCCTGGTGCAGGTCCTGGGTTCTTTCTGGTGCAGGTCCTGGGTTCCTCCTAGTGCAGGTCCTGGGTTCCTCCTGGTGCAGTGGGTCCTGGGTTCCTCCTGGTGCAGACAATGCCTGACCTCATGTGGGGAGAGTATGCAGGCTGTTCCTGGAGGATGAAGGCGTTGATACCATTGAATGGCCCCCACACTCTCCTGACCTAAATCCAATAGAACCCCTTTGGGATGTCATGTTTGGGTCCATCCGACGCCGCCAGGTTGCACCTCAGACTGTAGGAGCTCAGTGATGCCCTGGTCCAGATCTGGGAGGAAATCCCCCAGGACACCATCCGTCATCTCATTAGGAGCCTCCCCCGACGTTGCCAGGCATGCATACAAGCACGTGGGGGCCAAACAGACTACTGAGGGCCATTCTGAGTTGCTGCAATGACATTTCAGCAAAATGGACTCGCCTGCTGCATCATTTCTTCACTTTGATTTTCGGGGTGTCTTTGAATTCAGTCCTCTGTAGGTCGATCATTTTCATTTCCATCAAACGATGGGGCGTCCTTACATTCCTCACCCATCCCCCGTCCATGTCAGTATAGAGATCCAGCAGGAGATTCCTCCCCATTGAGATCTGACGGGTTTCAGAGTCTTCCTTCCATTTTTTTGAGCAGAGTATATATAATATATATATAGAGGAAAAAAGTAAGCATTGAAAATACTAAGAGATCTATTAAAAAAAAAGTGGTGCAAGTGCCTGAAGCTATCACTCGGCTGTCATTACCACTTGACCAGCAGAAGGTTTTACCTCCATCACGACCAAGGCAGTTTTTTTGCTATTCAGCACTGTGCTACTTTAACTAGTAATTTTGCAGTCATACAACACTACCCAAACAAAATGTATATCATTTTTTCACACAAATAGAGATTTCTTTTGGTGGTTTTAATCACCTCTGGGTTTTATTTTTTGTTATACAAACAAAAAAATCCTGAAAAAATATGTTTTGGTTATAAAATTTTGGAAACAAATAATCTTTCTTCATAAATTTAGGCCATAATGTATTCTGCTCCACGTCTGGAAAAAAACAACCCCAAATCAGCGTTTATTATTCAGTCTGTAGGAAAGTTATAGAGCCCTCAAACTATGAGATATATTATCTGAAAATCGATCAATCTTGATGTACTGACGAACGATTTCATTTCTTGAGGCCCTAAAATGTCAGGCCCAGGGGCGGACTGACCATTTGGAAACTCGGGCACTGCCCAAGGGCCCGGGGTCAGTAGGGGGTCCCATGAGATGTTCCTGGTACCTTTTTCATAGGCTTTTTTGAGTTTGGGCAAGGACACAGGGGCCCCATGATCCCCTATTGCCCGGGGGCCCCATGAGTTGTCAGTCCGCCCCTGGTCAGGACAGTATAGAGAACCCCCCAAATTACCCCTTTTTGGAAAGTAGACAGTCGGAGGTATTTAGTAAGAGTTTTATGAATTTGTCATTTTTTGCCACAATTTTTTGGAAAATGAAAATAAATAAAATGTGTTGTTTTTTCAAATTTTTTTTTTAACATACTTTCACCAGAGCAGTTTAGATGTAAACGGGCCCCTAAAAGTTATTAAATTCTCTGTAAATCCCAGCAGCCCTTTGAGGGGTTCTGAAAGAGGGCAGGTGGAGTTCCTGGTCATGTGGCCACTGCAATTGGCTGTTGCAGTGGCCCTCTGATGGGTTTTGAGACATGGGAGGCGGGGTTTCTGATCATGTGATTGACTGTTGCAGCAGTCACGTGATCGTGAGCCCCGCCCACTGATTCCTAATCGCAAGCAGTTTAGGCATTACCTGTTATAGGGTGACAACGCTCTATCCCTGTCTCCAAATTGTGCTGCTGTGTTGTCACCCTGTAAAGCAGATGCAGGAGATCTGCAGCAATGGCTGCAGCAGAGGAAAAAATCAACTGAAAGAAAGGATTTTATTAAAAAAAAAGAAAGTCGATGAAAATAAGCGTCCTTCACTTTGAAGTCACATCGAGTTTAACTTTCAGTTTTATCTGTTTGTGAATCCACTCCCCCCCCTCCATCCCATCACCATCCATCCGGTCATCATCCATCCGGTCATCATCCATCCAGTCACCATCCACCCCCCCATCCCATCACCATCCATCCCATCGCCATCCATCCCGTCACCATCCACCCCCCCATCCCATCACCATCCATCCGGTCATCATCCATCCGGTCATCATCCATCCAGTCACCATCCACCCCCCCATCCCATCACCATCCATCCCATCGCCATCCATCCCGTCACCATCCACCCCCCCATCCCATCACCATCCATCCCATCACCATCCATCCCATCGCCATCCATCCCATCACCATCCATCCCATCACCATCCATCCGGTCATCATCCATCCCATCACCATCCATCCCATCACCATCCATCCCGTCACCATCCACCCCCCCAATCCCATCACCATCCATCCCATCACCATCCATCCCATCACCATCCATTCCGTCACCATCCACCCCCCCATCCCATCACCATCCATCCCGTCACCATCCACCCCCCCATCCCATCAACATCCACCCCCCCCATCCCATCACCATCCATCCGGTCATCATCCATCCCATCACCATCCATTCCATCATCATCCATCCCATCACCATCCATCCCCCCCATCCCATCACCATCCATCCGGTCATCATCCATCCCATCACCATCCATCCGGTCATCATCCATCCCATCACCATCCAACCCCCTTCTCATCCAAACACCATCCATCCTATCACCATTCAACCCCCCATCCCATCACTATCCATCCCATCACCATCCCCCCCCCCATCCCATCACCATCCATCCGGTCATCATCCATCCCATCACCATCCATTCCATCATCATCAATCCCATCACCATCCATCCCCCCCATCCCATAACCATCCATCCGGTCATCATCCATCCCATCACCATCCACCCCCCCATCCCATCACCATCCATTCCGTCACCATCCCCCCCATCCCATCACCATCCATCCCATCACCATCCCCCCCATCCCATCACCATCCATCCCCCCCATCCCATCACCATCCATCCCATAACCATCCACCCCCCCATCCCATCACCATCCATCCCATCACCATCCACCCCCCCATCCCATCACCATCCATCCCACCCACATGTTCCTCTCCTCCTAGCAGTCAGGCTGCCTTAACCCCTTCAGTGCCGGGTTCGCTCTGCCGGCCAAGTGCCCCAGCTGGCTGCTGGTATTTCGGTGTCACATGCAGGCGATGGATACATATTGCTGCAATTAAGTATTCCAGCCGTCCCTGTCAGTCAGGGCCGGTGAATGAGCCGGGCCCCACGCGGGGTCATGTGGAATTATGAGCGCCACGCTGAGTTCACTGTGTGACAGTTGTCCCCCCCCCCCCCACACACCAAGCTACTCTACACCTCCACCCCTTTCTATGTATACCTAACAACCTATGACTGTGGTCTCCAAGCTGGGGCCCGTGGGCTGAATGCGGCTCTTTGCTTGCCTTTATTTGGCCCTTGGGACACTATTCCTCTCACTGACACCAATGATGGGGCACTATTCCTCCCACTGACACCAACGATGGGGCACTATTCCTCTCACTGACACCAACGATGGGGCACTATTCCTCCCACTGGTACCAACGATGGGGCATTATTCTTCCCATTGGTACCAATGATGGGGCACTATTCCTCCCACTGACACCAACGATGGGGCATTATTCCTCCCACTGATACCAATGATGGGGCACGATTCCTCCCACTGACACCAACGATGGGGCATTATTCTTCCCACTGGTACCAATGATGGGGCACTATTCCTCCCACTGACACCAATGATGGGGCACTATTCCTCCCACTGACACCAACGATGGGGCACTATTCCTCCCACTGACACCAATGATGGGGCACTATTCCTCTCACTGACACCAATGATGGGGCACTATTCCTCCCACTGACACCAATGATGGGGCACTATTCCTCCCACTGACACCAACGATGGGGCATTATTCTTCCCATTGATACCAATGATGGGGCACTATTCCTCCCACTGATACCAATGAAGGGGCACTATTCCTCCCACTGATACCAATGATGGGGCACTATTCCTCCCACTGACACCAGTGATGGGGCACTATTCCTCCCACTGACACCAATGATGGGGCACTATTCCTCCCACTGACACCAATGATGGAGCACTATTCTCTCACTAACACCAATGTTGGGGCATTATTTTAACCACTGACACCAATGATGGAGTACTACATCTCCTTCTACTGACTACAGGCACTATGTCATTTATTTTACTGCCACTGACGCTGAGACATTTTCTAGTCCCACTGGCCACAGACCCCCCCCCCCCCCAAAATCTGACGGACAGTAAACTGGCCTTTTGATTAGAAAGTTTGGAGACTCCAGGGCCACAACACAGAGGTTGGCATTGGGCTTCCAGATCTTTGCAGTCATCCAGCGTGAGACTTCCTGTAATAAAGACCGCTCACTGCTGCTCTCTCTCCTTGTGCAGGAGGACTGGTCTTGTCTCCGCCCCCTCCTGTAGTTTTCTGCGGGCAGCCTGTAGTGGGTGGAGCCTGCTGGCCCCTCCCACAGTTCTGCTCTCTGCACAGCACAGTGATTATACTTTTTTTATTGCGCACAAAGTGGATTTTGTTTGTAATTTTTTTTTAAAAGGAATATATTTAAAGTTTTTGCGCACAGAGTTCTGCTTTAAAGAAGCCAGTCGTAAGGTGGTATAAATGGGGCTCAACTGCCTATTTTTAACACCCCCCTCAACTGCAAGTCTAGACTAATGCAAGCCATACAGCTATAGCTATATGAAAAATCGTTTGAAAGAGTTTTTGTAAAACAGAAAATCGTTTGGCCGCACTCACCTCCCATCTGAGTATTCCCAAAACGATCGTTTGTTATGGGAAGATCTTTCTTTGCCTCTTTGTTACTTTGTTACTTTGTTACCATGAGCCCTGCTTGACGAATGTATCTTTTTTTTACCCGGGGTGTAGGTGTAATGCAGGCCATAGACAGGTCGAAAATCGGTCGTTCGATCGGCCGATGTTACCACCAACGGTAAAAAAATTGACCGATTTTCGTCCCGTCTACGGCCGGCATTTTTACTTTTGTCCCTGCAGAGAGCTCCGCTATTATATTTTATATGAAAGTCTTGCAGTTGCAACAATGTATCCATTTGTATCCGTTTGTATCCATTTGTATCCATTTCGATGTTTTTATTTGGATACATTGTTGCAACCGCAAGACTTTTTCATGTCAAATATAATAGCGGACTGGAATTCTTCTTCTTCTTCTTGCAGGTCACGGCTCATGCGCAGATTTTTTATCGGTAAAACGATCGGCCGATTTGGCCATCATTGCCGGGATAATTGGCTGATCTTCAAAATCGGCAACAAATTTTCCAACTTGGCTGATAAAAAAAATGTGCCAAAATCCCGAAAACCGACCGACCAATTAACCCACTAACGGTGCAATAATTGCCCGGTTTTTGACCCATCTATGGCCTGCATAAGGTCGTTGATTCTGCCCTGATGATCGGTGCCCAGCAGTGCCACCCACCTGTGCCCAGCAGTGCCACCCACCTGTGCCCACCAGTGCAGCCCAGCAGTGCCGCCAGTCAGTGCCACCCAGCAGTGCTGCCAGTAAGTGCCCAGCAGTGCCACCAGTCAGTGCTGCCTATCAGTGCCAACTATTAGTCCCTATCATCAGTGCCGCCTATCAGTGCCACCTCATTAGAGCCCATCAGTGCTATCAGTGCCGCCTATCAGTGCCACCTCATTATTGCCCATCAGTGCTATTAGTGCCGCCTATCAGTGCCGCCTATCAGTGCCCATCAGGGGCAGACTAACCATTTAGACACTTGAGCACTGCCCGAGGGCCCGGGGTCAGTAGGGGCCCCAAGAGATGCCACTGGTACCTTACATAGGCTTTTTTGGGTGTGGTTTGAGTGTGGACGAGGACACAGGGGCCCCATGATCCCCTATTATCCAGGAGCCCCATGAATTGTCAGTCTGCCCCTGGTGCCCATCAGTGCTGCCTATCAGTGCCCATCAGTGCTGCCTATCAGTGCCTATCAGTGCCCATCAGTGCTGCCTATCAGTGCCTATCAGTGCAGCCTCATCAACACACATCAGTGAAGGAGAAAAATTACCAAAATTTTAGAATAGAAACAAAAAAACTTTATTTTTTTTATAGCGCAAAAAATAAAACCCCCAGTGGGGAGAAAATACCACCAAAAGAGAGCTCTATTTGTGAGAAAAAAAATGATAAAAATTCATATGGGTACAGTGTTGCATGACCGCGCAATTGTCACTCAAAGTGCGACAGCGCTGAAAGCTGAAAAATGGCCTGGACAGGAAGGGGGTATAAGTGCTTGGTAGGTGAGGGGTTAATCACTTAAAGGGTAACCCCCATCTACTGGTATGTACTATTCACAGGACATGGGATTGTGTAAGGGTCAGGGGCGGACTGACAACTCATGGGGCCCCCGGGCAATAGGGGATCATGGGGCCCCTGTGTCCTTGCTCAAACTCAAAAAAGCCTATGAAAAAGGTACCAGGGGCATCTCATGGGGCCCCCTACAGACCCTGGGCCCTCGGGCAGTGCACGAGTCTCCAAATGGTCAGTCCGCCCCTGGTAGGGAGAATAGATTGTAAGCTCCTCGGGTGACTGGCGTGGGCGGCAGTTGGATAATGTTGACTGGCCAAGCAATGCAGAAAAAGCTTTATTACTACAGTGTATACAATGTACAGAAGAGGTTAATCACTCTCTGCACCCCCCCCCCCCCGCCCCACAGTGTATACAATGTACAGAAGGGGTTAATCACTCTCTGCACCCCCCCCCCCCCCCACAGTGTATACAATGTACAGAAGGGGTTAATCACTCTCTGCACCCCCCCCCCCCCCACAGTGTATACAATGTACAGAAGGGGTTAATCAGTCTTTGCACCCCCCACAGTGTATACAATGTACAGAAGGGGTTAATCACTCTCTGCACCCCCCCCCTCCCTACAGTGTATACAATGTACAGAAGGGGTTAATCAGTCTTTGCACCCCCCCCTCCCTACAGTGTATACAATGTACAGAAGGGGTTAATCACTCTCTGCACCCCCCCCCCTCCCTACAGTGTATAC
Organism: Staurois parvus; assembly: GCF_062004578.1. Taxonomy (NCBI): domain Eukaryota; kingdom Metazoa; phylum Chordata; class Amphibia; order Anura; family Ranidae; genus Staurois; species Staurois parvus. The sequence continues at coordinate 62,676 of NW_028318788.1, forward strand.
AATGTACAGAAGGGGTTAATCACTCTCTGCACCCCCCCCCCCTCCCTACAGTGTATACAATTTACAGAAGGGGTTAATCACTCTCTGCACCCCCCCCTACAGTGTATACAATGTACAGAAGGGGTTAATCACTCTCTGCACCCCCCCCCCCCCCACAGTGTATACAATGTACAGAAGGGGTTAATCACTCTCTGCACCCCCCCCCCCCCCACAAGGTATACAATGTACAGAAGGGGTTAATCACTCTCTGCACCCCCCCTACAGTGAATACAATGTACAGAAGGGGTTAATCACTCTCTGCACCCCCCCCCTACAGTGTATACAATGTACAGAAGTGGTTAATCACTCTCTGCACCCCCCTACAGTGTATACAATGTACAGAAGGGGTTAATCACTCTTTGTAACCCCCCCCCAGACAGATAGAGGAGCCTCCACAATGGGTGAGATCTCCTGGTCAGCATTATTAGAACTTCCTATGTGAGAGATTAAGTGCTACAAACTGATGGAGGGGGCTCGCCTGCACCGGGGGCTATTGACCTCCTCGCTATACATTATGACAGCTCCTTGTGTTTTATGTCACACGCCCCCCCCCCCCCCCCCCACTGCCAGATCTGACATGGCAAAAATACTTTAAAGCTGAACTCTGGATGCAAATATTTTCATTTGAACAATATTTCTCGAAAAAAGGATAGAAATCTACTCTGTGTGCACCAAATACCTTTGCAAACACAGATATTACCATATAAAAGGAGCAGTGACCTCATTACTGTGCTGTACATAGCCTGTGCAGAGAGCTGAGCTCTGGGAGGGGCTCGGTGGGCTCCACCCACTACAGGTTGAACACTACAGGAGGGGGCGGAGACAAGACCAGTCACCCTGCACAAGGAGACAGAGCGGCAGTGAGTGGTCTGACCAATTGGAAACTTGGGCACTGCCAGAGGGCCCGGGGTCAGTAGGGGGCCCCATGAGATGCCCCTGGTACCTTTTTCATAGGCTTTTTTGAGTTTGGGCAAGGACACAGGGGCCCCATGATCCCCTATTGCCCGGGGGCCCCATGAGTTGTCAGTCCACCCCTGGTGGTCTTCATTACAGGAGGGCAAAGCTTCACACTGAATCTAGATACACAACCACCTCCCGGCACAGACCCCCTGCTCTGCTCCTGAGTGACCCCCCCGAGTTCACTGGGCACAAGGATGATGCTCTAGCCAGTTTTCATCATCATCCTCTCTCCTGCTTTCCATTGGCTCCCCAGAGATTTCCTCTTCTTATTGGCCTTCTTGGGCTGAATGACATCTACGCTTTCTCCTGATTGGTCACCTATTCCTGGGTCTCACTTGGCACGCTGGCCATTTTCGATCGCCTATCGGTGTGGTGTCTTCCTTGGCTGTGCGTCCGGGGTCAGGCCAGAAACGGTGAAGGTGGGGAATGGAGGATATGACGTCTGACGTCCAGTCTGTGTGACAACCACAGCTCCCGCCATACACACGATGTGCTCCGTGTCAAATGCTGCTTTATGCATTGACAGATTTCCGTAGACCCGTTCTGTCCAGACCGTGTAGTCACTTGCTTGCTTTTAGGCCGATTTTTCGCACCGTTAGTGGGTTAATTGGTCAGCCGTTTTTCTGAGTTTTGGCACATTTTTTTTATCGGTAATGTTGGAAAACTTGCTGCTGATTTTGACAATCGGCTGATTTTCCCAGAAATGATGGGCAAATCGGCTGATCATTTTACTGATAAAACATCTGCGCATGAGCCGTGAAGAAGAAGAAAAAGAAGAAGAAGAAAAAGAAGAAGAAAAAGAAGAAGAAAAGACAATTAAGAAGAAAAAGAAGAAGAAGAGGCAGAAGAAGAAGAAAAGAAAAAGAAGAAGAAGAAGAGGAAGAAGAAAAGAAAAAGAAGAGGCAGAAGAAGAAAAAAGAAAAAGAAGAGGCAGAAGAAGAAGAAAAGAAAAAGAAGAAGAAAAAGAAAAGGAAGAAGAAGAAGAGGAAGAAAAAACAAGAAGAAGAGGGGAAAAAAAGGAGAAAAAGAAGTAGAAGAGGAAGAAGAGGAAGAGGAAAAGAAAAGAAGAAGAGGCAGAAGAAGAAGAAAAGAAAAAGAAGAAAAAGAAGAAGAAGAGGCAGAAGAAGAAGAAAAGAAAAAGAAGAAGAGGCAGAAGAAGAAGAAAAGAAAAAGAAGAAGTAGAAGAAGAAAAGAAAAAGAAGAAGAAAAAGAAAAGGAAGAAGAAAATGAAGAAGAAAAAAAAGAAGAAAAGGAAGAAGAGGAAGAGGAAAATAAAAGAAGAAGAAAAAGAAGAAGAGGAAGAAGAAGAAAAAGAGGAAGAAGAGGAAAAGAAAAGAAGAAGAAAAGAAAAAGAAAAAGAAGAAGAAGAAGGAGAAGAAGAAGTAGAGAAAAGAAAAAGAAGAATAAAAGAAAAGGAAGAAGAAGAAGTAGAAAAAAGAAGAAGAGGAAAAAAAGGAGAAAAAGATGAAGAAGAAGAGGAAGAAGAAGAAAAGAAGAAGTAGAAGAAGAAAAAGAAGAAGAAGAAAAGAAGGAGAAGAAGAAGAAGAAGAAGAAAAAAGAAGAAGTAGAAGAAGAAGAAGAAGAAAAGAAAAAGAAGAAGAAGAAGAAGAAAAAAAAAAGGAAGAAAAAAGAAGAAGAAGAGGAAGAAGAGGAAAAGAAAAGAAGAAAAGAAAAAAAAAAGAAAAAAGAAGAAGAATTCCAGTCCGCTATTATATTTTATATGAAAAGTCTTGCGGTTGCAACAATGTATCCATTTGTATCCAAATAAAACCATCTGTATCCGAAATGGATACATTGTTGCAACCGCAATACTTTTCATATAAAATATAATAGCGGACTGGAATTCCCGCCTCTGCAAGGGACAGAAGTAATTAGGGGGTTAAATGCCGTCCGTAGACGGGACAAAAACCAGACACTTTTTTTACCGTTGGTGGTAACATCGGCCAATCGAACGACCGATTTTTCGTTTAAAAAAAAAAAAAAACAGCCGGTTTTTGACCCGTCTATGGCCTGCATGAGAGCTGGTTCACGGAGGTCCGGCCGCGGTTTCAGTGCGATTTTGGTGCATTTCTGGTGCGGTTTTGTTTACCGGTTTAGGTGCGACTTTTTACTTGAACCAGACTGAAAAATGAACAGGACTCTTTTTAAAAGTGCCCACAGATATGTCAATCAGCCGCATAGAGAAGATTGCCAGTTCACATGTCCTGTGAATTGGATGCGGTGCAATCCAATATATGTGAATCCAGCCTCAAAGTTTTTGTTTTTTTTTAAATAACAAACATGTCATACTTACCTGCTCTGTGCAATGATTTTGCACAGAGCACCCCCGATCCTCTTCTTTTCAGGTCCCCCTTTGGTTCTTCAGGCTCCTCCCCCTTGACCAGTGCCTCCCATTAGCAAGTGGCTTGCTATGGGGGCACTGGTGCATGCTCACTCCCGAGCCCCGCTTTATGAGTCCAGAAGATACCCAGAGCCGCTGCTTGACCATACCCCTGCCCCCGCTCTCTCCTCATTGGCCCACTGGCTGAGATTGACAGCAGTGGGAGCCAATGGCTGTGTCACAGCCAATGAGGAGAGACAGAGAACCAGGACTGCCGAGCATCCTGTGCACATTACTGGATTGAGAGAGCCTACAGAGGATGCTTTGCCGTCTTAACAAGTGTAAAAAAACAATTTTCCTAAGCCCTGTCTCTGCAAAGTACTAACACTGATTCAGGGAACGTGGAAGAAACAGGGAGGTCTCGCTAGAGCTAAACTAACACTAAACAGGAGGGGAGTACAGAGGGACATACCAAATCACATAAGCAAACAAGTTAAAGTGGCTTTAAACCGCCACTAGATGTCAGCATACTACAGAACCATAATGGCGGGGGGGGGGGCACACTGATGTGTTTTCTGTAAAAGAACCCTACATAACATTTCATATACATATATATATACAGTACAAACTGCTCAAAAACTGAAAGAAACACTTTGTAATCCAAGGCAATGACACTCGTGGGATATTGATCTGGTCAGGTAAGTAGCAGAGGGGGTTGTTCATCAGTTTCAACTGACAGGTGCACTAGATGGGCAACAATAAGACTACCCCCAAAACACGAATGGTTTTACAGGTGACATTTTTTCCCTACTCCTCTTTTCTGACTGTCTATCACTAGTTTTGCATTTGGCTAGGGTCAGTGTCACTACTGGTAGCATGAGGCCATACCTGGACCCTACAGAGGTTGCACAGGCAGTCCAACTCCTCCAGGATGGCCCATCAATACCTCCCATTGCCAGAAGGTTTGCTGTGTCTCCCAGCACAGTCTCAAGAGCATGGAGGAGATTCCAGGAGACAGGCAGTTCCTCTAGGAGAGCTGGACAGGGCCGTAGAAGGTCCTTAGCCCATCAGCAGGACCGGTATCTGCTCCTTTGTGCAAAGAAGAACAGGATGAGCCCTGCCAGAGCCCTACAAAATGACCTCCAGCAGGCCACTGGTGGGAATGTCTCTGACCAATCAGAAACAGACTTCATGAGGGTGGCCTGAGGGTCCGACATCCTCTAGTGGGCCCTATGCTCACTGCCCGGCACCATAGAGCTGGATTGGCATTTGCCACTGAACCCCAGAATTGGCAGGTCCACCACTGGCACCCTGTGCTTTTCACAGATGAGAGCAGGTTCCCCCTGAGCACATGAGACAGACGTGAAAGGGTCTGGAGAAGCCGTGGAGAACATTCTGCTGCCTGTAACATGGTTCACCATGACCGTCTTGGTGGTGGGTCAGTGATGGTCTGGGGAGGCATATCCATGGAGGGACACACAGACCTCTACAGGCTAGACAATGGCACCCTGACTGACATTAGGTATGGGGATGAAATCCTTGGACCCATTATCAGACCCTACACTGGCGCAGTGGGTCCTGGGTTCCTCCTGGTGCAGTGAGTCCTGCGTTCCCCCTGGTGCAGTGGGTTTTGGGTTCCTCTTGGTGCAGTGGGTCCTAGGTTCCTCTTGCTGCAGTGGGTCCTGGGTTCCTCCTGGTGCAGTGGGTCCTGGGCTCCTCTTGCTGCAGTGGGTCCTGGGTTTCTCCTGGTGCAGTGGGTCCTGGGTTCCTCCTGGTGCAGTGGGTCCTGGGTTCCTCCTGGTGCAGTGGGTCCTGGGTTCCTCCTGGTGCAGTGGGATCTGGGTTCCTCCTGGTGCAGTGGGTCCTGGGCTCCTCCTGGTGCAGTGGGTCCTGGGTTCCTCCTGGTGCAGACAATGCCCGGCCTCATGTGGGGAGAGTGTGCAGGCAGTTCCTGGAGAATGAAGGAATTGATACCATTGAATGGCCCCCACTCTCGCCTGACCTAAATCCAATAGAACCCCTCTGGGATATCATGTTTCGGTCCATCCAACACCACCAGGTTGCACCTCAGACTGTAGGAGCTCAGTGATGCCCTGGTCCAGATCTGGGAGGAAATCCCCCAGGACACCATCCGTGGTCTCATTAGGAGCCTCCCCCGACGTTGTCAGGCATGCATACAATCACGTGGGGGCCACACAGACTACTGAGGACCATTCTGAGTTCCTGCAATGACATTTCACCAACATGGACTCGCCTGCTGCATCATTTCTTCACTTTGATTTTCGGGGTGTCTTTGAATTCAGTCCTCTGTAGGTCGATCATTTTCATTTCCATCAAACGATGGGGCGTCCTTACGTTCCTCACACATCCCACGTAAAACGCATCAAAAACACACCAGAACGCACTTGAACACACATATTCCTATTTAAATTGAAGACAAAGAGAGGGGATAAGTGAACTGGATGCATCAAAAAACGCATCCAGAACACATCTGGACTGCGTTTCAGTAGTGTGAACCGGCCCTAAGGCTACATTCACAGCTATGCAGGCTGAGCCGTTTCTGTATTGTGTTTTGCGTTTTCGCACTTGCATTTTTTTTTTTTTTTTTTTTTATTGTTGCTGGGAAAATTTAAAATGCACCAAAAATGCAATCCACGCTTTTCTGCAGCGTTTCCATTGAAGTCAATAGAAACAAAAACGCAACTTTTTTGCGTTAAAAAAAGTCCCCGGCCCTTTCCAAAAAACGCGCCGGGTGAAAACGCTCGGATGTGAACCTGTCCCATAGGAAATCATGAAATTCAAAACGCTGCAGAAAACGCTTAGGTGTGAACCGGGGGTTAAGGGGGCCCCTGGACCTGCACTGGTCTCCTCTCTGTGGGCAGATCTGTTCTTCTCGGGTGCTGATATTGTTCTCCCTTTACATACAGGGCGCCCCCTGCTGGATGGTGAGGGAGGGATCAGCCATCGAGCGTTCAGGCGGCGTTCAGCCGCTGTCAGGACAACCCTATCAGTGACATGGAGCACACAGACGTAATTCATTCCATTGTTATGGACTAAGACAACAAACTCAGCTATCTGAACAGCACACTGCGGGCTTGTCTCACCCTTCACCAACACCCCGACAGTGTGTACATGACCAGTGTGTGCGCCGGAGATGTGGTTTTTAAAGGGGCCGCCTGCTGTTTTTTATTCAGAGTTTGGTGGGATCTGTAAACATCATAGCACCCTGCCTCAGATTCAAGAGTTAGATAAAAGAACACATCCCCGGCATCCCTTTAGACGTGCATGCTCCTCTCTGCTGGGCACCAGGTGTTGCAGATTTAAGCTGTTCACTCTGCTGATCAGTTACTTCAGCATGCAGGTCTAAAAGGATGCCAATTATGTATTTTTCTCATATAATGCTCAGCCACAGGGTGATAGATGGTAGAGAAAGCTAGCCGCTGTACGAGGTGGGCAACAACAGTGTGGCTTGGCGAGGGTATTGAGGAATGGATGAAGGCTGGCTCTAGGTTGCTGCTGCAACTTTGAAGTGTCATGTTGGAGAGATGCACGTTTGCAGGTCATTGGGCGGAGTCAGTTTTCATAAAAAAAATAAAGCTGGAAATCGGCTTTAATGGTGGAAGAGGTCGACATTTTAACCGCTTCCTGACCACCCTATAGCAGAAGCACTGCTACGGGGCGGCAGGGCTGCCCAAAATCACACACACACACATATATATACGTGATTTTGTATTTCCGGGTAGGGGCCCGCTCACTGCCCTATCCGCGCCGCCATTGGTGGCTAGAGGTGTCGATCACTGGGTCCCGGCTGGAGATTCCCTGCTGGCACCCAGCGACCTCTGACAAACACAAGACAGGGGAGAGGTCTGTATGTAAACAATACAGATTGCTCCCCTGTCAGCTCCAGCTTGCTGCTTTGTATGGCTCTGCATAGCAGACCAATACAAAGCAGCATGTCTCCCTAGTAAAACACACACAGCACACAGTTAACCCTTTGATCACCCCTCATGTTAACCCCTTCCTGCCCAGTGCCATTAGTACAGTGTCAGTGCTTTTTAATAGCACTGATCAGGGGCGGACTGACAATTCATGGGGCCCCCGGGCAATAGGGGATCATGGGGCCCCTGTGTCCTTGCCAAAACTCAAAAAAGCCTATGAAAAAGGTACCAGGGGCATCTCATAGGGCCCCCTACTGACCCTGGGCCCTCTGGCAGTGCCCAAGTTTCCAAATGGTCAGTCCACCCCTGGCACTGATCACTGTATTGGTGCCACTGGGGATGTCAGTGACACCAAGTCAGTTCCCCCCCAGAGTCAGAATGCCCGCCGCAGTCCCACAGTCCCGCTATAAGTCGCTGATCACCGCCATTACTAGTATATAAAATTTAAAAAAAAATTCCAGTATACTGTATATACCGACATTTGTAGGCGCTATAACTTTCACGTAAACCGATTAATTTACACGTTTTGGGATTTTTGTTTTAGTACAAAAATAAATAAATAAATAATTTATTATAATAAATAAAATATAAAATATTACGTTTATTGAATAAATTACTAGTCAAAATAAATGCAGCATCTATACCTCCCTTTGTAAACGCTATAACTTTCACGTAAACCGATTAATTTACACGTATTGAGATTTTTTTTTTTTAGTATAAATAAAAAAATTATTATATTAAATAAAATATAAAATATTACATTTATTTAATAAATTACTAGCAAAAAAAAAAATACATCCAGTAAATACCGCTCTTTGTAAACGCTATAACTTTCACGTAAACCAATTAATTTACACATTTTGGGAATTTTTTTTTCTAGCAGAATACATTTTGGCCTAAATTTACGACGAAATTTGATTTGTTTTTACTGGACGTGTTTAAAAGTCAAAAATATTGTTTTGGGGTTTTTTTTCTACATTTTCGGTCTTTTTTGTTTATAACGCAAAAAAATAAAAACCGCACAGGCGATCCAATACCACTGAAAGAAAGCGCTATTTGTGGGAAAAAAGGACTTAAATTTCATTTGGGTGCGGCGTTGCATGACCGCGCAATTGTCAGTTAAAGTAACGCAGCGCCGTATCGGAAAAAATGGCCTGGTCAGGAGGAAGGGAAATCCTCTGGAGGGCAGGGGCGGACTGACCATTCAGGCACTGCCTGAGGGCCCGGGGTCAGTAGGGGGCCCCATTGGATGCCCCTGGTACCTTTCATAGGCTTTTTTGGGTGTGGTTTGAGTGTGGGTGAGGTCACAGGGGCCCCATGATCCCCTATTGCCTGGGGGCCCCATGAGTTATCAGTCCACCCCTGTCTGAAGGGCAACCACACCCACCCTTAAAAAAATGCATTCTATGCAATACGAAAAGTAAAAACTACCAATCAAATCAAAGTATCTACTGTAAGCGAGCCCCCAAAACCAGTCTCTGGGGTCTATTAATAAAATGAATTTATAAACCATCAAAACAGCGCAAATATATAATAAAAAAATTAATAAATATATACTGCAGTGAACAAATGATAATAAAAAATATAAAAAAATATAAAATGAAAATTAATAAATCACACTCCAAATCAATAAAGTGAAATAAAAAATAAGAAATAAAAAAAAAAAATAAAAAAGTAAAAATAAAAATAAAATATATTCATGAAAGTCCAAAAAAAAACTTTTTATCCGTGTTTCCAGCGAAATAGTGCTCAAATACCACACCGCACTCACCAGATATTGGTGAAAAAAATGCTTTTAGGAGTTTTTTTGGGATCCAATAATATCTGGTGATTGGAGGTATATTGACTGGGTCTAGGATTCCAAAAAAAACCCCTAAAAGGCATTTTTTTCACCAATATCTGGTGAGTGCGGTGTGGTATTTGAGCACAATTTCGCTGGAAACACGGGTCTAAAGTTTTTTTTTTGGAAAAGGACTTTCATGAGTACTTTTTATTTTTATTTTTCAGTTTATTGATTTGGAGTGGGACTTATAAATTTACATTTTATATTTTTTTATATTTTTTATTAATTATCATTTATTTAATTTTTCACTGCAGTGTATATTTATTAATTTTTTTATTATACATTTGCGCTGTTTTGATGGTTTATATATTTGTTCGTGTTTACATTAATGAGCAGCAGCATTTATTTATTTATTTAGCATATAATTTCACGGTTTTGGCGCTGGTGATTTTTGTATAAAATAAAATATGAATTGCCCGAATGTGGGGAGCACCCTGGCCGAAATGTCCCCGTATTTTAACTAATAGATTCATTCCTATACCATCAGCTCCATCTAGTGGCCGGAATGAGGTATTCGTTCTCATTGAGGTATTTCAGTAAGCTATACCGCATTTTTCCACTAGATGGCGCTGATGGGATATGAATTAATCTATTACAAAAATTACGGGGGAAATTTCGGGCAGCTTCCATGAACTCTTCCTACATTCGGAAAGAAGGAGAAGGCAACAGGACAGGTCCCACAAAGGGCAGCAGTGAGCTGACATGCAACATGTTCATTCTCAGTTCATTTCCTTTTTCAGCAAATTTCATCAAGACAGCATGGTACGGCAAAAACAAAAATAAATTCCATTTTTTTTCAACCCTTAAAAATGTGTAAACTGATCTTTATATAACTTGTAGAAACGTTTTATCCATGAGATTTCTAGCTGCGACGTGACCTGTCTAATGATAATTGACTGCAATGCGAAATCGTGTCCCATTGATATCAATGCAAAAACGCCCCCCTGTTGACTTTAATGCATAATCGCGTCCCCTATTGACTTCAAAGCAAAATCGTCCCCTATTGACTTCAATGCAAAATTTGGTCCCATTGACTTTGATACAAAATCGCGCCCCCATTGACTTCACTGCAAAAATGCCCCCTATAGACGTCAATGCAATATTGCTTCACATTGACTTCAATGCAAAATCATCCTCTATTGACTTCAATGCAAAATTGCCTCCCATTGACTTCAAAACAAAATCGAGCCCCATTGATATCAATGCAAAAACGCCCTCTATAGATGTCAACACAAAATCGTGTCGCTTCAATGCAAAAACCCTCTTTATTGACTTCAATGCAAAATCGCGTCCTATTGAATTTAATGCAAAATTGCGTCCTGTTAACGTCAATGCAAAAACTCCCCTATTGACTTCAATGCAAAATTTGCGTCCTATTGACTTCAATGCAAAATCGCGTCCCATTAACTTCAATGCAAAAACACCCCCTATCGACTTCAATACAAAACGGCATCCCATTGACTTCAATGCAAAATGGTGTCTCAGGGACTTCAATGCAAAACAGCGTCCCTTTGACTGCAATGCAACATTGCATCCTATTGGCTTCAATGCAAAACCGAGTCCCACTGACTTCAATGCAAAATCGCACCCCATTGACTTCGGTGCCAAAATGCCCCCTATTGACTTCAATGCAAAATCGCATCCTGTTAGCTTTAATACAAAAGCACCTCTATTTAAGTTTTTATATATATATATATTTTTTTTTTCTAATTTATAAATGAATATATATATATATATATATATATATATATATTTATTTATTGGTATATTTTCTTTCTAATTTTTTTTTTTATTATTATTTTTTTTCCCTGTCAATTGTTTTTGTGTTACTGGAGTGTATATTTTGAATTCATATTCATGTCATATTAAGTCATGATATTCATTAAAGAGTCGAATATAATACAAATATATACATATAAATTTTTTGTAAAAACTTCCATTTCTGTTTCGGTTTTCGGTCCAGAATTTTCATTTTGGTGCATCACTTGTTTGGAGGGAATAATATTACATTCTGGGGGGGTTGTGTGTTTGATGTCGCGATTCAGTCTTTTCATTTTATAGAGGGAAAAAAAATACAAAAATCAGATCAGCTTCAGCAGCGACACCTAAAGGCCGGTCCCTGAAGTGCAGGTGGTTTCATGTGCATAGGGAATGCACTTTCTGTTCCTCTATAAATTGGTTTTCCTTCTTTCCCCGTCGTTCCTTGAAGTCCGCACGACTCTTCTACCGGAAACTTTTTTCCAGCGGCTATCCATGCATCCTCATCCTCGATAATGGCCACCTCCTCCTTAGTCTGATATAAAAAGGAACTCCACTTTTATTGAGAAAAAAAAAAACCTCCCCCCTCCCCCCGGGTTATCTACGCACACTGCAGGGATTCTTACAAACTTTGTTGCAGATTCCTACATTGTGTTACTCTGAAGAAATCGCTGTTTGTTTCTCTGTGTCCGTCTGCAGAGTGACTGTGAATGGGAGCGACTTTATCAGTAGCAGGCAGCGGCTGATAGTGTCCCATTGACTTCAATGCAAAAAAGTGCTCCCCTCCGCATTGACTTCAATGGAAAAAAAATGCCACTTATTGACTGCAATATCGTGTCCCATTGACTTCAACACAATCCCCCCCCCATTGACTTCAATGCAAAATTGTGTCCCATTGACTTCAATGCAAAAATGAGCCCCTTTTTACTTCAATGCAAAATTGCGTCCCATTGACTTCAGTACAAAACGCCCCCTATTGACTTCAATGTAAAATCACATCCAACTGACTTCAATGTAAACCCCCCCCCGCCCCCCATTGACGTCTATGCAAAATTGTGTCCCATTGACTTCAATGCAAAAATGATCCCCTTTTGACTTCAATGCAAAATTGCGTCCCATTGACTTCAGTACAAAACGACCCCTATGGACGTCAATGTAAAATCGCATCCAATTGATTTCAATGTAAACCCCCCCCCATTGACTTCAATGAAAAATCGCATCCCATTGACTTCAATGCAAAAAGGCCCCCCCTATTGACTGTGAATTGTGTCCCATTGATTTCAATGCAAAAATGAGCCCCTTTTGACTTCAATGTAAAAATCGTGTCCAATTGACTTCAATGTAAGAACGCCCCCCCCCCATTGACTTTAATGCAAAATTGCCCCCTATTGACTTCGATGCAAAATCGTGTCCCATTGACTGCGATGCAAAAGTGCCCCCCCCCCCATGACTTCAATGTAAAATCACGTCCCATTGACTTCAGTACAAAAACACCCCCTATTGCGTCCAATTGACTTCAATGCAAAAAGGCTCCCCCCCCCTATTGACTTCAACACACAAAAAAATGCCCCCTTATTGACTTCAATTTAAAATCGCGTCCTATTGACTTCAATGCAAAAATGCCTCCCTATTGGCTTTGTTGCAAATTCATGTCCTGTTGCGTCCTATTGACTTCAATGCAACTCAATGTTCAATGAGCGTCGTCACTCTAGGAAAGGGGAAGCGTGTTATTGGCAGGATCACCAGGTAAAAAAAAATAATTTAAGAAATCTTCAAAAAGAAATCTAAATCAACCACCACATTTAATGACTAGTGAGCGGAAACAATAAATAAATAAACAAATGAATGAATAAATGAATGAATAAATACATTAATTAATTAATTAATTAATTAATTAATATTTAAATATCTTTTAAATAAATGAATGAATGAATAAATAAATAATTGAATAAAGGAATAAATATATACATATTTTGTAAATAAATGAATTACTGAATGAGTAAATAAATTAAATAAATGAATGAATGAATATATAAATATTTTTAAATAAATGAATGACTGAATAAATACATTAAATAAATGAATGCATAAATATATAATTTTTTTTTAAATGAATGAATGAATGAACAAATAAATGAATTAATAAATATATATTTTTTAAATAAATGAATGAATGAACAAATAAATGAATTAATAAATATATATTTTTTAAATAAATGAATGAATGAGTGAATAATTTAATGAAATAAATAAATTAATGAAATAAATAAAATAAAACGTATTTTAAACTTATATCGATATAATAAATTCAAACTTTTCAGGGCATTTCTCTCCTTTCTTGGGTTGAATCCATTAAATAAACCTGGGAACATCTTTCGCAATGGCATAGTTCCCACCCGTGCGGTCAGTTCCAGAGAAAAAAAGTAGCTGCGTCTTTTTCTGCACTGAACTGGCAAAACGCATCAAAAATGCGCTGGAATGTCCTTATTTAGGGCCGGTTCACACCATAGAGACACAGTCTGGAGGCGGTCCTGAATTCACGTTTTTTAATGCAGAAGAAAAAAAAACGCACTGGGCTGCATGTGGTGTGAACTGGCCTATAAGATGAACAAAAAGAAAGAGGGTAAAAAACACACCACAATGCATCAAAAATGCACCTAAACGCATAAAGCAGCATGCAGACATGCACCCGGACTGGGTATCTGCGTGGGAACCGGCACTTAAAGCAACTTCACCCAAACGGGGAAAGTGCAGCTTACGGCGCCGCTCCAAGCTACGGATGGAGCCCCGGGTTCACACTGATGGGGTGCGGAATTTCCAGCGTTTTCTGTGTGAATTCCACACCACATTCCAATCGCACCCCGTTCATGTGAACCGCTGCGGGTCTGTATGTTAATGACACCCTGAAATCGGTCCGCAAAACGCAGCGCGATGTGCAGAATCGGATCGCATAGGTGTGAATACCCGTGCGATTCGATTCTAGTGCGGACCAAAAAAAGGGTCCTGTACCTTTGTGATCTGCCTGCGTGCGACTTTAATTGGGCCTCTGGATGCGTTCTTCCAGAAAAAGCGGCTTATCAGAGAAAGGAAGGAAGGCACAAGGGGGGGGGGGGGAATAAACTCCCAGAGGGATTAACTCTGATTCTGCTGAGGGGGGGGGGGAGAAATACATAAAGCAGCGATAATTGGACTCTATAAAAGTGGTGGCACATGAATCGCAGGGTGGCGATGAGTCATAGACAGAAGGGAAGAGGTTCCGATGGTGCCCTGGTAGACGTAACCCCAAGGACATGTTTATAGGAGTGCCCAAATTCCACAGCTTGCGGATGCTTTAGGGCCGGTTCACACTCCATGCGTTTCAGTTGCTTTTTTTCTGCATCTAAAACGCACAGAAAGTAAGGTTTCTGGCTGTCATTGTCACAGTTCACATCAGTGCTTGCAGTTCCGGCGTGTTCCGGTTGCAGAAATAAAAGTAGAATTTTTTGTGCATTTTTTCTGAGCAGAACTGTACTGGAATGCAGTAAAATCCAACGGAACGCACCACAAAAGAAATGGAATGCACGAAAACGCACCAAAAATACACTGAAATGCACCAGAACGCACCACAAATGCAATGGAATGCACCAAAATGCACCACAAGTGCACTGGAACGCAACAAAGCACCATAAATGCAATTCAACGAACCAAAATGCACCACAAATGCACTGGAACGCACCAAAACGCAACAAAAATGCACTGGAACGCACCAAAACGCAACAAAAATGCACTGGAACGCACATGGTCCTATTTAAACTGAAAAAAGAGAAGGGGGAAAAAATGCACCGGAACGCGTCAAAAACACATAAAAAACGCACCAGACCATGCTAAAAACGTGCAAGCGATTCTATGGTGAGAACTGGCCCAATGCGTTCTGTGTTCATCCCCTCCCCCCAAAAAATGAGTCAAGCATGAACCTGCATTCTAAGCATACATGTTGCAGAACTGTACTGGAATGCAGTAAAATGCACCAAAAATGCAACGGGAACGCACCACAAATGCACCAGAACACACCACAAATGCACTGGAACGCACCTATTTAAACTGAAAAAAAAAAGATCTGAACTGATAAAAAACTGACGTAAACTGATGAAAAATGGATGTAAAAACAGATGAAACACTGATGTAAACTGACTTAAACTGATGAAAAATGGATAAAAAACTGATGTAAACCTGATGCAAAACTGATGTGAACTAATGTAAACTAATATAAACTGATGACAAACGGACAAAAAACATGAAAAATTGATGTAAACTGATGAAAAACTGCTGCGAACTGATAAAAACTGACTTAAACTGATGAAAAACTGATGTGAACTGATGAAAAACAGATGTAAGCTGATGAAAAACTGATGAAAAACAGATGTGAACTGATGAAAAACTGATAAAAAATAGATGAAAAACAGATGAAACACTGATGTAAACTGATGAAAAACTGATGTGAACTGATGAAAAACTGATGTGAACTGATGAAAAACTGATGTAAACCTGATGAAAAACTGATGTAAACCTGATGAAAAACTGATGTGAACTGATGAAAAACTGATGAAAACTTATGACAAATCGACAAAAAAACATGAAAAACTGATGTAACTGATGAAAAAATGATGAAAAACTGATGTAACTGATAAAAAGCTGACTTAAACTGATGAAAAATGGATGAAAAACAGATGAAAAACTGCTGTAAACTGATGAAAAACTGATGTGAACTGATAAAAAACTGACTTAAACTGATAAAAAACAGATGAAACACTGTTGTAAACTGATGAAAAACTGATGTAAACTGATAAAAAAAACTGATGTAAACTGATGAAAACTGATGAAAACTGATGTAAACTGATGAAAAACTGATGTAAAATGATGACAAACAGACCTAAAACATGAAAAATTGATGTAAACTGAAGAAAAACAGATGAAAAACTGATGTAAACTGATAAAAACAGATTAAAAACTGATGTGAACTGATAAAAACTGATGAAAAACTGATATAAACCTAATGAATAACTGATGTAAACTGATGAAAAACTGGTGTTAACTGATGAAAAACTGATGAAAACTGATGAAAAATGGATGAAAAACAGATGAAACACTGATGTAAACTAATGAAAAACTGATGTAAACTGATGAAAAACCGATGTAAAACTGATGAAAAACTGATGAAAACTGATGTAAACGGATGTAGACTGATGACAAATGGATGAAAAAACATGAAAAACAGATGAAAAACCGATGTGAACTGATAAAAAGCTGACTTAAACTGATGAAAAACAGATGAAACACTGATGTGAACTGATGAAAAACTGATGTAAACTGATGTAAACTGATGAAAAACTGATGTAAATTGATGACAAACGGACAAAAAAAACATGAAAAACTGATGTAAACTGATTAAAACAGATGAAAAAATTGGATGAAAAACTGATGTGAACAGATAAAAACTGACGTAAATTGATGAAAAACGGATGAAAAATGGACGAAAAACTGACTTAAACTGATCCGTTTTTTCTTGGAAGAATCGTGATTGAACTGCTGAAGAACCGGAACGCCGGTGTGAATGGGGCGTGAGGCTCTTGCCGCGGCTCCTAATATCTCGCTGCATCCGCCGGCCCCCTCCATTATGACAGTCCCTGACATTCGCAGCTGATCGCGGCTCTCTGACCTGCGCTGATCACTTCTGGACGCACATAAAACAAACGACTATTTCATTCTCCAGGATTTCTGATTTCAGAAAAGATGGAATATTTGGAGGATTTCACTAAACTCCGCGCCTAAATATATATATTTTATAGATGGTCTCTGGCAGTGAGAGGGTTAAACCCCCGAGCGTCACACAGAAGGCTCATTGGACCGGTCTGTAGTCGATCTGTGGGGTTTTCTTCGTTGTTTTTTTCGATTGTTTTTATGTTTTTCGGGCGGCGTGCCCTGTGTGTGTATTTATGAATCTGTTCTTTTCTCTTTTCTTGTTTTTCTTGTTTTTTTCTTTACGATCCTTTCTATATTGGAGACAACGTTCCCGGCGACTGAAGGCAAAGCGCAGCAAAACGAGAAGCAATTATTTCGCTGATCTCACGCCGCTGTGCGCGCCTTCAATCAGATATTATGTAATCCGAGTGGAAGTGTTTATCCTGACTCAGGTTGTGTCTTAAAGTGACCCCGCCGTGCAAAAAAAAAAAAAAAATGGACAAACGACCACGAGAGAGTTTCAGTAACACCTAAGGTGGGGCCCACTCAGGGCTGGACACGTGTTGCAGCCGCACTGTTGCCTTTGGCGGTCTCTACAGCCGCAGCCACGATGTTGTATGTTGCCGATGTTGCCAGGCATGACCCGTGTTGGTGTGTGGTGCCGTGACTTTTGAAAAACAGGGAGCAAGGAAGCGACATATTGCCTTCTTATCGCTTGTCCACTGTGGATCGCTCGTTAGCAGCAGGAAAGGTTCCCACCTCATCCCATTAAACCCGAAACATATTAATGACACGGGATCTGGGGCTGATTAAGGTGGTCATTATACTCATTTGCTGCCTGATCTGAATTAAATCAGAACCCGTGTCATTAATATGTGTTCAGTTCAATGTACATTCCACATTCTCACAGCTCTTACTGTGAAGAAGCCTTTCCGTGTTTGGAGATTTAATTTCTTTCCCTTAAGACATAAAGAGCGTCCCCTTGTCCTCTGTGATGACCTCAGGAGGAATAACTACACCGAGTTCACTATGAACCACTGATGTATTTATACATGGAGATCATATCCCCCCCTTATGTATTATACATGGAGATCATATCCCCCCTTATGTATTATACATGGAGATCATATCCCCCTTATGTATTATACATGGAGATCATATCCCCCTTATGTATTATACATGGAGATCATATCCCCCCTTATGTATTATACATGGAGATCATATCCCCCCTTATGTATTATACATGGAGATCATATCCCCCCCTTATATATTATACATGGAGATTATATCCCCCCTTATGTATTATACATGGAGATCATATCCCCCCTTATGTATTATACATGGAGATCATATCCCCCCTTATGTATTATACATGGAGATCATATCCCCCCTTATGTATTATACATGGAGATCATATCCCCCCCTTATATATTATACATGGAGATCATATCCCCCCCTTATGTATTATACATGGAGATCATATCCCCCCTTATGTATTATACATGGAGATCATATCCCCCCTTATGTATTATACATGGAGATCATATCCCCCCTTATGTATTATACATGGAGATCATACCCCCCCTTATGTATTATACATGGAGATTATATCCCCCTTATGTATTATACATGGAGATCATATCCCCCCCTTATGTATTATACATGGAGATCAAATCCCCCTCCTATTGTATTATACATGGAGATCATATCCCCCCTTATGTATTATACATGGAGATCATATCCCCCCTTATGTGTTATACATGGTGATCATATCCCCCCTTATGTATTATACATGGAGATCATATCCCCCCTTATGTATTATACATGGAGATCATATCCCCCCTTATGTATTATACATGGAGATTATATCCCCCTTATGTATTATACATGGAGATCATATCCCCCCCTTATGTATTATACATGGAGATCATATCCCCCCCTTATGTATTATACATGGAGATCATATCCCCCTTATGTATTATACATGGAGATCATATCCCTCCTTATGTATTATACATGGAGATCATATCCCCCCTTATGTATTATACATGGAGATCATATCCCCCCTTATGTATTATACATGGAGATCATATCCCCCCTTATGTATTATACATGGAGATCATATCCCCCCTTATGTATTATACATGGAGATCATATCCCCCCTTATGTATTATACATGGAGATCATATCCCCCTTATGTATTATACATGGAGATCATATCCCCCCTTATGTATTATACATGGAGATCATATCCCCCCTTATGTATTATACATGGAGATCATATCCCCCCTTATGTATTATACATGGAGATCATACCCCCCCTTATGTATTATACATGGAGATTATATCCCCCTTATGTATTATACATGGAGATCATATCCCCCCCTTATGTATTATACATGGAGATCAAATCCCCCTCCTATTGTATTATACATGGAGATCATATCCCCCCTTATGTATTATACATGGAGATCATATCCCCCCTTATGTGTTATACATGGTGATCATATCCCCCCTTATGTATTATACATGGAGATCATATCCCTCCTTATGTATTATACATGGAGATCATATCCCCCCTTATGTATTATACATGGAGATCATATCCCCCCTTATGTATTATACATGGAGATCATATCCCCCCTTATGTATTATACATGGAGATCATATCCCCCCTTATGTATTATACATGGAGATCATATCCCCCCTTATGTATTATACATGGAGATTATATCCCCCTTATGTATTATACATGGAGATCATATCCCCCCCTTATGTATTATACATGGAGATCATATCCCCCCCTTATGTATTATACATGGAGATCATATCCCCCTTATGTATTATACATGGAGATCATATCCCTCCTTATGTATTATACATGGAGATCATATCCCCCCTTATGTATTATACATGGAGATCATATCCCCCCTTATGTATTATACATGGTGATCATATCCCCCCTTATGTATTATACATGGAGATCATATCCCCCCTTATGTATTATACATGGAGATCATATCCCCCCTTATGTATTATACATGGAGATCATATCCCCCCTTATGTATTATACATGGAGATTATATCCCCCTTATGTATTATACATGGAGATCATATCCCCCCCTTATGTATTATACATGGAGATCATATCCCCCCCTTATGTATTATACATGGAGATCATATCCCCCCTTATGTATTATACATGGAGATCATATCCCCCCTTATGTATTATACATGGAGATCATATCCCCCCTTATGTATTATACATGGAGATCATATCCCCCCTTATGTATTATACATGGAGATCATATCCCCCCTTATGTATTATACATGGAGATCATATCCCCCCCTTATATATTATACATGGAGATCATATCCCCCCCTTATGTATTATACATGGAGATCATATCCCCCCTTATGTATTATACATGGAGATCATATCCCCCCCTTATGTATTATACATGGAGATCATATCCCCCCTTATGTATTATACATGGAGATCATATCCCCTCTTATGTATTATACATGGAGATCATATCCCCTCTTATGTATTACACATGCATATAATACAATAGAATAGAATAGAAAGAATATAGAATAGAAACAGAATAGAAAATAAAAGAATCGAAGAATAGAAAATAAAAGAATCGAATACAATAAAATAGAAAGAATATAGCTGTCTTCTGAAATTCAAATTTTGAAATCCGAATTACTAATAGACTAGAAAAAATATAGCCATCTTCTGAAATTCGAATTTCGAACAGAATAGAACAGAAAGGATAAAGTCGTCTAATTCAAATTTTAAAAAGAATAGAATAGAGTAAAACTGAATAAAACATAAAAGTAAAGCATAGAATAGAAAATAAAAGACTAGAATACAACACAATAAAATAGGAAGAATATAACCATCTTCTGAAAGTCAAATTTCGAAAAGAATAGAATAGAAAATAAAAGAATAGAATAGAATAAAATAGAAAGGATATAGTCATCTTATGAAATTCAAATTTTGAAAAGAGTAGAATAGAATAAATTAGAATAGAATAGAAAATAAAAGAATAAAATACAACAAAAAAGAAAGAATATAGCTGTCCTCTGAAATTCAAATTTTGAAAAGAATAGAATAGCATAAAACAGAATAGAAAATAAAAGAATCGAAATCCCATATCAGTGATTTTTAATGTCTTTCAGTGAAGCTTTTAGCTCCCGCGGAGACAGTCTGTTCGGTTCCCGGAGGTCGCCCCTGGCACAGCTAATATTTGCACAACGTCAGACCGCTTAAAAGCATCATTTTAGCGCAGCCTGGAAATAATGGCGAGGACGCGCGCTTCACTGCGCTGATTAATGCCGGAACATACAAAAACAAACAAACAATCGCCTTGGGGCCAGTTTTACACACTGTAAGCACCCGGTCATGCCAGTGCGATTTAAGAATTGAAATCGCACCTGAAATCGCATCGAATGAAGGTGAATGTCAGCGTTTTCACACATGCGATTTTCTGCGGCGCGATTTCTAAACATTTTTGCAGTTTTGTTGCGATTTCACATCCATAGAATAGAATTGAAATTCCAAAGCAATTGACAAGAAATCGTTGAAAATCTTCACAAGTCGTAATAAAGTTTTTAGAAGTCGCACCTGAAATCGCGCTGAAATCGCACACAAATCGCACGATTTTAAATAGCAACGGTGTGACCAATGACTGAGCTTCCATTTACACCAGTGCAATTTTTTTAGTGCTTTTTTCAGAAACGCACTACGGTCCATTAAGCCCCGGATCACACCGCCGCGATTTCACGTGCGATTTGGGAATTGAAATCGCACCTGAAATTGGATCTAATGAATGCGAATGTCAGCGTCTTAATGTTTGCGATTTGCTGCGGCGCGATTTCTAAAGTAGTTCTTGTATGACTTTTTCTGCAGTTTTGTTGCGATTTCACTTACATAGGATAGGATGGAAATTCCAAAGCAAATGGCAAGAAATCGTTGAAAATCTTCACAAGTCGCAATAAAGTCTTTAGAAATCGCACCTGAAATTGCGCTAAAATTGCACACTAATTGCACGATTTTAAATAGCAGCGGTGTGACCGGAGGCTGAGCTTCCGTTCACAGCAGTGCGATTTTTTAGTGCTTTTTGCAGAAATACACCACAGATCATTAAGCCCCGGGTCACACCGCCGCGATTTCAGGTGCGATTCGGGAATTGAAATCGTACCTGAAATCGCATCTAATGAAGGTGAATGTCGGCGTCTTAACACGCGCGATTTGCTGCGGCGCGATTTCAAAAGTAGTTCTTGTGTGACTTTCTCTGCAGTTTGTTGCGATTTCACCTACATAGACTACAATAGAAATCGCACTGCACAACGCAAAGGAAAAACGCCAGAAATCGTTGGGAAATCTTCACAAACAAATCTTCAGAAAAAGCAGTGAAATCGCAAACAAAACGCGCAATTTTAAATCGCATCCAGTGTGA
This sequence comes from Staurois parvus, assembly GCF_062004578.1. Lineage (NCBI taxonomy): Eukaryota > Metazoa > Chordata > Amphibia > Anura > Ranidae > Staurois > Staurois parvus. The sequence goes on from NW_028318788.1 coordinate 84,720, forward strand.
ATCGAGCCTTACACCCCGGTCACAATTTCTGCCGGGGGGGGGGGTGCAAACTTTTGAGCACAACTGTATTTACGTAGCAGAATACATTTTGTCCAAAATTTAAGAAGATTTTTTGGTTTTATTATTTTTATTGGATATGTTTTACAGCAGAAAGTAAAAAATATATTTTTTTTAAATGTAAAAAAACATTTTTTCAAAATTTTCGTTTTTTTTTTTTTCATTTATATAATAAAAATAAAAATAAAAAAACCCGGTGGTGATCAAAAACCACCAAAAAAACTCTATATGTGTGAAAAAATTATATAAATTGCGCATGCTTACAGCGTTGCATGACCGCGCAATTACCAGTTAAAGTAGCATAGCGCTGAATAGCAAAAAAATGGCCCGGTCACGAAGGGGGTAAAATCATCCGAAGCTCAAGTGGTTAAACTTTTTTCTTGTTTCTATTCTTCTCCTCCTTGTAGGAGACGTTGTATATTTTTCTCCATTCCGAAGGAGAAAGAGAACACGGGGGGCAGGTTTTGCTGATTGGTCACTGTGATAGCCTGTGATTGGCTCTCACAGTGACCAATCAGAGCGATCTGTCAAAGGCTTTGTCAATGCCTAGAAGCACAGTGAGGTCTATTATGGAGAAGTGGAAGGTATTTGATACAACACAGACCCTCCCTGGGTCAGGACGTCGCTCCAAACTGGAGGAAACTGGTCAGAGAGGCCACCAAGAGGCCTACAGCCACTCTGAAGCCGTGTCGGGAATTGGTGACAAAGAGCGGTCATTGTGTGCATGTGACACCAAGATCACCAATCCTCCACAAATGTGGCTTGTATGGGAGGGGTGCAACAAAAAAGCCGCTCCTCAAGAAAGACCACATGCAGTCACCGCCGAGCTTCGCCAAAACACACCTGGAAGGTTCTGAGGCCACACGGAAAAAAGGGGTTCCGGTCAGATGAGACTAAAAGTGACACTAAACGATATCTCTGGGGGAAATCCAATCCAGATCACCATCCAAATCCCACCATTCCTATAGTAAAGCATGGAGGGGGGAATATCCTGTTATGGGGGGTTTCGTTGGACCACTTGTCAGGATAGAAGGAAATATGGATGGGGCAAAATCCCGTCACATTCTGGAGGAAGATCTGCTGCCCTCTGCCAGAAAGTTGTCAATGGGAAGATCACGGCAACAATGAGCCCACAGTGGTTGGAGGAGAAGAAGGGGAATGTCCTTGCATGGCCTAGTCACAGCCCAGACTCCAACCCCATTGAAAATTTGTGGAATGACTTGAAGACCGCCGTCCACAAACGGTCACCACCAAATGTCACTGAACTTGAGCCATTCTGCGAGGAAGAGCGGGCAAATACTGCAAAGTCTAGATGTTCAAAGATAGTAGAGACAGATCCCAACTGGAATTAAAGCAAAAGTTGGTTCAACAAAATACAGAAGGGCAAAGTATACGGGGAGTCAGAGAGGGGGACAATACGGGGATCAGGAGGGCCCGATACAGGTTCTGGACAGCTTAATAAAAAGTGTGACTGTCCCGGCAAATCCGGGACAGTTGGCAAGTATGATGTAATGCAAGATGATTATGGGGGTCTCCATGCACCAGGGGCCCCTGAGTAGTGCCCAGGGGTGCCCATGCATTAAGACAAGCCCTTTCTCAAACTTTAGCCCCGCTGAACAGGAAGGGAAAGATCACAGCAACGAGACCCCAGTGTTTGGAGGAGAAGAAGGGGAATGTCCTTGCATGGCCTAGTCAGAGTCCAGACTCCAACCCCATTGAAAATCTTTGGAATGACTTGAAGACTGCCGTCCACAAACCATCACCATCAAATGTCACTGAACTTGAGCCGTTCTGCGAGGAAGAGCGGGCAAATACTGCAAAGTCTAGATGTTCAAAGATAGTAGAGACAAATCCCAACTGGAATTAAAGGAAAAGTTGGTTCAACAAAATACAGAAGGGCAAAGTATACGGGGAGTCAGAGGGGGCACAACACGAGGATCAGGAGGGCCCGATACAGGTTCTGGACAGCTTAATAAAAAGCGTGACTGTCCCGGCAAATCCGGGACAGTTGGCAAGTATGATGTAATGCAAGATGATTATGGGGGCCTCCATGCACCAGGGGCCCCTGAGTAGTGCCCATGCATTAAGACAAGCCCTTTCTCAAACTTTAGCCCTGCTGAACAGGAAGGTAACGATCACAGCAATGAGCCCACAGTGGTTGGAGGTGAAGAAGGGGAATGTCCTTGCATGGCCTAGCCAGAGTCCAGACTCCAACACCATTGAAAATCTGTGGAATGACTTGAAGACTGCAGTCCGCAAACGGTCACCACCAAATTGAACGGAACTTGAGCTGTTCCCAACTGATCCCAACTGAAATTAAAGCAAAAGGTGGTTCAACAAAATACAACAGGGCAAAGTATACGGGGAGTCAGAGGGGGCACAATACGGGGATCAGGAGGGCCCGATACAGGCTCTGGACAGCTTAATAAAAAGCGTGACTGTCCCGGCAAATCCGGGACAGTTGGCAAGTATGATGTAATGATGGCAAGATGATTATGGGGGCCTCCATGCACCAGGGGCCCCTGAGTAGTGCCCATGCATGAAGACAAGCCTTTTCTCAAACTTTAGCCCTGCTGAACAGGAAGAGAACGCAAGCGGCTAATATGGAGTCACGTTTCCGGAGCTTCCACTGCCTGTATTATTACAATTGTTTAATCTTGCATTAATGATTACAGAGCTGCCTTTCTTGTCCCGTATTTACTCCCGGAGTTCAACCTCAAACACTTTTCCCTGTGTAGGCCTTTAATTTGTGTCTTTCCTGCGGGATATAAGACGTTGGAAAACCCAGGCTGAGTCATGGTGACATCAGCGTCCGGGCACGAGGTCATCCTTGCCCTCCGCCTCATCACGTGGGAGGCAGGTAGGTGTCCTTTTCTTCCCTGAGCCCATTATCAGAAGAACTCGAGGCCGCAAAGCTGCTTTACATTCTCCGTGCTCCATACTGAAGAACGTCATCGTACTGAACATGCTGACCAGATCCTGAACCCTGAGGTTACTCTAAATTCTGCATTCTTCTCCGTTGAGATTAAGCTGAAGTCCTTATCAGTGGTAATGCATAATCTATAGTTATCAATGATCTGCGCCATGGAAAGGAACCGGCCTTATCTTGGTCTGCGCCCAACGCACTTTGAAGACGATATCAGCTCTTATTTTTCCTGCATCGTGTTTTGATGTAATATTGTAATGCAGAGGAGATCACGTTATATTGGGAGCACGTGCGGCACAAGTCTGCCGCGTCCAGTCCGTGACTCAGAAGGGGAGAGGACCAAGTCACCTCAAACCTTTCTAAGATACTGGCTTAAAGGAGACCTGTCCCAAGAAAAAGACACTATATGGGCAAAAGTATTGGCCCCGCCCTCCCAATCATGTGATTCAGGTGTTCCAATCCTCTCCCAATCATGTGATTCAGGTGTTCCAATCCCCTCCATGGACACAGGTGTATACAATCAAGCCCCTAGGCATGCAGACTACTGCAGGCCATAGATGGGTCAAAAATCGGCCGATTTTTCGGCCGAAAATAAGATCGGCCGATTTTCGGATCGTTAGTGGGCTAAATGTTCGGCCGTTTTTCGGTATTTTGGCAGATTTTTTTTATCGGTAAAGTTGGAAAAAAATCGGCTGATTTTGCCGATCGGCCGATTTTCGCGGCAATGATGGGCAAATCGGCCGATCTTTTACCGATAAAAAAATCTGCGCATGAGCAGTGACCTACAAGAGGAAGACTAAAAGAAGAAAAAAGAAGAAGAGGAAGAAGAAGAGGATGAAGAAGTAGAAGAAGAGGATGAAGAAGAAGAAGAGGATGAAGAAGAAGAGGATGAAGAAGCAGAAGAAGAGGATGAGGAGGAAGAAGAAGAAGAGGAAGATGAAGAAGATGAAGAAGAGGATGAAGAAGATGAAGAAGAGGAAGAAGAAGAAGAGGATGAAGAAGAAGAAGAGGATAAAGAAGAAGAAGAAGAGGATGAAGAAGAAGAAGAAGAGGATGAAGAAGAAGAGGATGAAGAAGAGAAGAAGAAGAAGAGGATGAAGAAGAGGAAGAAGTAGAAGAGGATGAAGAAGAGGAAGAAGAAGAGGATGAAGAGGAATATGAAGAAGAGGATGAAGAAGAAGAGGATGAAGAAGAAGAGGAATTCCAGTCCGGCAAAAAGTGTCCCTGCAGAGAGCTCCTCTATTTCTTCTGACAGTTCCTTGACATTTATAGTGGCTGCAACAATGCATCTATTTGTTTCCGAATAAAAACATCTGTATCCAAAATGGATACAAATAGATACAATGTTGCAACCGCTATAAATGTCAAGGAACTGTCAGAAGAAATAGCGGAGCTCTCTGCAGGGACAATTTTTGCCGGCTGTAGACGGGATGAAAATTGGCCGATTTTTTTTACCGTTGCTGGTAACGTCGGCCTCTTGAACGACCGATTTTTCGTTTTTTTAAAAGAAAAATCGGCCGATTTTCGACCCATCTATGGCCTGCATACTTCTACAAACATTGGTGAAAGAATGGGTCGCTCTCAGGAGCTCAGTGACTCCAAGCGTGGTCCCGTGATAGGTGGCCACCTGGGCAATAAGTCCATCCGTGACATTTCCTGGCTACTAAATATTCCACGCTCAACTGTTAGTGGGATTATAGCAAAGTGGAAGCAACTGGGAACAACAGCAACTCAGCCACCAAGTGTAAGGCCACGTCACATGACAGAGCGGGGTCAGCGCATGCTGAAGCGCACAGTGCGCAGAAGTCACCAACTGTCTGCAGAGTCAATAGCTAAAGACCTCCAAACTTGGTGTGACCTTCAGATGAGCCCAACAACAGTGCGTAGAGAGCTCCATGGAATGGGTTTCCATGGCCGAGCAGCTGCATCCAAGTCTTACGACGGTCATATCGGCGCGGTTCTGACTTGGTTGGGCCGCACCGATATCTAAAGTAGCGCATGCACTACTTTTGGTGTGATTTGCATAGACATTTGTAACGGACGTCTCGCAAATCGCACCTCAAAGTGGCAGGTCATCCGACTTTGAAATCGCGCGATTTCAAAGTCGGGATCGGCATTGCTGGGGTGTAAGTCCATCGCCAACAACTGCGGCGTTCCGGATCGTCAAAAGGGAGAATCTGAAGGGCTCAGCCACACAACCAATCCTGGCACTACCCCTCAAAGAATGATGGATCCCCAAGCTGCCATCGACTATATAAAAGGAGGGTGTGGGGGGGGGGGTAATGGTGACATCATTGACCATATATGGCCAGGTGTGGTCGTTCACTCCTAGGTTCAGGACTAGACCACTGGCTCATCCCCATCAGTAACACTTTCAGGTCTTGTCCGTCCTCTAGTAACAGAAGAAGTAGGAGCTCATCCCTCTGTAACCCTGCTCTCTCCTCCTACCAGCATGCTTCTTGCACTGTAATACGTCCCGATTAGCTATTTGTGCTGCTTCTCCCTCCCCCAGCCTGAGCTCTGCTGTACAGGAACTTCAAGAGGCTGATACCGAAAAAAATAAAAAATTCAGGGCCTTGTATATAAAGAGATCCATCTAACCCTAGGTTCACACCTAAGCATTTTCCGCACCATTTTGCATTTTTCAGACACGCACTGCAGTCTGTTTAAGGCTCCATTCACATCTGAGCGTAGAGTTTTTCAGCGTTTTTGGTGTGATTTGCACGTTTTCAGGCGTTTTTGAACTTTAGCGGTTTTTTACAAGCCAATAAGCAAAAATATCATCTGTTGCATCATTTGTTGCTAGGTGTTTCTTTTTTTTTTAGTTTTTCCATCATCTTTAGTTTTTATTATTATTATTATTATTCATTTTTTATTATTTTGTTTTTTGTTAGAGTAAGGGGTTAGTTAAGGTTAGGTTAGGATAGGGCAGTGTTTCTCAACTCCAGTCCTCATGGACCCCCAACAGGTCATGTTTTCAGGATTTCCATTATTTTGCACAGGTGATTTGATCAGTTTCACTGCCTTAGTAATTACCACAGCTGTTTCATCTGAGGGAAATCCTGAAAACATGACCTGTTGGGGGTCCATGAGGACTGGAGTTGAGAAACACTGGGTTAGGGTAAGGATTAGGGGTCAGGGTTTGGGGTGGGATTAGTATTTTATTTATTATTTTTTATTATTTATTTATTATTTTATGCATAGTATTTCAATTATTATATTGTGGGAGGGTAATAATAATAAAAATAAAATTAATAAATAAATGTAAAATAAATACACAAGTAAAAAAAAAATAATCATAAATAAATACTAGGTATTAATAAATAATAATTAAGCCCTAACCTCCTAACCCTTAAAAGAAAAAAACAAATTATTATTATTATTATTAACAATAATAATAATAATAATTAATGAATAATAATTAACCCTTAACCCTAAGAAAAAACAAATAATAATAATAATGATAATGATAATAAGAATAATGTTTTTTTTGTGTGGATGTTTATTTATTATTATTTCTATTACTATTATTATTATTATTATTATTAACAATAATAATAATAATAATTAGTTTTTTCTTAGGGTTAGGGGTTAATTATTATTATTATTATTATTATTGTTAATAATAATAATAATGATTTGGTTTTTTTAGATGTTTATTTATTATTATTATTATTATTATAATTCTTATTGTTGTTGGTATTATTATTATTATTATTATTATTAATAATAATAATAATTAATTTAATTTTTTTTTTAATGTTAGGGGTTAATTATTGTTTATTTATTTATTATTTAATAATCATGATGTTATATTTATATGTGTATTTAGTTTACATTTATTTATTCATATACTATTACTATTTTTTATTTTGCATTTTTTCATTTGAGTAGAAAATCGCACACAAACGCACACAAAGGCACCAATCGCGCGTTTCTTTTGTTTTCAATGGGAATAAAAATGCGCCAAAAGCATTCACATCTGCCCAAAACTTTTTTGAGCTTCAGGCGTTTTGCTTCAGGTGACTTGGAGTGGAGATGAGCCGTCTCCATAGAGTAATATGAATTTTGTTTTTCCTCCTGAGCGTTTTAGAGCTTCGAGCTTCGCGCTACAAAACGCTCGGGTGTAATGCGGCCTATCACGATTTCCTCTGCGTTTTCACCTGCTGCATTTTTTTGGAAAGGGTCAGGGACTTTTGTGAATGCAAAAGGTTGCGTTTTTGGTTCTATAGACTTCAATGGGAACGCTGCAGAAAAGCATGCAGTGCGTTTTTGCTGCGGTTTTGCTGCTTTTTTAATCTGTTTTAAATCTGCCTAGCAACAAGAAAAAAAGCATCAAAAATGCATAAAAACTGCATAAAAAATGCAAGTGCAAAAACGCAACGCAAAACACACTGCAGAAACGGATCAAGGAATTCAGAGCCTCATAAAGTTGAGCCTTTTACATCTGCCTGGAGTTAAGCTTTGGGGCTCATTCACATGTACAGCGGCCCCCTACCACCCCTCTGAAAAAAAGCAACCTGCAGTGGATCGCAAGGGTGTTCAACAGGCGTTGAGGAGGCCAGGACATATAGGCTTTAACCCTGTAAACACCGCGCCGCCATGCTGCCATTGCGTGCAGTACATGTGGTTGCAAGGCGGTCGCGCCGCAGCCTCATACAGCTAAATGGATCGCGTTCGGTCTGAATGCAACGTGCTCTCTAATTCTTGCAAAGCAGCCTTTGTACAGCCCTGAGCAGCTGCATTCACACCTAGAATTTCGCGAATGCGCGATTTTGCGCATGTTTCCGTGCAACACACATAGGGCAGCCCATTTATTTAAATGTGCCGCCCTCCTCGAGACAAACGCACCAAAGTAGCTCATGTACCTTTTTGGACCTGAGTTTTGATGCGTCTGTTGAGCGTTTGAGGCACCATTATGTAGGCCATAGACGGGTCGAAACCGTCCTTTTATAAAAAAAAAAAAAAAAAAAGCAAATGAAAAATTGGTCGTTCGATTGGTCAACGTTACCACCAACGGTAAAAAAAATCAGCCGATTTTCATCCCGTCTACGGCTGGCATTTAACCCCATAATTACTTCTGTCCCTGCAGAGAGCTCCGCTATTATATTTTACATGAAAGTCTTGCGGTTGCAACAATGTATCCATTTGTATCCATTTGTATCCATTTGTATCCATTTGTATCCATTTCTGATACAGATGTTTTTATTTGGATACAAATGGATACATTGTTGCAACCGTAAGACTTTCATGTAAAATATAATAACGGACTGGAATTCTTCTTTTTCTTCTTTTTCTTCTTCTATTTCTTTTCCTCTTCCTCTTCTTTTTCTTTTTCTTCTTCTTTTCTTTTTCTTCTTCTTTTTCTTCTTCTTCCTCTTCCTCTTCCTCCTCTTCTTTTTCTTCTTCTTCTTCCTCTTCCTCTTCTTTTTTTCCTCTACTTCTTCTTTTTCTTCTTCTTCCTCTTCTTCTTCCTCTTCTTCTTCTTCTTCTTCTTCTTTTTCCCCTTCTTCTTCTATTTCTTTTTCTTCTTCCTCTTCTTTTCCTTTTCTTTCTTTTCTTCTTCTTTTCTTTTTCTTCTTCTTTTTCTGCTTCTTCTTTTTCTTCTTCCTCTTCCTCTTCCTCTTCTTTTTCTTCTTCCTCTTCCTCTTCTTCTTTTTTTCCTCTTCTTCTTCTTCTTCTGCTTCTTCTTTTTCTTCTTCTTCTTCCTCTTCTTTTTCTTCCTCTTCTTTTTCTTCTTCCTCTTCTTCTTCCTCTTCTTCTTTTTCTTCCTCTTCTCTTCTTTTTCTACTTCTTCTTCTTTTTCTTCTTCCTCTTCTTCTTTTTCTTCCTCTTCTCTTCTTTTTCTACTTCTTCTTCTTTTTCTTTTTCCTCTTCTTCTTCTTGCAGGTCATGCGCAGATTTTTTTATCGGTAAAATGATCAACCAATTTGCCCATCATTGCTGGGAAAATCGGCCGATCGTCAAAATTAGCTGCACATTTTTCAACATTACCGATAAAAATAAGGTGCCAAAACCCCGAAAAATGGCCAACCAAATAACCCATTAATGGTGCGAAAATCAGCTGATTTTTTTCTCAGCCAAAAAATCGGCAGATTTTTGACCCGTCTATGGCCTTCACACTTGTGCGAACCATCATGCGACTTTGGACATCAAAGTCACATGACAGGCTGCAGCCCATTTTTTTCAATAGCACCCATTCAAATCAGTGCGAGATGCAGCTTTTGATGCGACTTTGATCCAATAAGTGTAAAGTCACGCTCAAAGTTGCGTCAAAGTCGCACTGGAAATCACACGGCCTTGGAGTCACACAAGTGTGAATGAATTCTTAGGGGCGGACTGAGCATTTTGAAACTCGGGCACTGCCTGAGGGCCCGGGGTCCGTAGGGGGCCCCATGAGATGCCCCTGGTACCTTTTGCATAGGCTTTTTTGAGTTTGGGCAAGGACACAGGGGCCCCATGATCCCCTATTGCCCGGGGGCCCCATAAGTTGTCAGTCCGCCCCTGGTCACTTGTGTGCATGAGCCCCACAAGTAGCCTTAGCCTCGACCCTCTTTTACCGCTCCCCTGGTCACTTGTGTGCACAAGTCCTCCAAGCAGCCTTAGCTTTGATCTGCTTTTACTGCCCCCTGGTCGAATATGTGAATGAGCCCCACAAGCAGCCTTAGCTTTGACCTGCTTTTACTGCCCCCTGGTCGATTATGTGAATGAGCCCCACAAGCAGCCTTAGTATTGACCTGCTTTTACCGCTCCCCTGGTCACTTGTGTGCACGAGCCCCCCAAGCAGCCTTAGCTTTGACCTGCTTTTACTGCTCCCCTGGTCGATTATGTGAATGAGCCCCACAAGCAGCCTTAGCCTTGAACTCCCAGCAGTCTGTCCTTTTCATGGGGAATAAAAAAGTGCTAAAAACGCAATGCAGTAGCGTTGCCTTAAGTTGGGCAGTTGGAGGGAATAAATTCTTGGCTCAACCGCCTGCTTTTACCTCCCCGCCTGGTTGCTTGTGTGAATGAGCCCCGCAGGCAGCCTCAGCCTTGAACCCCTGACACTGGGAATTCCTTTTAAACATCAGAATGGCTGACAGCCGCCTGCGAGATTTCTGGGAAGAACGGTCCGGTCCTCGCACTGGTTATTGTCATCCGCTGGTTTTGGGCGACTGCTAAACCGCGCTCGAGGAAAATGTTTTGGTAAATAAGATCGCATCCAAGCCATACAGAGAGCCGAGACTACCGGGCATTAATCACGGTGATTTAAACTGCGGCGCACACGTCAGTGCAGAATATCAGCGCGGCCTTCCAAAATAAACCAGCGCGCTTCCCACATTCTGTCCCGCGTGACTGCCAAGCGGCGTGCAAACCAATAAAATATGTCTCGCGCTCCTACTAAAAATAAAAACAAGAGCTCGTTAGCACCCTCGCCCTGCAGACTCTGCCTAGCAGTGAACTCAGAGATGCAGACGGATTTTACACCGCTGATTACTCGGCAATGCCAGCTTTTAACCCCTCACCTACCGAGCACTGTCACCCCCTTCCTGCCCAGGACAATTTTCAGCTTTCAGCGCTCTCACACTTTGAACGGCAATTGCGTGGACATGCGACACTGTACCCAAACTAAATTTTTATCATTTTTTGAAACAGATAACAGTTGTCTTTTGGTGGCATTTAATCACCATGGGGGGTAATTTTTTGCTAAAAAAACAAAAAAAAGACAAAAAAAATTTGGGAAAAAAACTTTTTCTTACTTTCTGTTATAAAATTTTGTAAATAAGTAATTTTTCTCCTTCGCTGATAAGGCAGCAATGATGGGCACTGACAGGCGGCAATGATGGGCATTGACTGGCACTGACAGGTGGCACTGATGGGCACTGATAGGTAGCAATGATGGGCACTGACAGGTGGCACTGATGGGCACTGATAGGCGGCAATGATGAGCACTGACTGGCACTGATAGGCAGCACTGATGGACACTGTTAGGCGACAGTGAAGGTCACTGATCGGTGGCACTGATGGGCACTGATAGAAGGAAGTGACGGGCAATGATAGGTGGCACTGATGGGTAGCACTTATGGGTACTGATAGGCTGCACTGATGGTGAGACACTGATGAGGAAGCACTGATAGGTAGCACTGATGGGTAGTAGTAAGCGGCACTGATGGGCATTGATAGGTGGCACTGACTGGCACTGATGGGCACTGATAGGCTGCAGTGACAGACATTGGTAGACTGCACTGATGGGCACTGATATGTCAGTGTAGATGTCCCCTCTGAGGAATGCCGATTCCCGGCTCTCCTCTCCTCCTGCACTGTCAGCGGGAGGAGAGGAATGCTGATAACCGGCATATCCTATTTACATGTGATCAGCTGTGATTGGACTCAGCTGATCACATGGTAGCGCCTACATCATCAGCTCTTTACCAGGATCGGTGATCCGCTGTATCCCAGGGGCACAGCACACCACCGACTGCCGCACCGCACCACATCCCCCGGGGGGCGCATGCACAGCGAGAGTGGGAGGACATCATATGACGTCCTCCCAGAACAAGAGAACCGCCACCCATCATTTCCTTATATGGCGGGTGGGAGGCGGTTGTAAAAGGGAATTGTATATTTTGTGAGAATTGATGTCCTTCTCATGGCGCTGACATCTCCTCCCACATCTCCTTCCACACCTCCCATATCTCCTCCCAAGTCTCCTCCCACATCTCCCACACCTCCTCCCATGTCTCCTCCCACATTTCCTCCCAAGTCTCCTCCCACACCTCCCATGTTCCCTCCCACAACTCCTCCCACATCTCCTCCCATGTCTCCTCCCACACCTCCCACGTCTCCTCCCACACCTCCGCCCACGTTTCCTCCCAAGTCTCCTCCCACACCTCCTCCCACATCTCCTCCCACGTTTCCTCCCAAGTCTCCTCCCACACCTCCTCCCACATCTCCTCCCACGTTTCCTCCCAAGTCTCCTCCCACACCTCCTCCCACATCTCCTCCCACGTTTCCTCCCAAGTCTCCTCCCACACCTCCTCCCTCATCTCCTCCCACGTTTCCTCCCAAGTCTCCTCCCACACCTCCTCCCACATCTCCTCCCACGTTTCCTCCCAAGTCTCCTCCCACACCTCCTCTCACATCTTCTCTCTAATTAAAGCGGTATTAAACCCAAAACCAAAAATATATTGCAGATTACCAATCATCAGATGTGGCGGCTGCATTCGTTTTTTCTTTTTTTCCCTCCATTTTCACCTGGTGATCTGCCCAGTAACACACCTCCTGTATTAGAGTGCCCCCACTCTGGAGGAAGGAGCACAGGGGTCAGCTTAGGACAGCAGCGTTGTCACGCTGGGATGGGAGGGGAGTGTTAGACGGACTAGCAGATTTAGATACACTAACTAACTGAGGCCAAACTCCCTCTCACACTTTACACTTAGCAGTTTTTTCTGCTTTTGGTAAAAGGTTTTACAAAATAAAAGCTGATCATTACCCCTGTCAGTGGTCAATGGTTTGTCTCGACCTTCTAACTGCTGCATCTGCGGGAGAGCTTGTTCCTTTCAAAAACAACAGACCTGCCAGCCGGATCACCGGATGAAAAAAAAGGAAAGAAAGCCTAAAAAAGAAAACGAATGCAGACGCCACATCTAAGAGTTGGTAAGCTGCGTTATAATAAATGTTTGCTTTTGGGTTTAATATCGCATAAAAATGACGCATTAATGCCTGCCAGAGGTGACCGACCTCCCCGCTGCCTCCAGATGCTCCTCCCATACGATCGATTTGCACTTTTGTCTGACCGCCACCCTCATTTTTATGACTTTGTCCCTCTCAGATGAACTGGAGCATGAGAGGGAAGAGGCACAGCACAGAGTTATGTGAAAAGAAGCTGCAGGCACTATGAAAATCCTGCTGAATCAGGTGCTAATGGATAACACAACACACGCATGGAAGCTGAACCGAGTGGATTTTGTGACTTTGGTGCAGTTGGGGTAGATTTAGACGTGATCACATGCAGAGTAGTAAGCAATGATGTCACTTCTGACATCATTGCTTACTACTAGTGAAATCTGTGGATGATCACAGAGATCACATGGTACAGGGCTATTCACAACAGCCTTGTACCATGTGACAAGATGTGACCAATCACAGCTCTCACAGTATTTCTAAATGGCTGCAAGAATGCAGCCAGAGAGAAGGAGAAATGATTGCTTTTTGCCTTTATGGGTGTAAAAGCAATCAGTGTATAAAAAAAAAAAAAAAAATCTTCATCACCCCCCACAAGTAGTACAGTGTCACCATGGTGACACTGTACTGCTAGGGTGACAGTATGTTAAGAAAAAAAAAGAAATAATAATATAAAAAAATAAAAAAACATTTTAAAAATTTTTTTTTAAAAATTATAATTTTTGGTTATAAACTAATTTGGGTTTTTTTTTTTTACTAAAAAGATAACTGAATACATTTTGGCCAAGATTTATGATGAAATATTATTTATTTGCAAAACTGTATAAGAAAAACACTTTTTTTTAAATATTTGTGGACTTTTTGATTTATATAGCAAAAAAAATAAAAATCCCAGTGGTGAATAAATACCACCAAAATAAAGTTTTATCTGTCTCATATGGGTACAGTGTTGCATGACCGCGCAATTGTCATTCAAAGTGTGATAGCACTGAAAGCTGAAAATTGGCCTGAACAGGAAGGGGGGTGAAAGTGTCCGGACTGGAAGGGGGTGAAAGTGTCCGGACTGGAAGAGGGGGAAAGTGTCCGGACTGAAAGGGGGGAAAGTGTCTGGACTGAAAGGGGGGAAAGTGTCCGGACTGGAAGGGGGGCAAAGTGTCCGGACTGGAAGGGGGTGAAAGTGTCCGGACTGAAAGGGGGTGAAAGTGTCCGGACTGAAAGGGGGGAAAGTGTCCGGACTGGAAGGGGGTGAAAGTGTCCGGACTGGAAGGGGGTGAAAGTGCCTGGACTGAAAGGGGGGAAAGTGTCAGGACTGGAAGGGGGGGAAAGTGTCCAGACTGAAAGGGGGTGAAAGTGTCCGGACTGGAAGGGGGTGAAAGTGTCCGGACTGGAAGGGGGGAAGTGTCCGGACTGGAAGGGGGGGAAAGTGTCCGGACTGGAAGGGGGGTAAGTGTCCGGACTGGAAGGGGGTGAAAGTGTCCGGACTGGAAGGGGGGAAGTGTCCGGACTGGAAGGGGGGGAAAGTGTCCGGACTGGAAGGGGGGTAAGTGTCCGGACTGGACGGGGGTTGGAAAGTGTCCGGACTGGAAGGGGGTGAAAGTGTCCAGACTGGAGGGGGGGGGAAGTGTCCAGACTGGAAGGGGGTGAAAGTGTCCGGACTGGAAGGGGGGGAAAGTGTCCGGACTGGAGGGGGGGGGGAAGTGTCCAGACTGGAAGGGGGTGAAAGTGTCCGGACTGGAAAAGGGGGAAAGTGTCTGGACTGGAAGGGGGGGAAGTGTCTGGACAGGAAGGGGGTGAAAGTGTCCGGACTGGAAGGTGGGAAAGTGTCCGGACTGGAAGGGGGTGAAAGTGTCCGGACTGGAAGGGGGGAAGTGTCCAGACAGGAAAGGGGGGAAAGTGTCCGGACTGGAAGGGGGGGAAAGTGTCCGAACTGGAAGGGGGGGAAAGTGTCCGGACTGGAAGGGGGGAAAGTGTCTGGACAGGAAGGGGGTGAAAGTGTCCGGACTGGAAGGTGGGAAAGTGTCCGGACTGGAAGGGGGTGAAAGTGTCCGGACTGGAAGGGGGGTAAGTGTCCGGACTGGACGGGGGGGAAAGTGTCCGAACTGGAAGGGGGGGAAAGTGTCCGGACTGGAAGGGGGGGAAAGTGTCCGAACTGGAAGGGGGGGAAAGTGTCCGGACTGGAAGGGGGGGAAAGTGTCCGGACTGGAAGGGGGGTAAGTGTCCGGACTGGACGGGGGGTGGAAAGTGTCCGGACTGGAAGGGGGTGAAAGTGTCCGGACTGGAGGGGGGTGAAAGTGTCCGGACTGGAAGGGAGGTAAGTGTCCGGACTGGACGGGGGGTGGAAAGTGTCAGGACTGGAAGGGGGTGAAAGTGTCCGGACTGGAGGGGGGGGAAAGTGTCCAGACTGGAAGGGGGTGAAAGTGTCCGGACTGGAAGGGGGGGAAAGTGTCCGGACTGGAAGGGGGGAAAGTGTCCGGACTGGAAGGGGGTGAAAGTGTCCGGACAGGAAGGGGGTGAAAGTGTCCGGACTGAAAGGGGGTGAAAGTGTCCGGACAGGAAGGGGGTGAAAGTGTCCGGACTGGAAGGGGGGAAAGTGTCCGGACTGGAAGGGGGAGAAAGTGTCCGGACTGGAAAAGGGGGAAAGTGTCCGGACTGGAAGGGGGGGAAAGTGTCCGGACTGGAAGGGGGGTAAGTGTCCGGACTGGACGGGGGGTGGAAAGTGTCCGGACTGGAAAGGGGTGAAAGTGTCCGGACTGGAGGGGGGTGAAAGTGTCCGGACTGGAAGGGGGGTAAGTGTCCGGACTGGACGGGGGGTGGAAAAAGTCCGGACTGGAAGGGGGTGAAAGTGTCCGGACTGGAGGGGGGGGAAAGTGTCCAGACTGGAAGGGGGTGAAAGTGTCCGGACTGGAAGGGGGGGAAAGTGTCCGGACTGGAGGGGGGGGAAAGTGTCCAGACTGGAAGGGGGGAAAGTGTCCGGACTGGAAGGGGGGAAAGTGTCCGGACTGGAAGGGGGGGGAAAGTGTCCGGACTGGAAGGGGGGTGAAAGTGTCTGGACTGAAAGGGGGTGAAAGTGTCCGGACAGGAAGGGGGTGAAAGTGTCCGGACTGGAAGGGGGGAAAGTGTCCGGACTGGAAGGGGGGGAAAGTGTCCGGACTGGAAAGGGGTGAAAGTGTCCGGACTGGAAGGGGGTGAAAGTGTCCGGACTGGAAGGGGGGAAGTGTCCAGACAGGAAGGGGGGGAAAGTGTCCGGACTGGAAGGGGGTGAAAGTGTCTGGACTGGAAGGGGGGAAAGTGTCCGGACTGGAAAGGGGTGAAAGTGTCCGGACTGGAAAGGGGGGAAAGTGTCCGGACTGGAAGGGGGTGAAAGTGTCTGGACTGGAAGGGGGGGAAAGTGTCCGGACTGGAAGGGGGTGAAAGTGTCCGGACTGAAAGGGGGGAAAGTGTCCGGACTGGAAGGGGGGGAAAGTGTCCAGACTGGAAGGGGGTGAAAGTGTCGGGACTGGAAGGGGGTGAAAGTGTCCGGACTGGAAGGGGGGAAGTGTCCGGACTGGAAGGGGGGGAAAGTGTCCGGACTGGAAGGGGGGTAAGTGTCCGGACTGGACGGGGGTGGAAAGTGTCCGGACTGGAAGGGGGTGAAAGTGCCCAGACTGGAGGGGGGGTGAAAGTGTCCGGACTGGAAGGGGGTGAAAGTGTCCGGACTGGAAGGGGGGGAAAGTGTCCGGACTGGAGGGGGGGGGAAGTGTCCAGACTGGAAGGGGGTGAAAGTGTCCGGACTGGAAGGGGGTGAAAGTGTCCGGACTGGAAGGGGGGAAAATGTCCAGACTGGAGGGGGGGGGGGGGAAGTGTCCGGACTGGAAGGGGGTGAAAGTGTCCGGACTGGAAGGGGGGGAAAGTGTCCGGACTGGAGGGGGGGGGGGGGGAAGTGTCCAGACTGGAAGGGGGTGAAAGTGTCCGGACTGGAAGGGGGGGAAAGTGTCTGGACTGGAAGGGGGTGAAAGTGTCCGGACTGGAAGGGGGGAAAATGTCCAGACTGGAGGGGGGGGGGGGAAGTGTCCAGACTGGAAGGGGGTGAAAGTGTCCGGACTAGAAGGGGGGGAAAGTGTCCGGACTGGAGGGGGGGGGGAAGTGTCCAGACTGGAAGGGGGTGAAAGTGTCCGGACTGGAAGGGGGGGAAAGTGTCTGGACTGGAAGGGGGGGAAAGTGTCCGGACTGGAAGGGGGGAAAGTGTCTGGACAGGAAGGGGGTGAAAGTGTCCGGACTGGAAGGTGGGAAAGTGTCCGGACTGGAAGGGGGTGAAAGTGTCCGGACTGGAAGGGGGTGAAAGTGTCCGGACTGGAAGGGGGGAAGTGTCCAGACAGGAAGGGGGGAAAGTGTCCGGACTGGAAGGGGGGGAAAGTGTCCGAACTGGAAGGGGGGGAAAGTGTCCGGACTGGAAGGGGGGGAAAGTGTCCGGACTGGAAGGGGGGTAAGTGTCCGGACTGGACGGGGGGTGGAAAGTGTCCGGACTGGAAGGGGGGGAAAGTGTCCGGACTGGAAGGGGGGAAAGTGTCCAGACTGGAAGGGGGGAAAGTGTCCGGACTGGAAGGGGGGGAAAGTGTCCGGACTGGAAGGGGGTGAAAGTGTCCGGACAGGAAGGGGGTGAAAGTGTCCGGACTGAAAGGGGGTGAAAGTGTCCGGACAGGAAGGGGGTGAAAGTGTCCGGACTGGAAGGGGGGAAAGTGTCCGGACTGGAAGGGGGAGAAAGTGTCCGGACTGGAAGGGGGGGAAAGTGTCCGGACTGGAAGGGGGGGAAAGTGTCCGGACTGGAAGGGGGGTAAGTGTCCGGACTGGACGGGGGGTGGAAAGTGTCCGGACTGGAAGGGGGTGAAAGTGTCCGGACTGGAGGGGGGTGAAAGTGTCCGGACTGGAAGGGGGGTAAGTGTCCGGACTGGACGGGGGGTTGAAAGTGTCCGGACTGGAAGGGGGTGAAAGTGTCCGGACTGGAGGGGGGGGGAAAGTGTCCAGACTGGAAGGGGGTGAAAGTGTCCGGACTGGAAGGGGGGGAAAGTGTCCGGACTGGAGGGGGGGGAAAGTGTCCAGACTGGAAGGGGGGAAAGTGTCCGGACTGGAAGGGGGGAAAGTGTCCGGACTGGAAGGGGGGGAAAGTGTCCGGACTGGAAGGGGGGTGAAAGTGTCCGGACTGAAAGGGGGTGAAAGTGTCCGGACAGGAAGGGGGTGAAAGTGTCCGGACTGGAGGGGGGGAAAGTGTCCGGACTGGAAGGGGGAGAAAGTGTCCGGACTGGAAGGGGGGGAAAGTGTCCGGACTGGAAGGGGGGGAAAGTGTCCGGACTGGAAGGGGGGGAAAGTGTCCGGACTGGAAGGGGGGGAAAGTGTCCGGACTGGAAGGGGGGTAAGTGTCCGGACTGGACGGGGGGTGGAAAGTGTCCGGACTGGAAGGGGGTGAAAGTGTCCGGACTGGAGGGGGGTGAAAGTGTCCGGACTGGAAGGGGGGTAAGTGTCCAGACTGGACGGGGGGTGGAAAGTGTCCGGACTGGAAGGGGGTGAAAGTGTCCGGACTGGAAGGGGGGGAAAGTGTCCG
The DNA here is from genome assembly GCF_062004578.1 of Staurois parvus. Lineage (NCBI taxonomy): Eukaryota > Metazoa > Chordata > Amphibia > Anura > Ranidae > Staurois > Staurois parvus. Next base: position 102,941 of record NW_028318788.1, read on the forward strand.
GACTGGAGGGGGGGGAAAGTGTCCAGACTGGAAGGGGGGAAAGTGTCCGGACTGGAAGGGGGGAAAGTGTCCGGACTGGAAGGGGGGGAAAGTGTCCGGACTGGAAGGGGGGTGAAAGTGTCCGGACTGAAAGGGGGTGAAAGTGTCCGGACAGGAAGGGGGTGAAAGTGTCCGGACTGGAAGGGGGGAAAGTGTCCGGACTGGAAGGGGGGGAAAGTGTCCGGACTGGAAGGGGGTGAAAGTGTCCGGACTGGAAGGGGGTGAAAGTGTCCGGACTGGAAGGGGGGAAGTGTCCAGACAGGAAGGGGGGGAAAGTGTCCGGACTGGAAGGGGTTGAAAGTGTCCGGACTGGAAGGGGGGAAAGTGTCCAGACTGGAAGGGGGGGAAAGTGTCCGGACTGGAAGGGGGTGAAAGTGTCCGGACTGAAAGGGGGGAAAGTGTCCGGACTGGAAGGGGGGGAAAGTGTCCAGACTGGAAGGGGGTGAAAGTGTCCGGACTGGAAGGGGGTGAAAGTGTCCGGACTGGAAGGGGGGAAGTGTCCGGACTGGAAGGGGGGAGAAGTGTCCGGACTGGATGGGGGGTAAGTGTCCGGACTGGACGGGGGTGGAAAGTGTCCGGACTGGAAGGGGGTGAAAGTGCCCAGACTGGAGGGGGGGTGAAAGTGTCCGGACTGGAAGGGGGTGAAAGTGTCCGGACTGGAAGGGGGTGAAAGTGTCCGGACTGGAAGGGGGGAAGTGTCCAGACAGGTAGGGGGGGTAAGTGTCCGGACTGGAAGGGGGTGAAAGTGTCCGGACTGGAAGGGGGGAAGTGTCTAGACAGGAAGGGGGGGAAAGTGTGCGGACTGGAAGGGGGGTAAGTGTCCGGACTGGACGGGGGTGGAAAGTGTCCGGACTGGAAGGGGGGGGAAAGTGTCCGGACTGGAAGGGGGGTGAAAGTGTCCGGACTGAAAGGGGGTGAAAGTGTCCGGACAGGAAGGGGGTGAAAGTGTCCGGACTGGAAGGGGGGAAAGTGTCCGGACTGGAAGGGGGGGAAAGTGTCCGGACTGGAAGGGGGTGAAAGAGTCCGGACTGAAAGGGGGTGAAAGTGTCCGGACTGGAAGGGGGGAAGTGTCCAGACAGGAAGGGGGGAAAGTGTCCGGACTGGAAGGGGGTGAAAGTGTCCGGACTGGAAGGGGGGAAAAGTGTCCGGACTGGAAGGGGGGGAAGTGTCTGGACTGGAAGGGGGGTAAGTGTCCGGACTGGAAGGGGGTGGAAAGTGTCCGGACTGAAAGGGGGTGAAAGTGTCCGGACAGGAGGGGGTGAAAGTGTCCGGACTGGAAGGGGGGAAAGTGTCCGGACTGGAAGGGGGGGAAAGTGTCCGGACTGGAAGGGGATGAAAGTGTCCGGACTGGAAGGGGGTGAAAGTGTCCGGACTGGAAGGGGGGAAGTGTCCAGACAGGAAGGGGTGGAAAGTGTCCGGACTGGAAGGGGGTGAAAGTGTCCGGACTGGAAGGGGGGGAAAGTGTCCGGACTTGAAGGGGGGGAAAGTGTCCGGACTGGAAGGGGGGTAAGTGTCTGGACTGGACGGGGGTGGAAAGTGTCCGGACTGGAGGGGGGGGAAAGTGTCCGGACTGGAGGGGGGGGGGAAGTGTCCAGACTGGAAGGGGGTGAATGTGTCCTGACTGGAAGGGGGGGAAAGTGTCCGGACTGGAGGGGGGGGAAAGTGTCTGGACTGGAAGGGGGTGAAAGTGTCCGGACTGGAAGGGGAGGAAAGTGTCCGGACTGGAAGGGGGTGAAAGTGTCCGGACTGGAAGGGGGGGAAAGTGTCCGGACAGGAAGGGGGTGAAAGTGTCCGGACAGGAAGGGGGTGAAAGTGTCCGGACTGGAAGGGGGGGAAAGTGTCCGGACTGGAAGGGGGGGGAAGTGTCCGGACAGGAAGGGGGGGAAAGTGTCCGGACTGGAAGGGGGGGAAAGCTTCCGGACAGGAAGGGGGTGAAAGCGTCCGGACTGGAAGGGGGGGAAAGCGTCCGGACTGGAAGGGGGGGAAAGTGTCCAGACTGGAAGGGGGTGAAAGTGTCCGGACTGGAAGGGGGGAATGTGTCCAGACTGGAAGGGGGGGAAAGTGTCCGGACTGGAAGGGGGGTAAGTGTCCGGACTGGACGGGGGTGGAAAGTGTCCGGACTGGAAGGGGGTGAAAGTGTCCGGACTGAAGGGGGGGGGGGAAGTGTCCAGACTGGAAAGGGGTGAAAGTGTCCGGACTGGAAGGGGGGGAAAGTGTCCGGACTGGAGGGGGGGGGGGAAGTGTCCAGACTGGAAGGGGGTGAAAGTGTCCGGACAGGAAGGGGGTGAAAGTGTCCGGACTGGAAGGGGGGAAAGTGTCCGGACTGGAAGGGGGTGAAAGTGTCCGGACTGGAAGGGGGTGAAAGTGTCCGGACTGGAAGGGGGGAAGTGTCCACACAGGAAGGGGGGAAAGTGTCCGGACTGCAAGGGGGTGAAAGTGTCCGGACTTGAAGGGGGGGAAAGTGTCTGGACTGGAAGGGGGGAAAGTGTCCGGACTGGAAGGGGGGTAAATGTCTGGACTGGACGGGGGTGAAAGTGTCCGGACTGGAGGGGGGGGGGAAGTGTCCAGACTGGAAGGGGGTGAAAGTGTCCGGACTGGAAGGGGGGGAAAGTGTCCAGACTGGAAGGGGGGGAAAGTGTCCGGACTGGAAGGGGGGGAAAGTGTCCGGACTGGAAGGGGGTGAAAGTGTCCGGATTGGAAGGGGGGGAAAGTGTCCGTACTGGAAGGGGGGTAAGTGTCCGGACTGGACAGGGGTGGAAAGTGTCCGGACTGGAAGGGGGGGAAAGTGTCCGGACTGGAAGGGGGGTAAGTGTCTGGACTGGACGGGGGTGGAAAGTGTCCGGACTGGAGGGGGGGGAAAGTGTCCGGACTGGAGGGGGGGGGGGAAGTGTCCAGACTGGAAGGGGGTGAATGTGTCCTGACTGGAAGGGGGGGAAAGTGTCCGGACTGGAGGGGGGGGAAAGTGTCTGGACTGGAAGGGGGTGAAAGTGTCCGGACTGGAAGGGGGGGAAAGTGTCCGGACTGGAAGGGGGGGAAAGTGTCCGGACAGGAAGGGGGTGAAAGTGTCCGGACAGGAAGGGGGTGAAAGTGTCCGGACTGGAAGGGGGGAAAAGTGTCCGGACTGGAAGGGGGGGGAAGTGTCCGGACAGGAAGGGGGGGAAAGTGTCCGGACTGGAAGGGGGGGAAAGCTTCCGGACAGGAAGGGGGTGAAAGCGTCCGGACTGGAAGGGGGGGAAAGCGTCCGGACTGGAAGGGGGGGAAAGTGTCCAGACTGGAAGGGGGTGAAAGTGTCCGGACTGGAAGGGGGGAATGTGTCCAGACTGGAAGGGGGGGAAAGTGTCCGGACTGGAAGGGGGGTAAGTGTCCGGACTGGACGGGGGTGGAAAGTGTCCGGACTGGAAGGGGGTGAAAGTGTCCGGACTGGAGGGGGGGGGGGGGAAAGTGTCCAGACTGGAAATGGGTGAAAGTGTCCGGACTGGAAGGGGGGGAAAGTGTCTGGACTGGAGGGGGGGGGAAAGTGTCCAGACTGGAAGGGGGTGAAAGTGTCCGGACTGGAAGGGGGGGGAAAGTGTCCGGACTGGAAGGGGGGGAAAGTGTCCGGACTGGAAGGGGTTGAAAGTGTCCGGACAGGAAGGGGGTGAAAGTGTCTGGACTGGAAGGGGGAAAGTGTCTGGACTGGAAGGGGGGGAAAGTGTCCGGACTGGAAGGGGGTGAAAGTGTCTGGACTGGAAGGGGGTGAAAGTGTCCGGACTGGAAGGGGGGAAGTGTCCACACAGGAAGGGGGGAAAGTGTCCGGACTGGAAGGGGGGGAAAGTGTCTGGACTGGAAGGGGGGGAAAGTGTCTGGACTGGAAGGGGGGGAAAGTGTCCGGACTGGAAGGGGGGTAAGTGTCCGGACTGGACGGGGGTGAAAGTGTCCGGATTGGAGGGGGGGGGGAAGTGTCCAGACTGGAAGGGGGTGAAAGTGTCCGGACTGGAAGGGGGGAAAGTGTCCAGACTGGAAGGGGGGGAAAGTGTCCGGACTGGAAGGGGGGGAAAGTGTCCGGACTGGAAGGGGGTGAAAGTGTCCGGACTGGAAGGGGGGAAAGTGTCCGGACTGGAAGGGGGGGAAAGTGTCTGGACTGGAAGGGGGTGAAACTGTTCAGACTGGAAGGGGGGGGGGTAAAGTGTCCGAACTGGAAGGGGGGTGAAAGTGTCTGAACTGGAAGGGGGGGAAAGTTTCTGGACAGCAAGGGGGGTGAAAGTGTCCGGACTGGAAGGGGGTGAAACTGTCCGGACTGGAAGGGGGGGTGAAAGTGTCTGGACTGGAAGGGGGGGAAAGTGTCTGGACAGCAAGGGGGGTGAAAGTGTCCGGACTGGAAGGGGGGGTGAAATTGTCCGGACTGGAAGGGGGGGAAAGTGTCCGGACTGGAAGGGGGGGAAAGTGTCCGGACTGGAAGGGGGGGAAAGTGTCCGGACTGGAAGGGGGGGAAAGTGTCCGGACTGGAAGGGGGTGAAAGTGTCCGGACAGGAAGGGGGGGAAGTGTCCAGACATGAAGTGGTTAATAGGTGCGATTTCACGTTTCTTGCCTTACGTTGTCACCCACTTCAGTTGCGATTTATCTCTCATAGGCTGTAAGGTAAGTGGCCCTGAGATCGCAGCACTCAGACGTGGCATTCGGTGCGACTCGGCTCCGCGGGAAGCCAGACATTCATAGGTTAAGTTGGGTTCTGCTCTTCATCTGCAGCTATTTGGGGAGATGAGAATTAGAAGAGCGGAGATCTCCCAGCTGTCGCACGCAGCGCCTCTCCCCGGACCGCCATCTTCTCCGGGGCCCTTCCAAGGAGGCACGTCAGCGGCGCACGTCTGGCAGTTCTCAAGCCGAGAGCCGGAGGGACCCTGGAGACGTTATCTCTGGATGTCACGGGAATCGCAGCAAGCGTGGGACGCGCCATCTCCCTGGGTCCGCTGCCAGACCTACACCAGATTCAGCGCGTTCATGTCGTGGTGCGCAGAACAACCGCCGCAACCTCATCCATTTCATGAACGAACGCTGGAGGCAACTGAACAAAAAAATCGGCCAGTTAGCAGCTAACTGCGACTGCGGAGAAGTCAGAGAATCAGTACAAAGTTTTATATAAAACACTGAAACTCCTATGGCCTTATACTGACCCTAACACTGGCACTAACTGACACTTATACTGACACTTATACTGACACTAACTGACACCTATACTGACCCTAACACTGGCACTAACTGACACTTATACTGACACTTATACTGACACTAACTGACACCTATACTGACCCTAACACTGGCACTAACTGACACTTATACTGACACTGGCACTAACTGACACTTATACTGACACTGGCACTAACTGACACTTATACTGACCCTTACACTGACACTAACTGACACTTATACTGACACTGGCACTAACTGACACTTATACTGACACTAACTGACACTTATACTGACACTGGCACTAACTGACACTTATACTGACACTAACTGACACTTATACTGACATTTACACTGGTACTAACTGACACTTATACTGACACTAACTGACACTTATACTGGCACTGACACTTATACTGACACTAACACTGGTACTAACTGACACTGACACTAACTGACACTTATACTGACACTTGCACTAACTGACACTTATACTGATACTAACACTGGCACTAACTGACACTTATACTGACACTGACACTTATACTGACACTAACACTGGTACTAACTGACACTTATACTGACACTAACACTGACACTAACTGACACTTATACTGACACTAACACCGACACTAACTGACACTTATATTGACACTAACATTGACACTAACTGTCACTTATACTGACACTAACACTGACACTTATACTGACACTAACTGACACTTATACTGACACTAACACTGACACTTATACTGGCACTTATACTGACCCTAACACTGACACTAACTGACACTTATACTGACACTAACACTGGTACTTTATTACTGAACTCCAGGCAGACATAAAAGTCCTGAACAATGCAGTTCTGTATTAAGTAATAAATCATTAAAAGGTGAGCACTGGTGGGAGTACCTGGATGTGACGTGTTATCCGCCTCTGGCCACAGTCCTTGTACAGCAGAGCTCAGATTGAGAGAGGGAATCAATCAGTTGTGCTGCAGAGCTCAGGCTGGGAGTGGGGTAGCGCAAGGAGCAAATTTGTAACTGTGGTGTTCACGAGGCATGCTGATAGAAGGAGAGAGCAGAGTGACAGAGAGAAGAGCTCATCAGTCTAATGCATCTTCTCATACTGTCCATTCACAGGGTGGGAGAGGGACAAGAATCAGGTCTCCTGCCCAGACAGACAGGGCTGTGCTGTGCAGCAGAGCTGTGTAAATTTCAGGACTGGATGAGCAGAAATACAAGTCTCTGATAAATTTCTTCTGGGTATTTATCTGTTTGCGGGGCCCCCTGCTGGCCCTGCGCACGAGCCCCAGAGCGCCTGCGATCACCATGGAACCCGAATCTCATCGTCACATTCCAGCATCTCCTCATCTATGAAATGAGATTATTTGATCAAATTCTGAGATTACGTCTCACTAAACACTCGCCGGAGTCATGTGGCCGCCGTAGTGCGGGGGTGGGGGGGGGGGAGCGCTTCCCTCCAATCATGTGATTGCGATTGTTGGTCCCGACTCCGCGGCCGGCTCCCTGTGAATTTTTGAGAAAGTCACTTTGGTTCCACGTTCCCGCACTCAGCCATCTGGAAACAAACTGCGATCCTTTTATCTGCTGCAATTCCCACATCAGACTAAGCCGAGTTCTTTCCCCGAAGTTACGGGTTTTAGGATTTTTGTTTTTTATGCAGTTTGGCATGAAAATGGGTCCGTATGTCATGTGACGAGGCGCCGGAACCTTCTAGCCTGCATTTAAAGGGACGCAGGGATCCAATCTATGACAAAAGTATATAGTGTGTGTATATAGATGGATATACAGTAGATATAGATATATATATATACACTATATTGCCCCAAGTATTGGTCGGCCACCCTTTCCACACACATGACCTTTAATGGCCCCCCAGTCTTAGTCCGTAGGGTTCAGTATTGAGTTGGCCCCGCCCTTTCCACACACATGACCTTTAATGGCCCCCCCAGTCTTAGTCCGTAGGGTTCAGTATTGAGTTGGCCCCGCCCTTTCTACGCACATGACCTTTAATGGCCCCCCCAGTCTTAGTCCGTAGGGTTCAATATTGAGTTGGCCCCGCCCTTTCTACGCACATGACCTTTAATGGCCCCCCAGTCTTAGTCCGTAGGGTTCAATATTGAGTTGGCCCCGCCCTTTCCACTCACATGACCTTTAATGGCCCCCCAGTCTTAGTCCGTAGGGTTCAATATTGAGTTGGCCCCGCCCTTTCCACGCACATGACCTTTAATGGCCCCCCAGTCTTAGTCCGTAGGGTTCAGTATTGAGTTGGCCCCGCCCTTTCCACACACATGACCTTTAATGGCCCCCCCAGTCTTAGTCCGTAGGGTTCAGTATTGAGTTGGCCCCGCCCTTTCCACACACATGACCTTTAATGGCCCCCCCAGTCTTAGTCTGTAGGGTTCAGTATTGAGTTGGGCCCGCCCTTTCCACGCACATGACCTTTAATGGCCCCCCAGTCTTAGTCCGTAGGGTTCAATATTGAGTTGGCCCCGCCCTTTCCACTCACATGACCTTTAATGGCCCGCCAGTCTTAGTCCGTAGGGTTCAATATTGAGTTGGCCCGCCCTTTCCACGCACATGACCTTTAATGGCCCCCCAGTCTTAGTCCGTAGGGTTCAATATTGAGTTGGCCCCGCCCTTTCCACTCACATGACCTTTAATGGCCCCCCAGTCTTAGTCCGTAGGGTTCAATATTGAGTTGGCCCCGCCCTTTCCACGCACATGACCTTTAATGGCCCCCCAGTCTTAGTCCGTAGGGTTCAATATTGAGTTGGCCCCGCCCTTTTCAGCTATAACAGCTTCAACTCTTCTGGGAAGGCCGTCCACAAGGTTTAGGAGGGTGTCTATGGGAAGGTTGGACCATTCTTCCAGAAGCACATTTGTCAGGTCAGGCACTGATGTCGGGGGAGGAGGCCTGGCTCGCAGTCTCCGCTCTAATTCATCCCAAAGGTGTTCTATGGGGTTGAGGTCAGGACTCTGTGCAGGACAGTCAAGTTCCTCCACCCCAAACTGGCTCCTCCATGTCTTTATGGACCTTGCTTTGTGCACTGGTGTGCAGTCATGTTGGAACAGGAAGGAGCCATCCCCAAACTCTTCCCACAAAGTTGGGAACATGAAATTGTCCAAAATGTCGCCTTAAGCGTTCCCTTCACTGGAACTAGGGGGCCAAGCCCAACCCCTGAGAAACAACCCCACACCATAATCCCCTCTCCACCAAACTTTATACTTGGCACAAAGCAGTCAGGCAAGTATCGTTCTCCTGGCAACCGCCAAATCCAGACATGTCCATCGGATTGCCAGACAGAGAAGTGTGACTGGTCCCTCCAGAGAACACATCTCCACTGCTCTAGAGTCCAGTGGCGGCGTGCTTTACACCACGGCGTCCAACGCTTTGCATTGCACTTGGTGATGGAAGGCTTGGATGCAGCTGCTCGGCCATGGAAACCCATTCCATGAAGCTCTCTACGCACTGTTGTTGGGCTCATCTGAAGGCCACACCAAGTTTGGAGGTCTTTAGCTATTGACTCTGCAGACAGTTGGCGACTTCTGCGCACTGTGCGCTTCAGCATGCGCTGACCCCGCCCTGTCATGTGACGTGGCCTACCACTTGGTGGCTGAGTGGCTGTTGTTCCCAGTCGCTTCCACTTTGTTATAATCCCACTAACAGTTGAGCGTGGAATATTTAGTAGCCAGGAAATGTCACGGATGGACTTGTTGCCCAGGTGGCCACCTATCACGGGACCACGCTTGGAGTCACTGAGCTCCTGAGAGCGACCCATTCTTTCACCAATGTTTGTAGAAGCAGTCTGCATGCCTAGGGGCTTGATTGTATACACCTGTGTCCATAGAGGGGATTGGAACATCTGAATCACATGATTGGGAGGGCGGGGCCAATACTTTTGGCCATATAATGTATATATGCTTGCCATACATTTGCTGCGGCAGATCAGCTCATATGGGCACTATCACGTACCTGTAAGTCAAGGCTTTCTTCCAGATCCGTTCACGCATGTGCGCACTGACAAGGAAGACTGTGCTGTCATTCGCTGCAAGGTGTGAGTAGGAGGAAAATTGTTGATGTCAGTAGGAGGAAGAGTAATGCCCCCTCATTGGTATCATTGGGAAGTATAGTACATCATCATTTTTCTTAGTGGAAGAAATAGGCCCCATTGTTGGTGTCAGTAGGAGGAATAGTGCCTCGTATCGTTGGTAGCAATATTGCCCCAAGAGCCAGAAAAAGACTAGCAAAGGGCCACATTCAGCCCTCGGGCCGCAGTTTGGAGACCCCTGCTGTATAACATTCAACCTCAACTGGGTTCAGATTTGGCACCCAAACTTCAGCAATGCGTGCTAAACCCGCCTCAAACCAATCCAAGGTACAATCATCACTACTTATGACAGTATAAAAGAAAGAGGAGGGGGCATTGTGGAGATGACAATCCTTTGGAGATACTTCATGAGCTTTGGGTCCCAGCACTCCCGGAAGTGTTGGATTATGTAGAATCCTCTTCATTATGGTGGTGTTCAGCAGAGTAGGCTGGATGGGAGTCAGGGTCCTGAACCTGCGACTTCTGTGGAGGCTGTCTGTGGCGCATCTCACTGAGCCACCTGAAATCCTGGACAACTCCACATTTGATCTTGAGGGCAGTCTTGCATTGTCTCTTGTTTCTGGTGAACTTTGAACTCTTTGCTCCTCCCATGAACTTCTTATTTAAGCCATGACTCTGCACTTCCTGCTTGCCAGATTATTGTGTTCTCTCCAGCCGATATCTTGCTCTTTTTGGGTACCTGCAGCTGTCCGTATCTTCACTACTATTCGCCACAGAGTTCTGGCTTGTTCTTTGACTATGTTTCCAGCTTGATCCCAACCTGCAACCACTTGTTACTGACCTTTGGCTTGTTCTTCGACTATGTTTCCAGCTTGATCCCAACCTGCAACCACTTGTTACTGACCTTTGGCTTGTTCTTCGACTATGTTTCCAGCTTGATCCCAACCTGCAACCACTTGTTACTGACCTTTGGCTTGTTCCTCAACTAAACTTCCTCTTGATCCCAACCTGCAACCTCTTGTTACTGACCTTTGGCTTGTTCTTCAACTAAACTTCCTCTTGATCCCTACCTGCAACCACTTGTTACTCAGCTTTGGCTTGTTCCTCAACTACACTTCCTCTTGATCCCTACCTGCAACCACTTGTTACTGACCTTTGGCTTGTTCCTCAACTAAACTTCCTCTTGATCCTGACCTGCAACCACTAGTTACTCAGCTTTGGCTTGTTCCTCAACTAAACTTCCTCTTGATCCTGACCTGCAACCACTTGTTACTCAGCTTTGGCTTGTTCCTCAACTACACTTCCTCTTGATCCCTACCTGCAACCACTTGTTACTGACCTTTGGCTTGTTCCTCAACTAAACTTCCTCTTGATCCTGACCTGCAACCACTTGTTACTCAGCTTTGGCTTGTTCCTCAACTACACTTCCTCTTGATCCCTATCTGCAACCACTTGTTACTGACCTTTGGCTTGTTCCTCAACTAAACTTCCTCTTGATCCTGACCTGCAACCACTTGTTACTGACCATTGGCTAGTTCCTCAGCTACGCTTTTTCTTGATCCCTACCTGCAACCACTTGTTATTGACCTTTGGCTTGTTCCTCAACTGTACTTCCTCTTGATCCCAACCTGCAACCTCTTGTTACCAACCTTTGGCTTGTTTCTTGAATATGCTTCATTTAGATCCCAACCTGCAACCACTTGTTACTGACTATTGGCTTGTTCCTCAGCTATGTTTTTTCTTGATCCCTACCTGCAACCACTTGTTAGTGACCTTTGGCTTATTCCTCAAATACGCTTCCTCTTGATCCCAACCTGCAACCTCTTGTTACCGACCTTTGGCTTGTTCATGGACTACGCTTCCTGTTGATCCTGACCTGCAACCACTTGTTACTGACTTTTTGCTTGTTCCTGACTGCGCTATCTCTTGATTCCAACCTACAACATCTTGTTACTGACCTTTGGCTTGTTCCTCGACTATTCTTCCTCTTGATCCCAACCTGCAGCCACTTTTACTGACCTTTTACTTGTTTCTCGATTATACTACCAGCTTGATCCCAACCTGCAACCTCTTGTTACTGACCTTTGGCTTGTTTACTGACTGCGCTTCTGCTTGATCTCTACCTGCTATATCTACCACTGGACCCCAACTTGCTCACCTCCAGGTGGGGCGATCCTAAGGACCATGATCTCATACTAACACGCAGCCAAACCCATCCTCACCATCAGGAGCTCTGATGAGCCCGTGTCATCCTCCAGGGTGACCTGCTTGTGTACTCATCCTGCTGGCCAGTATAGCTACTGGTCTCCAAGCCTGACCCCTGACCATGATAATGGGGGTATTTACTATCTTCCATTAGGGGACCGTTTTGGGAGTTTTGTTTTACTGGCAGAGTCACTTTAATGGACATCATGGATGCATTTTGCTCCAAGTCTATAGGTGTTAAAAGGTGGAAATGTTCCCTTTCACGGCTCCAGGTTCTCCCTCTCGTAGCTCCATCCCCACGTGTGTTGCCAACCATCATTATTTCATTTTTATATTCATAGCATTCCCCCCTCACGGTGGGGGGGGGGATATTCTGGTCTCTGAATGTCAGTATGTGGAGCTCGCTGGCCGTGTCGCTGTGTGAATCGCGCTGTGTCACCAGAAATGGCTCAGTTTGTTTACAGACCTGCACATGTCGAGTTGGGTCTCCTGTGCGGGATGAATCCATGGCTGTGTTCTCCTTCCTCGGTCTCTTTGTTTGAGTTTTCACCACCGTGAGGACTAACTACACCCCTCTCCTCTCCCCCGTTCATTTACTCACAGCCTTCCATTTTACATGCGGTCTCCCCAGCTGTTTTAGGCTCCTGTCACCACGCCAGGCCCACCATTCATCAATCCAAACGGCTTTTTTAGAGAGTAAAATCTGAACCTTCCACCATATCCAACATCATGGAAAGATGACCCAGACATGCAGCCATTGAGCGACTAGATCTGGTACAGGGGTGGACTGACAACTCATGGGGCCCCGGGCAGTAGGGGATCATGGGGCCCCTGTGTCCTTGCCCACACTTAAAAAAGCCTATAAAAAAGGTACCAGGGGCATTTCATGGGGCCCCCTACTGACCCCGGGCCCTCGGGCAGTGCCCGAGTGCTCGAATGGTCAGTCCGCCTTTGACCAGGTGTGTAGTTCTAGTTGTACGGAGCCCATTCATGCTTTAACAATCCATCACGGTGAGTGAATGCTCATTATGTTACAGGTTCATGTGTGTTGCATTAGGGCAGCCCAGTGATTATTAGGCTGCTTTCACGCTGATCCGCCGCAAAAACACATAGGCATTTTTACCGCGCTTTTGCCGTGCTTTCTGGGCATTTTAAAACCGCCTCCCGTCCGCCATATAAGGTAATGACGGGTGCAAGGCAGTTCTCTCGTTCTGGGAGGATGTCATATGACGTCCTCCCACTCTAACCGCGCGTGCACGGCTCCAGGAGCGCGCAGCGCGGCGATCTATGGTGCGTTGTGTCCCTCGGACACAGTGGATCACCGATCAATGGAAAGAGCTGAAGACGTTGGCTCGGTCATGTGATCAGCTGTAAACACAAATGCTCCTGCGCTTGGGGATGGACTCGATGCTACAACCACATTAACCACTTCCCAACCTGCCGTTGTATATAAACGGCCTCCCTGCACCCTGCTTGTGCGCGCTCCCTGGGAGCGCGCAGCACCGCGATCCGGTGCCCGCTGTGTCCTCCGGACACAGTGAAACACCAATCGTCGGACGGGACCTCTGTACGAGGTCCCGATCATGTGATCACTGATTGGCCAATAAGTGATCACATGCAAAGTAGTAAGCAAGATGTCACTTGTGACATCATTGCTTACTACTAGTGAAATTTGTGAATGATCACCGAGGTCACATGGTACAGGGCTATTCACAACAGCCTTGTACCATGTGACCAGCTGTGACCAATCACAGCTCACACAGTATTTCTCAATGGCTGCAAGAATGCAGCCAAGGAGAAGGAGAAATGATTGCTTTTACATCCTATATGGGTGTAAAAGCAATCAGTGTAAAAAAAAAATCTTCATCACCCCCCACAAGTAGTACAGTGTCACCATGGTGACACTGTACTGCTAGGGTGACAGTATGTAAAAAAATAAAAATAAAAAATAATAATATAAAAAAATAAAATAAAAATGTAAAAAAAAATGTTTAAAAATGATAATTTTTGGTTATAAACTAATTTGGATTTTTTTTTTAACTAAGAAGGTAACAGAATACATTTTGGCCAAGATTTATGATAAAATATTATTTATTTCCAAGTTATATAAAAAAAAACACTTTTTTAAAACTTTTGGGACATTTTCATTTACATAGCAAAAAAAATTAAAATCCCTGCAGTGAATAAATACTACCAAAATCAAGCTTTTTCTGTCTCAAAAAAATGGTAAAAAATTAATTTGGGTACAGTATTGCATGAACGCGCAATTGTCATTCAAACTCTGATAGCGCTGAAAGCTGAAAATTGCCCTGGTCAGGAAGGAGGGGGGTAAAAGTGTCCGGACTGGAAGTGGTTAAGAATGTCCTGGAACATGCACACCATGCTGCCCTCAATAGACCGGGGAAATCCAAATATACTGAAAGAGGAAAGAACAAACAGAGGGTGCACAGGCCGAGTGCATTACCATAAAAAATGTTTAATAAAAAATAAAATAGGTGTTGTACTCACAAACGACAATATAGTCAAGGCACATCATAAAGAACAGCTGGGTCAACACCGCGCTGAGTAACCGTCCGCAATGGGGAGTGTAGACATCCAATAGGCTGATGCGTTTCGAGGACTTGCCTCTTCCTCAGAGCCAACTGACCAAATGTCTGCTTCCTCTATTATATGCTCACTACTAGTTGAACCAAAGGTCACATGGGCCGTCCTGGACACTCCCCTATGAGGTGTAACGTTTATATCAACATTTATGTTTATACTAGTGATTTATCTCCTTTGTTCCTGTATATAGTATCGCATATGTATATCCATCCCTGGTGCACTGCATTGCCACACATGGCTAAGTTTCATGGGGGGTTCTTGGAGTGATGGCTGGGGTTCCTGGAGTGATGGCTGGGGGTTCCTAGAATGATGGCTGGGAGTTCCTAGAGTGATGGCTGGGAGTTTCTGGAGTGATGGCTGGGAGTTCCTAGAGTGATGGCTGGGAGTTTCTGGAGTGATGGCTGGGAGTTCCTAGAGTTATGGCTGGGAGTTCCTAGAGTTATGGCTGGGAGTTCCTGGCGGGATGGCTGGGAGTTCCTAGAGTTATGGCTGGGAGTTCCTGGAGTGATGGCTGGGAGTTTCTAGAGTGATGGCTGGGAGTTCCTAGAGTGATGGCTGGGAGTTCCTAGAGTTATGGCTGGGAGTTCCTGGAGTGATGGCTGGGGGTTCCTAGAGTGATGGCTGGGGGTTACTGGAGTGATGGATGGGGGTTCCTAGAGTGATGGCTGGGAGTTCCTGGAGTGATGGCTGGGGGTTCCTTGAGTGATGGCTGGGAGCTCCTAGAGTGATGGCTGGGAGTTCCTAGAGTGATGGCTGGGGGTTCCTAGAGTGATGGCTGGGAATCTTTGGACCAATGACTGTTGATCCTTAGAATAATGGCTGGGAGTCTCACCAGCATTGGTGCCCAAACTGTGGCCCTTTGGTATGTGATGTGTGGCCCTCGGACCTCAGCAGTCTGTAGTGGTTACATTATTTAGGATGATAGCGTTGCTCTCTACCATCCTCATGTAACATGTCCCCAGTTTGGTATTGTCTTCTGCAGCATACCCCCAGCCAACAATGTATCCTGTCCTCACTCTCTGACCCTCATTTCATCTATTAGGTCTGCAGTCTCTGACAGTCCTCTCAAGCATTACATATATTGAACATTATGTGTGGCCCTTTGGTGATGGGCCTTATAGCCCCTCCAACGCGTTTCGTCTCAGTCTTGACATCTTCAGGGACAGATCATAGTGACAATAACTAGCAGTACTTTAATTACAGCTATTGGCCGGTAGTCTCCACAGCTCTGATGCCCAACCTGCGTTACATATATTGAATATTATGTGCTGCACTTTTGTGATGTCAGAGGTCACATTTAAGGCCCCCTTTATCTCATAAGTTGACAATCACTGCCCTACAGTGACCCCCCCAAGGTTTGGTCAAACGTGTTTAAGTGATCGAGACCATGCCACAACCACTCTGCTACCGCGTGAAAATGCATTCTGGAGGTGAGGAGGCATCATTGGTGGTGAACACCAACGGAACTGCAAACGAGCCGTTAGACTGACTACATTTTCTTTTTTATAGGTTTTTGAATACCTTTATTACTTGGAATTGTCTGTGGGGATTGTTGATCGTACTTGATCAGTGTATTGTCAACAAGTCATCAGCCCTCTTCAGAAGGCGCGTGCAATGCCGGTGTCGCAGTGAAGAGCACTTCCAAAATTGAATCCCCATTGTGCGCAGTGGGCCCCCTCCACCCTTGGGGCCCATGTACGGCACAGAGTAGTATCCATAGCTGCCAACTCCAGATCTCCAAATACCAAATCTTTTTCGGTATTTTGAAGTAGTAACTTGTCAAGTCACAAATAAATTCTTGGCATGTCACAGAATACAGCAACAGATTCATTTTTCCAAAACATTCCACCATTTATCATCAAAAAGCCATCCTTGAGCTGCAGTCAGTAACTACCTGGATTCAAAGTTTTTCTAAAGGAGCCGGCATATAAGAGGGGCTTCTTGGCTGGCTGAATCTGGCGCCAAAGCACCACAAGTCCCTACCCCCACTCCTGTCCTGCTAGAACACTGTCCCTTCTGCTGAAGCCGAACCCTCCACCATCTTGTGCCCCACTCCATGCCAGAGGCCTCCACACAACATTCCCATCCGTTGACCTTTACATCCCCAGAGGAAGGAATGTCCACACATAAAATTAGTTTTGCTGCACTTTATTGGTGGAATTCAGGAAATGGTGTAACAGTCAGATCACATCGACATACATTTCAGAGTCACTTGACATTACACAGCCAATCACTTATAGTGGACAGTCCGCAGTAGTCACAAGTGAAAGCATATGTAGCCTCTCAGCAGCCAACTCCCTTACAGTCTTTCCTCTGCCCAGGGTCATTAGTATTCACAGGACTAGGCTCTCTGTCATTAGTATTTACAGGACTAGGCTCTCTGTCATTAGTATTTACAGGACTAGGCTCTCTGTAGACGTCTCCTCCATAGGTACACGTCTCCTGGGAACCATCCGGGGAAGCAGCCTCACACAGGAATCACACAACCTAGCCTAAAAGGCCTTTTGTTGTCTGCCCTAGCCCCAACCTCCATAAGGGGCAGAAGGACTACAGCCAGTACCTACTGAGTGCAGACCTACTCCTCTGGGCCTCCTGCCCTGTCCAGGGCCTACATGGTCTGGTTACAACCACAAAGGTGTGGGGTGTTTAGCTATGTGTTCTTTACTACCTGACTCACCCCTGACATCACTGTAGGGGGGCTCTACCTAAAAGGGGCCTACCACCTGGTGACATTACAGGCTGTAACCAGACACTAGTCTGGTACAGAGCCATCTAGTGGCAATGCAGCTAACTGCACCTGCCTACAGGCGCTTTTCTTAAAACCACTGCCTATCAATACCATAGACTATAATCCTCATCCAACTACCAATATTAAAACCAGAACAGGGGCGGACTGACCATTTGGAAACTCGGGCACTGCCCGAGAGCCCAGGGTCAGTAGGGGGCCCCATGAGATGTCCCTGGTACCTTTTTCACAGGCTTTTTTGAGTTTGGGCAAGGACACAGGGGCCCCATGATCCCCTATTGCCCGGGGGCCCCATGAGTTGTCAGTCCGCCCCTGAACCAGAGTCTATATAAAGTACACAGTATTCATATGCCCTTTTTTCGGGGTTTCCAGACAGTCTCTACCTTCTTTTCTCAGTGCAGTGGAGGGGGTGTGGCCTGATGATGGCACCCAGGGGGGCAGGTCCATGACAGCCCCGAGCTCAAAGGAAGTCAGGTAAATGACTGACCATCAATCAACACAGAAGAATGAGGACACCTAGTGACAGAGAAGAAGTACTGCAAAGGACAGCTCAGGACTCGAAGGGGGGGATTTACTAAACCAAGAGAGTGCAAAATCTGGTGCAGCTGTGCCTAGAAACCAATCAGCATCCAGCTTTTATTGCCAAAGTTTAACTGAACAAGCTGAAGATAGAAGCTGATTGGCTGCCATGTACATCTGCACCAGATTTTGCACTCTCCACTTTTAGTAAATGTACTCCAATGCATAGCAGTAAAAAGCTTTTTTTTTTTCTTAAATTTTTACTATTTTTATATTATTACATTTTAGCTTTTTTTTTCTTTTTCTTTTTTTTTAGCTTGAATTAAGCTGTAAAGAGTCATCAATGGGCCATTGGCCGCCAGAGGAAAATGCCAAGCGCGGCAGAGAAAGGGTTGACTGATTATGGCATTGGATTTTGGGGTTTTGGATTTGTGGTGCTCATAGACTCAGCTTTTATCTTAGAAAGGATTGTTTTTTTTTCTCTCTCTCTCTGTTTTCTGGGTGTTTCTATCCTTCTCCAGACTTTGTAAATAAAATCTGGATGGTTTGTGACTGGAGAGGATGCCAAGCCCCGTCCAGCAATGCGTATTTTGCAGGTCACTGGTTTGGCCATGACAATAATTCGACCGTCAGTCTACAGAGTGACGGCTAGGGGCCCTTAGAGTGATGGTTGGAAGTCTATAGAGTGACATCTAGGGGCCCTTAGAGTGATGTTTGGAAGTCTATAGAGTGACATCTAGGGGCCCTTAGAGTGATGGTTGGAAGTCTATAGAGTGACGGCTAGGGGCCCTTAGAGTGATGGCTGGAAGTCTGTAGAGTGACGGCTAGGGGCCCTTAGAGTGATGGCTGGAAGTCCATAGTGTGATGGATAGGGGCCCTCAGAGTGATGGCTGGAAGTCTATAGAGTGACGGCTAGGGGCCCTTAGAGTGATGGCTGGAAGTCTATAGAGTGATGGCTAGGGGCCCTTAGAGTGATGGCTGGAAGTCCATAGAGTGTTGGATAAGGGCCCTCAGAGTGATGGCTGGAAGTCTATAGAGTGACAGCTAGGGGCCCTTAGAGTGATGGCTGGAAGTCTATAGAGTGACGGCTAGGGGCCCTTAGAGTGATGGCTAGAAGTCTATAGAGTGACGGCTAGGGATCCTTAGAGTGATGGCTGGAAGTCTATAGCGTGATGGCTAGGGGCCCTCAGAGTGATGGCTGGAAGTCTATAGAGTGACAGCTGGGGCCCTTAGAGTGATGGCTGGAAGCCTATACAGTGATGACTAGGGACCCTTAGAGTGATGGCTGGAAGTCTATAGCGTGATGGCTAGGAGCCCTTAGAGTGATGGCTGGGAGTCTATACAGTGACAGCTGGGGCCCTTAGAGTGATGGCTGGGAGTCTATACACTGACAGCTGGGGCCCTTAGAGTGATGGCTGGGAGTCTATACACTGACAGCTGGGGCCCTTAGAGTGATGGCTGGAAGTCTATACACTGACAGCTGGGGCCCTTAGAGTGATGGCTGGAAGTCTATAGAGTGATGGCTAGGGGCCCTTAGAGTGATGGCTGGGAGTCTATACAGTGACAGCTGGGGCCCTTAGAGTGATGGCTGGGAGTCTATACACTGACAGCTGGGGCCCTTAGAGTGATGACTGGAAGTCTATACACTGACAGCTGGGGCCCTTAGAGTGATGGTTGGGAGTCTATACAGTGACAGCTGGGGCCCTTAGAGTGATGGCTGGAAGTCCATAGAGTGACAGCTAGGGGCCCTTAGAGTGATGGCTGGAAGTCCATAGAGTGACATCTAGGGGCCCTTAGAGTGATGGCTGGGAGTCTATACACTGACAGTTGGGGCCCTTAGAGTGATGGTTGGAAGTCTATACAGTGACAGCTGGGGCCCTTAGAGTGATGGCTGGAAGTCTATACAGTGACAGCTGGGGCCCTTAGAGTGATGGCTGGAAGTCCATAGAGTGACATCTAGGGGCCCTTAGAGTGATGGCTGGGAGTCTATACACTGACAGCTGGGGCCCTTAGAGTGATGGTTGGAAGTCTATACACTGACAGCTGGGGCCCTTAGAGTGATGGTTGGAAGTCTATACAGTGACAGCTGGGGCCCTTAGAGTGATGGTTGGAAGTCTATACAGTGACAGCTGGGGCCCTTAGAGTGATGGCATGGGATTTTGGGGTTTTGGATTTGTGGTGCCCGTAGACTCAGCTTTTATCTTAGAGAGGATTGCTTTTTTGATTTTTTTCTCTCTGTTTTCTGGGTGTTTCTTTCCTTTTCCAGACTTTGTAAATACAATCTGGATGGTTTGTGAGTGGAGAGGATGCCAAGCCGCGTCCAGCAATGCGTATTTTGCAGGTCACTGGTTTGGCCATGACAATAACACAGCCCAGGTCTCGTCCTCCTCCACGTTAATGCGTCTTCTCCTGACACGACAAAACATGGAGCCTCTCAGAACTGACAGCGCCTGCTCTTTTTCACCGCTTTTACCGCGGACTTTTAGATATAATTTTCCTTCAGCGCATCCATTCTGAACGACGGCCCAGACAACGCATAAAAAAAGTGAACTGCAGATAAAACCGTCATATTTTATGACAGTAACCTTTTCCCTGAAGGCTGCCTTCAATATTTGTGTTCCAGAAACATTTCACTGGAAGAAAAAAAAGTACAACTGTTACTAAGACGAGGGATTTCAGTGCGCCGAAATATCTTTTCATTTTACTTTGATATTTGATTATCAGAGGAGTGACGGCTAGGGGCCCTTAGAGTGATGGATGGAAGCCTATAGAGTGACGGCTAGGGGCCCTTAGAGTGATGGATGGAAGTCTATAGAGTGACGGCTAGGGGCCCTTAGAGTGATGGATGGAAGCCTATAGAGTGACGGCTAGGGGCCCTTAGAGTGATGGATGGAAGCCTATAGAGTGATGGCTAGGGGCCCTTAGAGTGATGGCTGGAAGTCTACAGAGTGACGGCTAGGGGCCCTTAGAGTGATGGCTGGAAGTCTATAGAGTGACGGCTAGGGGCCCTTAGAGTGATGGCTGGAAGTCTATAGAGTGAGGGCTAGGGGCCCTTAGAGTGATGGATGGAAGCCTATAAAGTGATGGCTAGGGGCCCTTAGAGTGATGGCTGGAAATCTATAGAGTGACAGCTAGGGGGCCTTAGAGTGATGGCTGGAAGTCTATAGAGTGACGGCTAGGGGCCCATAGAGTGATGGCTGGAAGTCTATAGAGTGACAGCTAGGGGCCCATAGAGTGATGGCTGGAAGTCTATAGAGTGACAGCTAGGGGCCCTTAGAGTGATGGTTGGAAGTCCATAGAGTGACATCTAGGGGCCCTTAGAGTCATAACTTTGAGTCAAAGCCGACATTTGTTAAAGTAATGGCTGGGGATCCTTAGAGTGGCGATTCAGAGTCCTTACAGCAGCCTTTCTCAACCTTTTCAACGTAGAGGAATCCTTGAAATTTCCAATCTCAGGGAACCCCTGCTGAAAGTGACTATATCTACAGCTCATGATACATTAGTGCAGTGGTTCTCAACCTTTCTAATGCCGCGACCCCTTAATACAGTTCCTCATGTTGTGGTGACCCCCAACCATAAAATTATTTTCGTTGCTACTTCATAACTGTAATTTTGCAGTGGGAGGACTAGCGCCCCATCACTGATGTCAGTGGGATGAATAGTGTCCCATCATTGGTGTCAGTGGGAGGAATAGTGTCCCATCATTGGTGTCAGTGGGAGGAATAGTGCCCCATCATTGGTGTCAGTGGGAGGAATAGTGTCCCATCATTGGTATCAGTGGGAGGAATAGTGCCCCATCATTGGTGTCAGTGGGAGGAATAGTGCCCCATCATTGGTGTCAGTGGGAGGAATAGTGCCCCATCATTGGTGTCAGTGGGAGGAATAGTGCCCCATCATTGGTGTCAGTGGGAGGAATAGTGCCCCATCATTGGTGTCAGTGGGAGGAATAGTGTCCTATTATTGGTGTCAGTGGGAGGAATAGTGCCCCATCATTGGTGTCAGTGGGAGGAATAGTGCCCCATCATTGGTGTCAGTGGGAGGAATAGTGCCCCATCATTGGTGTCAGTGGGAGGAATAGTGCCCCATCATTGGTATCAGTGGGAGGAATAGTGCCCCATCATTGGTGTCAGTGGGAGGAATAGTGCCCCATCATTGGTGTCAGTGGGAGGAATAGTGCCCCATCATTAGTATCAGTGGAGGAATAGTGCCCCATCATTGGTGTCAGTGGGAGGAATAGTGCCCCATCATTGGTGTCAGTGGGAGGAATAGTGCCCCATCATTGGTGTCAGTGGGAGGAATAGTGCCCCATCATTGGTGTCAGTGGGAGGAATAGTGCCCCATCATTGGTATCAGTGGGAGGAATAGTGCCCCATCATTGGTGTCAGTGGGAGGAATAGTGCCCCATCATTGGTGTCAGTGGGAGGAATAGTGCCCCATCATTAGTATCAGTGGGAGGAATAGTGCCCCATCATTGGTGTCAGTGGGAGGAATAGTGCCCCATCATTGGTGTCAGTGGGAGGAATAGTGCCCCATCATTGGTGTCAGTGGGAGGAATAGTGCCCCATCATTGGTATCAGTGGGAGGAATAGTGTCCCATCATTGGTATCAGTGGGAGGAATAGTGCCCCATCATTGGTGTCAGTGGGAAGAATAGTGCCCCATCATTGGCGTCAGTGGGAGGAATAGTGTCCCATCATTGGTATCAGTGGGAGGAATAGTGCCCCATCATTGGTGTCAGTGGGAAGAATAGTGCCCCATCATTGGCGTCAGTGGGAGGAATAGTGCCCCATCATTGGCGTCAGTGGGAGGAATAGTGCCCCATTGTGGGTGTCAGTGGGAGGAATAGTGCCCCATCGTTGGTGTCAGTGGGGGGAGGAATAGTGCCCCATCGTTGGTATTAGTGACACAAATGATGGGGCACTATCCCTCCCACTGACACCAATGATACTTACCTTGCTGACTCCTGCTCCAGCCTGGGCTCGCTCTCTCCCTCTCCCATCTACAGCCTGCATACCTGGCTGCAGCAGCAAAATTTGCACTTACCTGTCAGCTGTCTTCCTTCTCTGGCCTCTCTCTTCACTCGTTCCTGCAGCTCCCTCGATCTTCTTCGATCTCCGCGCGCTGCCGCTCGGCTCCTCCTCTCCAAGCTCCACCTTCTCGCCGGTGATTGGCCGCCTGTGTGCCTCTCCTGAGCTACAGTTCCGGTGGCCAATCAGCGGCGAGGAGGCGGTGACAGGGGCAGCATATCATCCCGCCCACACATCGCCGGAGACAGGAGCGGCGTCTCGGTTCCTAAGACCATCGGAAATATGTGTTTTCCGATGGTCTTAGGCGACCCCTGGGAAATGGTCGTTCGACCCCCAAAGGGGTCGCGACCCCCAGGTTGAGAACCGCTGCATTAGTGTGATGGTCGGTGGGAAGAATGCTCCTTACACTTGTGGTCATTGGGAAGAATTATCCCCTTACAGATACCTAAGGATCAATGGTGTCAGAGGGAACTTATCTGAGAGGCAGAAACTGATCAGTGCTCAAGGAACCCTAAGCAACCTCTGGAGGAACCTTGGCTGAAAAAGCCTGCTACAGGGGGACAGCTAGGGGTGTCCTTAGAACAATAGCTGGAAGTCTATAGAGTGGCAATTTGGGGTCCTTAGATTGACAACTCAGGGTCCTTAGATTGATGACCTTGGGTGACCAAGGGTGCAAAGGGTCCTTTGCACCCTTGGAGTAAAAAGTTATATTCCTTTAAGTAATGAGAGGGGATCCTTAGAGTGGTGACTCAGAGTCTTTAAAATGAAAAGTAAGATTCCAGCTGGGGGTCCTTAGAGTGATGGCTGGTAGTCTACAGAGCGACAATTTGGGGTCCTCAGAGTGACAACTAGGAATACTTAGAGTGATAACTTGGAGTACTTAAGCTGGCCATACATGGATCGAAATTCCCTGCTGAACTGACCGAATTTTGATTACTACCGATTGACTTCTGTACAACCGCCCTGTCGGATTTTAGCTACTCAATCAGAACTGGAGGATATAGACTACAGTGCTGATCAGTGCATTCGGACTGCAGGGAAGACTCCCCGCTGGCAGAATACAATATCTCAATGGGGAGGATTCCCTCATCCACCTGGATTGTATGGATGGGGGAATCAGGTACATTTTTTTCATTCAGCCCACTATTTAAATTTAAAAAAATAACTAATATATAAGCAGCTGTAGAGTGAAAACTGACAATCCCTAAAGTGATGGCCAAGGGTCCTTAAAGTGAAGATTCTGAGTCTTTAGAGTGACAGTTGGGGGTCCTTAAAGTGAAGATTCTGAGTCTTTAGAGTGACAGTTGAGGGTCCTTAAAGTGAAGATTCTGAGTCCTTAAAGTGAAGATTCTGAGTCTTTAGAGTGACAAGAGTGACAGTTGGGGGTCCTTAAAGTGAAGATGCTGAATCTTTAGAGTGACAGTTGGGGGTCCTTAAAGTGAAGATTCTGAGTCTTTAGAGTGACAGTTGGGGGTCCTTAAAGTGAATATTCTGAGCCTTTAGAGTGACAGTTGGGGGTCCTTAAAGTGAAGATGCTGAGTCTTTAGAGTGACAGTTGGGGGTCCTTAAAGTGAAGATTCTGAGTCCTTAGTGTGAAAGCTGAGAATCCATAGAGTGACAGTTGGAGGTTCAAGAAGTGATGACTCAGAGGTGTTGATTTACTAAAGGCCAATAGACTGTAGAATACCCAACTGTGTGTAAGGAAACTTTAAAAAACTCAGAATTTTTGCCTACACATGATTGGATGATGGAAGTCAGCAGAGCTTCCCCCTCATTTACTAAACTCTGGAGCAACTGCACTTTGCAATGTGCACGGTCTATTTGCCTTTATTAAATCAACCCCTATGTGTATTAGTGTTAGAATATAGCCATCTTCCAAAACTGGAATTTAGAAAAGAATAGAATAGAAAACAAAGGAATAGAATAGAGTAGAAAATAAAAGAACAGAATACAAAAAATAGGATAGAATAGAATAGATGTCTTCCGAATTTCGAATTTAGAAAGGAATAGAATAGAAACGAAGAGAAAAGAATAAAATAGAATAGAAAATAAAAGAATTGAATTGAATAGAATAGAAATAAATAGAATAGAATAGAAAGACCCAAAAAGAACAATCTTACTTTCATCAGTCCACAAAATGTTGCCCCATTTCTCTTTAGGCCAGTCAATGTGCTCTTTGGCAGATTGTAACCTCTTCATTACATGTCTTTTTTCCAACAGTGGGACTTTGCGGGGGCTTCTTGCAGATAGCTTGGCTTCACATCGGCGTCTAATTGTAACAGTCCTCACAGGGAACGTCACACCTTCTTTCATCTTCCTGGAGCTGATTGTTGGCTGAGTCCGCCCCATTTTGGCTATTCTTCTATCCATTCCAATGGTAGTTTTTCGCTTCCTTCCACGTCTTTCAGGTTTTGGTTGCCATTTTAAAGCATTTGCCATCATTTTCGCTGAGCAGCCGATCATTTTCTGCACTTCTTTATATGTTTTCCCCTCTCCAATCAACTTTTTAATCAAGGTCCGCTGTTCTTCTGAACAATGTCTGGAACGACCCATTTTCCTCAGAATTTCAGAGAGAAATGCACTGTAACCAGCATGTCCAACATTTGCTGCCTTCCTTCCTTAAATAAGGGCAATAATTGCCACCTGTTTGTCAAAGAATGAATGACCTCACTAATAGAACTCCACACGGCTATTATTTTGAACACGCCCCTTTCAATGAGTGATTCAATGACACAGAATCAGCAGCATGCATGTCATGACTGTTGGGTCTGTTGGATTTCTATGACTCTACTACACCTGCTAGGAAATTATTTGCCATGTAGAAATATCATTTCCACCAAAAACAGAGATTGATCCGGTTAGTGATGTCTGATGGCTAGTATTTTGAACACAACTGTATATGTAAACTATTGGCTGGAGTTTGACTTGACTTAAGGATGGAGCCGGAGCTCAGCGTAATGATTCTGCAGGAAACAAACATTCAAAAAGTTCGGGAAACTGACAACATGAAAAACATTGTGCAACCATGTGTCCGAGCCATTCATCCGTGGGGCCGTGCGTGGGCGGCTGCTATGTACTGAGCTGACTCCCTCTCTATGCTGTGCCAGATGTCCACTTAATGGAGCAACAACCCGAAATCCCTCCTTTCCTCAGCCGAGCTGCTTCCCGGGCAGAGACCGGACTTCACAGGAGGGGTCCACTTTGCTTTGCCATGCTTCGGGCCTCCTGATTTAAAGGGGAACTCCAGACATTTGTCAAAAAAACTTGCAGTGATGTGTTTTTGTTTTTTTTTCCCTGAGCCGTGTTATAAACAACAGTTTGCACATTTAAAAAAAAAAGTTTAAAAAAAATGGAGCTGGACGACAATGTCGTAATGTTTACGTTTATAATAATTATAATACATGATAATTATATTTTCCACTTGAGCTCCGGAAAAGTTTTACCCCCTTCACAGCCAGGCCATTTTTTCCTGTTTAGCACTGCGTTACTTTAAGTGGTAATTGCTCAGTCATGCAACGCTGTACCCAAACGAAGTGTACACTATGTTGCCAAAAGTATTGGGCCGCCGGCCTTTCCACACACATGACCTTTAATGGCCCCCCAGTCTTAGTCCGTAGGGTTCAATATTGAGTTGGCCCCGCCCTTTCCACGCACATGACCTTTAATGGTCCCCCAGTCTTAGTCCGTAGGGTTCAATATTGAGTTGGCCCCGCCCTTTCCACGCACATGACCTTTAATGGCCCCCCAGTCTTAGTCCGTAGGGTTCAATATTGAGTTGGCCCCGCCCTTTCCACTCACATGACCTTTAATGGCCCCCCAGTCTTAGTCCATAGGGTTCAATATTGAGTTGGCCCCGCCCTTTGCAGCTATAACAGCTTCAACTCTTCTGGGAAGGCCGTCCACAAGGTTTAGGAGGGTGTCTATGGGAAGGTTGGACCATTCTTCCAGAAGCACATTTGTCAGGTGAGGCACTGATGTCGGGGGAGGAGGCCTGGCTCGCAGTCTCCGCTCTAATTCATCCCAAAGGTGTTCTATGGGGTTGAGGTCAGGACTCTGTGCAGGACAGTCAAGTTCCTCCACCCCAAACTGGCTCCTCCATGTCTTTATGGACCTTGCTTTGTGCACTGGTGCTCAGTCATGTTGGAACAGGAAGGGGCCATCCCCAAACTCTTCCCACAAAGTTGGGAGCATGAAATTGTCCAAAATATCTTGGTATGCTGACGCCTTAAGGGTTCCCTTCACTGGAACTAGGGGGCCAAGCCCAACCCCTGAAAAACAACACTATTTCACTCTATTTCACATTTCAGTGTTTTTGGTTTGATTATATAATTGAATTAAATTTATTATTATATTATTATTTTTTATGATTATTTATTAAATTATCATTTTTAATTTCGTGTTTCAAGTTTTATCATCCCCGGGATGTTTACTAGACTCTTGTTCAGACAGATTTCAGTGAGTTATTCCTAAAAATTACAGGCCTACAATAAAAAAAGACATATTTCCATGCAAAAAAATTAACCGCTTTGACAGAAATACTGACATAATCAGACTGCTAGGGAGGTTAAGTGTATATAAATTGGTTTGCATGAAAGCAGGGGCAGACTGACAACTCATGGGCCCCTGGGCAATAGGGGATCATGGGGCCCCTGTGTCCTTACCCAAACACAAAAAAAGCCTATGAAAGGTACCAGGGACATCTCATGGGACCCCTTACTGACCCTGGGGCCCTCGGGCAGTGCCCAAGTACCCGAATGGTCAGTCCGCCCCGGTGTTGGAGTTAATCACACGGCGGTTTATGATGTCATATATATTCACAGTATCATCTTTTCTACGTTTCTGGTTTTGACCACTAAAATCGGGTCACGCGGTGTCACAGGGTTTTTATGGTAGGTAGAGGGGAAGGTTCCGAACGTACCCCAACATAGTCCGACAACCCAAATCACCCGTCTGTGACTTGACTGCAATGCACAATAGCCGAGTGGATGAGCAAACAAGCATGCGCAAACATTAGAACATGTGGGGGAGAAAAGAACATTGACACTCCTTATCTCTCTCTGCGCACGCCTGACTTTGTGATGAACTTGTCAGACCTCCCAAACACCACGCTCAGCTTTTCATTAAAAGAAGAAAAAAAACACTTATAATGTACAGAAGGAGCTATAAAACAACGATGACAAGGCTGTGCCAGATACTCCTCCTAGATTGTAAGCTCCAAGGAGCAGGGCCCTTGAACCCAGGGGCGGACTGACAACTCATGGGGCCCCCGGGCAATAGAGGATCATGGGGCCCCTGTGTCCTTGCCCAAATGCAAAAAAACCTATGAAAAAGGTACCAGGGGCATCTCGTGGGGCCCCCTACTGACCCCGGGCCCTCGGGCAGTGCCCGAATTTCCAAATGGTCAGTCCGCCCCTGGTCAAACCCTTCGTGTATCGCATTGTATTGTTATTGTACTGTCTCATGTATTGTCCCCCATTGTAATGTACAGCGCTGAGCAAACTGTTGGCACTTTATAAATACTGTATAATAATAATAATATAGAAGGCCACACCCAGATTTCTTTTTTTTATAAGGAGAGCTCATGCATTGTTAAAATGAAAAAAAAAACAAAACAGTTCATGACACCCAGCATCATTCAACTCACTTCCTGGGAGCCCAAGGGTGTCAGAGATCCTCTTCCTCCTCTCTTCCTTTCCTCCTTCTCTCCTCCTTCTCTTCTTCATCTCCTTCTCTCCTTTCTTCTTCCTCTCCTCCTCTTCTTCTCTCCTCTCCCTCGCTCTTTCTTTCCTCTTCCTCTCCTTTCCTCTTCCTCTCCTCTTCCCCTCCTCTACTCTTCCTATCCTCTCCTCTTCCTCTCCTCTTCCTCCCCTCTCCATCACTGTTCCTCTCCTCTTTTTCTCCTCTTTTTCTCCCCTTCTTTTCCTCTCCTCCTCCTCCCTTCCCCTCTCTTCTCCTCTGCTCTTCTTCCTTTTTCTGTTTCCCTTTCCTCTTCCTCTCCTCTTCCTTTCCTTCTCCTCTTCCTCTTCCTCTCTCTCACTCTTCCTCTCCTACTCCTCTTCCTCTTTTCTCCTCTCCTCCCCTCACCTCTCTTCTTCTGTCCTCAGATCTGCTCTCTTCTCCTCTTCATCCTTTTCTGTTTCCTTTTTTCCTTCTGTTCTTTTCCATTCCCTTGCTTTGATTTTCCTTTCTTCTTTCCTTTCCCTTCCCTTTCACTTTCCTCTCCTCTCTTCTCCTCTGCTCTCCTCTCAAATATCTTCTTTTTCACTTTTGTTTTTCTTGCATGCCCTTTCTCTTTCCTCACCCCTTTTCTTCCCTTTGCCTTTCCTTCCCTTTTCTCTCCTATCATTTCATGTCCTCTCCTGTTCTCTCCTTTCTTTTCAGTTTTAATTTCTTTTCCACTTTTGTTATCATCCAATTCCCTTAATTTTCTTTTCCTCTTCTCTCCTTTCCCTTCTTTTTCTCTTCTCTTCTCACTTCTCTTTTCCCTCTTTGTGCATACCCTATGCTCTCCTCTCCTTTCTTCCACTCCTCTCTCCTTTTCTCTCCTCTCCTCTGCTCTTCCTCTCCTTTGCCTCTCCCCTTTCCTCCTCCTCTCTCCTCTCCCTTTCTCC
Source organism: Staurois parvus (assembly GCF_062004578.1). Classification (NCBI taxonomy): domain Eukaryota; kingdom Metazoa; phylum Chordata; class Amphibia; order Anura; family Ranidae; genus Staurois; species Staurois parvus. The sequence continues at coordinate 131,930 of NW_028318788.1, forward strand.
TTCTATGCTCTCCTCTCCCTCCTCCTCTCCTTTTTCTCCCGTCACCTCCCCTTTCCTCTCCTCTTGTGTCCCTCTCCTCTCCCTCTCTCCTCTTGTGCTCTTGTGTTCCTCTCCTCTCCCTCTCTCCTCTTGTGCTCTTGTGTTCCTCTCCTCTCCCTCTCTCCTCTTGGCCTGTGCTCTTCTCTCCTTCTCCTATCCTCTCCTGTCCCTCTCCCTTTCCTAACCATCCCTGTGCTCTCCCCTCCCTTACCCTCTCCTCTCCCCTCCCCTCCCTTACCCTCTCCTCTCCCCTCCCCTCCCTTACCCTCTCCTCTCCCCTCCCCTCCCTTACACTCTCCTCTCCCCTTCCCTCCTTTCCCCTCCTCTCCCCTCCTCTCCTCTCCCCTCTTCTCCTTATCTCCAGCACTGGGAGTTGTAGTTCTACAGAATTCACAAAGATGCACAGATGTGTGAACTGTGGGAGTATTTCACCTCCTTGGCCAAGGAAAGCATCAGCTCCAGAAAGGACCCTGGAGGTCGGTGGATATTGCATGTTGGGACGCTTCTCATTCCCGATGTGGTTTCCCCATCCATAGCATCCCACACACAGTCCTCACCAGACCAACATCAGGCAAGACCCAGCATTTAGCGCGGTGTAAAACCGTCCAGCCAGAGAAAACACTCTGTATTTATATAAAAATAGATTTTATAACCTCGGGATTTTCTCACAGAAGCAATTAGGTTAATAAAATTCCAGCTTGACATGCCGCAAGCCCAGAGGTCGCTCCACTCCACCGAAAACAGAATGCAGATATTTCCCGCGTCCCGTCGCTAAAATAATCCCTCGATGGATAAAAATAGATGACTATATTTCGCCGTGTTTAGGTGTCTTCTATCTGCACATTTATTTCGATGTGAGGCTCGGTCTGATCATGGAAGCTGGCCAAGGAACATTGACATGTTTTACCAAGAAAAGTCCCTTTCATCGCTCATAGTTGGTGAGGTTGGATAAAGACACCAGTCCATCAGAGCAGTTGTCTTTTTTTGTTGGATTTGATTTGCTCAGGGAGCTTACAATCTAAGGTCCCTATCTTACATGCATACTCGGGACAATTTAGACAGGAGCCAATTATTCTACCAGCAGGTCTTTGGAGGCCAGAGCACCCCCATGCAATCCCAGGGAGAACATGCAAACACCAGCAAGTCCACCTCTGAATGGCTCAAAAAAAAAAAATGAAGGTTTTGGAGTGGCCTAGTCAGAGTCTGTCAGGGTCCTGTCCACGGCAGTGGTTCGGCAAGATCTGGCATTTCTGCCAGTACTCTGCATGGCCGCAGAAGGACACATCAGCCTCAGTCTGGTGGCAGACGGCCTTTATAAGGAGGCTCATCACTCACTGTCAGGGTCCTGTCCACAGCAGAGGTTCTGGAAGATCTGGCATTTCTGCCAGTACTCTGCATGGCTGCAGAAGGACACATCAGCCTCAGTCTGGTGGCAGACGGCCTTTATAAGGAGGCTCATCACTTCCTCAAGTTGCTGGATGATCTCTAGCTCCCCGTGCCCTGTTCCTGTTTCCTGTAATTCTGACCTGTGAGTTCCTGTTACCGACTCGGCTTGCTCCTGGACCTGTCTACTCTGCTTTACCCCTGATCTGACCTTGGCTTGGCTTACGGATACTCTCTCTCGCTCCTCTGTGTATGACCTCGGCTATCCCATCTGACTACGTTTGCTCTGATTCCCACCCGGTACCTGACCTTGGCTTGAACAGACTACCCAGTACACATCTAAATCCCGGAAGGGCTTACATACCACACACAGGCGCCTCCTGTCTGCAGACCTATCTCCGTGCACCAGCTGTGCTTCTAAGTGGACCACCAACCAGCACTCCTACAGGCGACCTGTGCAACTTTGGGCCTGACTCTTGCTGTCCCACTCTCAGGGGAGTCTGGAACTTAGCCGCAAGGGAAGCCCTCTCTCCATTGGCCTCCATCAACAGGCACGTGATACAGTCTGAACTTAAATCCGATTGAGATGCCGTGGCGTGACCTTAAACAGGCCTTTCATGCTGGAAAACCCTCCAATGTGGCTGAATTGAAACAACTCTGCAAAGAAGAGCGGGCTGAAATTCCTCCACAGCGATGTGAAAGACTGACTGTCTTGCTAATTATCTCAAATAAATTGCCAATTATCGCAAACGCTGGATGCAGTTGTTGCCGTCAAGGGTGGCACAGCCAGTTATTAGGTTATTACTTTTTCACATTTAGCCGGGTAGGTTTATACAGCTTTTTTCCCCTTAATAAATTAAATCATCATTTAAAAACTGTATTTTGTATTTACTCTGGATATCTGTGTAATATTAACATTTGTTTGATGATCAAAATCATTTAAGTGTGACAAAAAAAAAAAAATCAGAAAGAGGGCAAATACTTTTTCACAGCACTGTACCTATAATGAAACCTTGTCAGGTCTCTACAGAATTCATACCCTCAGGATGCCCACATGGAAGAAAAATATATTTGAAATATATTTAAAAAATATTCTTCGCAAATGTATTTAAATAGCTACAATTTTGGCAATATTCAATATATTTCCAAATATATATGCCACCATCAAACCCGCCCCGCAGGCCAGAGTACTTGGTGTCATTCTGGACTCCAACCTATCCTTCCAGCCCCAAGTCCAATCACTAACAAACTCGTGCAGACTCCACCTCCGCAACATCGCCAAAACCCGCACGTTCCTAACCCCAGAAACCACTAAACAGCTCATCCACTCCCTCATCATATCACGACTCGACTACTGCAACTCCCTCCTCACTGGCCTGCCTCGCCGCTGGCTATCCCCGCTTCAGTCCATCCTGAACACGGCTGCCAGACTCATTCACCTTTCCAACCGCTCCATCTCCGCCACCCCCCTCTGCCAATCCCTCCACTGGCCTCCACTCAGTATCCTCCACCCCCCTCTGCCAATCCCTCCACTGGCCTCCACTCAGTGTCCTCCACCCCCCTCTGCCAATCCCTCCACTGGCTTCCGATTGCGCAACGGATCAAATTCAAAATCCTAACACTGACGTACAAAGCCGTCCACCATACTGCCCCAAACTACATCACTGACCTAATATCCAAGTACCACCCAACACGCACACTCCGCTCCTCACAAGACCTCCTTCTCTCTAGTTCCCTGGTCTCCTCCTCCCATGCCCGCCTCCAGGACTTCTCCAGGGTGTCACCCATCCTCTGGAACTCCCTGCCCCAACCCATCAGATTATCACCTACTCTCCTCTCCTTTAGGCGCACCCTGAAAACCCATCTCTTCAGGGAAGCCTACCCCACCCCCTGCTAATTGCTGATCTCCTCCACTCTTCCTACCACTCCATCCCCCACAGCTATCTCCTCCTGTGCCACCATCCCCTCCCTCCTAGATTGTAAGCTCCAAGGAGCAGGGCCCTCGATCCCCTCATGTTTTGCATTGTATTGGTATTGTTCTGTCACATGTTCTGTCCCCCTTTGTAATGTACAGCGCTGAGCGAACTATTGGCGCTTTATAAATACTGTATAATAATAATAATATAATTCAATAAATAAATAAATAAATATATATATATACTGCACGTTGAAATGCGTTTTTATTACAAAATACATGAAAAATATTGTTAAAAATACATTTCAAATATACTGTATGTCTTTAAAAATACAAATCTACATTTTTGGAATGCATTTACAAATATATGTAAAAATATATGTTAAAATGACTTTTTTATATGTAAAAAAAAAGCTGAAGACTATAATAAAAAAAATATATTTTTTTAAAAATATTTTTCATATATTTTGTATATTTGTTAGATTTTTTTTAACATATAAAAAAGTCATTTTAACATATTTTTCATATATTTGTAAATGCATTCCAAAATGTAGATTTGTATTTTTAAAGACATGCGGTATATTGGAAATGTATTTTTAACAATATTTTTCATGTATTTTGTAATAAAAACGCATTTCAGCATGCAGTATATATATATATATATTGAATTTGGCCAAAATTTTAGCATTTCAAATATATTTGGAAAGAATATTTTTAAAATGTATTTCAAATATTTTTTTCTTCCATACGGGTCACCAACAACGTATAGCATGTAATCAGGGTGAGGGACCTAGACCAGACGCTTATCATGTACAATTTGTCACGTTCCAGGGGCTCGGCTCATCATCTATCTATCTATCTATCTATTATCTATCTATCTATCTATCTATCTATCTATTATCTATCTATCTATCTATCTATCTATCTATTATCTATCTATCTATCTATTATCTATCTATCTATCTATCTATTATCTATCTATCTATCTATTATCTATCTATCTATCTATCTATCTATCTATCTATTATCTATCTATCTATCTATCTATCTATTATCTATCTATCTATCTATCTATCTATCTATCTCATATCTATCTATCTATTATCTATCTATTATCTATCTATCTATCTATCTATCTATCTATCTATCTATCTATCTATCTATCTATCTATCTCATATCTATCTATCTATTATCTATCTATTATCTATCTATCTATCTATCATCTATCTATCTATCTATCTATCTATCTATCTATCTATCTATTATCTATCTATCTATCTATCTATCTATCTATCTATCTATCTATCATCTATCTATCATCTATCTATCTATTATCTATCTATCTATCTATCTATTATCTATCTATCTATCTATCTATCTATCTATTATCTATCTATCTATCTATCTATCTATCTATCTATTATCTATCTATCTATTATCTATCTATTATCTATCTATTATCTATCTATCTATTATCTATCTATCTATCTATCTATCTATTATCTATCTATCTATCTATCTATCTATCTATCTATCTATCTATTATCTATCTATCTATCTATCTATTATCTATCTATCTATCTATCTATCTATCTATCTATCTATCTATCTATCTATTATCTATCTATTATCTATCTATCTATCTATCTATCTATCTATCTATTATCTATCTATCTATCTATCTATCTATCTATCTATCTATCTATTATCTATCTATCTATCTATCTATCTATCTATCTATCTATCTATCATCTATCTATCTATCTATCTATCTATCTATCTATTATCTATCTATCTATCTATCTATCTATCTATCTATTATCTATCTATCTATCTATCTATCTATCTATCTATCTATCATCTATCTATCTATTATCTATCTATCTATCTATCTATCTATCTATCTATTATCTATCTATCTATCTATCTATCTATCTATCTATCTATTATCTATCTATCTATCTATCTATCTATCTATCTATCTATCTATCTATCTATCTATCATCTATCTATCTATCATCTATCTATCTATCTATCTATCTATCTATCTATCTATCTATCTATCATCTATCTATCTATCTATCTATCTATCTATCATCTATCTATCTATCTATCTATCTATCTTTTTTTTCATTTTCTATTATTATTTACTTGTAATATTAGATATATGTTGTGTACTGTACACACACATACCACCATACGCTAGTCTTCATTTCTGGGTATTTTTGTGCTGGTGGGGAATAGATCTGATCAATATTTTGTTTGCTCCGCCGTTAATAGAACAGAGCCACTATTCCTGCACCTTATCACCAAGTGTACTTCTCAATAGCTCTGCGCCTCCCAGGCTTGCCAAGACGGAGAACAAGATAAAATATTAGGCATTTTCTATGAAATCTGGAGAAAAACGTGTGTTGCTCAAGCATGTTCTCCGGAGAGGCCTTGGCTGCAACTTCAAAGCATCAGAGGAAGTTATCTGCAGGGCTCCCATCACCTCCCTCAACCAATATTAGCTTATAACTGCAAGCATAACCCGGGGTCAGCCTACTCTTCTTAATAACATTAATGCTGAGTTAATCAGTCCAAAATTCGCCTGGATGTCCCTTGTATTCCTGCAGAGTGAAGTTTCATTCACGAGGATAAATGGTCAGTGCGGGACCAAATCTGGACACCTTTCACCCTTCTGAATGCAGGAGAAAATGGAATTTTAGCAGTGCCACAGGAGGACTATAGGAAGATGTGTTTTATGCAAATTTCCTTTTTTCCTTTTCTTTACTTTCCTCCTTTCTTCTTTCCTTTTCCACCCTTGTACTTTCCACCTTTCTTTCTTCCTTCCCTTCCCCTTACTTTACACCTCTCTTGCCTTCCTTGTTCCCTTTCATTTAATTTCCACCTTTCCTTCTTTTCCTCCTTCCCACTACCCTTCCCTTCCCTTTTCTCTCTCCCCCCTGACTTTCCACCTTTCTTTCTTCTCTCTTTCCTTCCTTTCCTTCCTTTACTTTCCTCCTTCCCTTCCCTTCCCTTTTCTCTCTCTCCTTTTACCTTCCACCTTTCTTCCTTCCCCCTTCCCTTTACTTTCCTTCCCCTTCTTTCTCCCTTTCTTCCTTTCCTTCTTCCCTTCCCTTTCCTTTAATTTCCCATCCCACCTTTCTTCCTTCCCTTTCCTTTACTTTCCATCTTTCCTTATTTTCCTTCTTCTCCTTCTCTTTACTTTCCACCTTTCTTTCTTCCCTTCTTCCATTTCCTTTACTTTCCACTTTTCCCTCCCCTTACTTTCAACTTTTCTTTCTTCCTTCCTTTTCTTCCCATTCTTTCCACCTTTCTTCCTTCCCTCCTTCCCTTCCGTTTCCTTTCCTTCCTTTTACTTTCCACTTTTCTTTCTTCCCTCTTTCCTTCTGTTCACTTTCTCCTTTCCTTTCCTTTTTCTTTTCCTTTCCTTTCATTTCATTTTTCCTTTCCTTTCCTTTCCTCTTTACTTTCCTTTCCTTTTTTCTTTCCTTTTTCCTTTCCTTTTTTCTTTTCCTTTCCTTTCCTTTTTCCCTTTCCATTCCTTTCCTTTTTCCTTTTCCTTTTCCTTTCCTTTCCTTTCCTTTCTCCTTTTCCTTTCCTTTTTTCTTTTCCTTTCCTTTCCTTTTTCCCTTTCCATTCCTTTCCTTTTTCCTTTTCCTTTCCTTTCCTTTTCCTTTCCTTTCCTTGTTCCTTTCCTTTTTTCTTTCCTTTCCTTTTTCCCTTTCCCTTCCTTTCCTTTCCTTTCCTTTTTTCCCTTTCCTTTCCTTTTTTCTTTCCTTTCTTTAACGTGCCTAGTAAGCAAATGAGGGTTTGGTGTCACCATCCTGGCTGTGGGTTTTTGTAAAAGACTGCCTGAACAGAGTTGCAAATCCTTTGGGTGGTAAAGCAGCTCATATACATGTATTCCAACTGTTGCAGGTGTTTAGGTGCGTTTAGCTTTTTTCTGCCCAAACGTTCCTCTTGTCAGGACCTGGATCACCTGCAGAAGGCTGTAGTTTTGGTGTCCACCAGCGGGTGTCTCCCTGCAGCCAATAGATCACAGTAATCAGTTTCCACCCAATGCTGGCTGCTGGGAGGGTATTATTTTCCCCTTTCCAATCTGCTCCCTTCACCTCCAGTTTTCCCCTGCTTTTTTACCCATTTTGTCAATACTGTATGTAGTTAGTTGTTAGGCTTCTGCTTCTTATTCATTAGTCAGGTATTCTGTCGCTGGGCTTTTATTGGTTCTCTTATATTTTTATGTTTGCTGTGTGCTGGTGTTTGGATGGATTTTGTTTCACTGTAAATAAATCTCTCTTAACGCATGCACAGTCTGGTCCTCAGTTTCCTGAGTGTAGCCATGCAGATCTTATCATCTCTGCTGCTAATCCTGACATTTCTCCGGAACACACAAGTGATGTTTTTTGATGACTCCTTTTCTAATACGCCTGTAAATGTCTATATGTGCATGGACACATAAACTAACATGGAGGGGTGTTTAGAGGCAGAAAAAAATCTTAACGCCTCTAAAAGTGAACTTTTTTTTACTGCCATAGGGTAGGCAGGTGCGTTCTTTTTCCTCTTGACCATCTACTGAGGGATCAGTTTGTTGTGGCTATGAAGGCTGGACCAGTCAGGAGAGTCTTACAGACTCAAAAGAAAAGAAGCCCCCGTGCAATGTCTAAGGACTGTCCAGAAGCCCTCACAAGGTCCAAATGACTCTTCTGAAAAGTCAGCCTTGAGCAGGGGAGGAGGGGGTGTGGTTGGCCCTGATGATCCTCATCTACCCGAGGCTCTGAGGCCACCAAAAGAAGCTGACTAAGTAAAAGGTGACTCCACAAAGGACCCTGAAGTCTGCCGCCCCAGCTCCCTGCAAAGTACTCTTATGTTGTTTGATATGTTATTACCATTTCCTTAACCATGTTCATTGCAATGTTGTTCTTTACTGTGTTGTGATGCCGAGGACAGCATCTGTCAAAGAGTGGGGGAGTTAGGGCAGGTACGGTTTATTTCCATTACTGTAGGTGGCGCTCATCCACAGTGGCAAGTCAGGTGGAGGAGGAAGTTCTATGGTTTCCTTGGTCATAGAGGGACAGCATCTGATTGGATGCTGGTTCCCCATGTGACTTTGGTGGCCATCTTTGGTCAGGCGGAGTCTATTTAAGACTGTCTCTGGGTTTGGCGTGCATTTTGAGTGGTAGTGTGGGGACAGGATACCCGTTTGTCAGGGATACATACTTTTTAAATGCAGGCTCCTCCCGGTGGTTTAACCATTTCCCGTCCGGCCGTTGATGTACAGTGGCAATGCAGGGGTGGGTGGCCGTTTATAAACGACCTCCCTGCCCCCTGCTTGTGCGCACTCCCTGGGAGCATGCAGCACCGCGATCCGGTGCCCACTGTGTCCTCCGATCGTCGTACGGGACCTCTGTGCGAGGTCCCGATCATGTGATCACTGATTGGCCAATCAGTGATCACATGCAGAGTAGTAAGCAAGATGTCACTTCTGACATCATTGCTTACTATGTATGAAATCTGTGAATGATCACAGAGGTCACATGGTACAGGGCTATTCAAAACTGCCTTGCACCATGTGACAAGCTGTGACCAATCACAGCTCACACAGTATTTCTCAATGGCTGCAAGAATGCAGCCAGAGAGAAGGAGAAATTATTGCTTTTACAGCCTTTATGGGTGTAAAAGCAATCAGTGTAAAAAAAGAAAAATCTTCATCACCCCCCAAAAGTAGTACTGCTCGGGTGACAGTATGTAAAAAAAACATAATAATATAAAAAAAAATAAAAATGTAAAAAAATTTTTTTTCAAAATTATAATTTTTGGTTATAAACTAATTTGGGTTATTTTTTTTTTGTTTTACTAAAAAGATAACTGAATACATTTTGGGCAAGATTTATGATGAAATATTATTTATTTGCAAAATTATATAAGAAAAACACTTTTGTTCAAGATTTTTGGACTTTTTCATTTATATAGCAAAAGAAAAAAAAATCAGTGGTGAATAAATACCACCAAAATCAAGCTTTATCTGTCTCAAAAAAATGCTAAAATATTCATATGGGTACAGTGTTGCATGACTGCGCAATTGTCATTCAAAGTGTGATAGCGCTGAAAGCTCAAAATTGGCCTGGACAGGAAGGAGGGGAAAGTGTCCGGACTGGAAGGGGGGGAAAGTGTCCAGACTGGAAGGGGGGAAAGTGTCCGGACTGAAAGGGGGGGAAAGTGTCCAGACTGGAAGGGGGGAAAGTGTCCGGACTGGAAGGGGGGGAAAGTGTCCGGACTGGAAGGGGGGAAAGTGTCCGGACTGGAAGGGGGGGAAAGTGTCCGGACTGGAAGGGGGAGGAAGTGTCCGGACTGGAAGGGGTGAAAGTGTCCGGACTGGAAGGGGGGAAAGTGTCCGGACTGGAAGTGGGTGAAAGTGTCTGGACTGGAAGTGGGTGAAAGTGTTCGGAATGGAAGGGGTGAAAGTGTCCAGAATGGAAGTGGGGGAAAATGTCCGGACTGGAAGGGGGTGAAAGTGTCCAGACTGGAAGTGGGTGAAAGTATCCGGAATGGAAGTGGGGGAAAGTGTCCGGACTGGAAGGGGGGAAAGTTTCCAGACTGGAAGGGGGGGAAAGTGTCTGGACTGGAAGGGGGGGAAAGTGTCTGGACTGGAAGGGGGGGAAAGTGTCTGGACTGGAAGGGGGGGAAAGTGTCCGGACTGGAAGGGGGGGAAAGTGTCCGGACTGGAAGGGGTTAATACAGGTCTCTAAATCACAGGATTTCTTGGAGAAGTGTATTAAACCACCGGGAGGAGCCTGCATTTAGGATTTTGTGCCACACCAGTTGGGCTAATTTGCTGCGTCATTTGGCCGGTCCTTCGGCGGTTAAATTTTCTGCTAAGAGGCTTTCTTATTGGGTGGAAGGTGATGGTCTTCTCTTTTGATCGGGATATTTCTTTCAAACACCAGCTTCTGCCTGTTTATGTGGATTCTTTCTGGACTCTGTTGCCACCTGTGTGTGTCTATTAGTATTGTTTTTTGTGATTCAAAAAAGATTTTTTATTTTATTGAATATATTTAGCCTATTTTATGTCATTGATAGAGCTGCATTTTTTTATTATAATTTTTTTTTGCCTGTTGAATGTGCAAGCTGCTTTATTACTATGATTATTTGGAGTCTAAGTGTTGTTTGCATTATCTTGGAATAATGTTCACAATCAGGACAACTGAATCAACTGTCTTCTTCAAAGATGTTGCTGGACCTGCTGCGCCAACTGGCAAGGAGGACAGGTTGGTACTCATAACTAGGGCTACTTTGTCCCATAGGGGGCAGAACTGTAAACTAAAAATTCTAATGATAGATCTTTGACTCCCAAACTTCAACCTAATCATCCAGCCTTTGTCCTAAGTTCTAACCTCAACCATTTGGCTGCTTTTCATTGGCTTCTGAACACAAGCAAGAGATTCAAGTGGCCAAATAATACAAATCGGGGTGGAAATTGATGGAAACCACTTTTCTTGTACTGTTGAAATTGTTTTGATCGGGATACAAGGGTGGCCCTCTTGCATTGCCCAATTTTGGGTCTGTCTAGGTCTCAGCAGAAATTGGCATCCTACCTATTTATTTCGGCCAAACGTGCTATAGCTCAAGCTTGGAGAACCCCTTTGGTTGTCTTCCCGGGGGGGTGAAGACCCGGATGAATGCTATGTTGATCAATGAACAGATGTCTAGCATTCTTCATGATTCTCATCTGAGATTCCTTAAGGTTTGGGAACCTTGGATACGTTATTCCTTGCCATCCCTGCCTCCTACTAGTTATGGCTTCTTATATTCGCTGCCTGTGCTAGCCCTGGATCTGTGATTCTTCTAGTTTCCCTTTCCTCCATGTTTTCTTTCTGATTCCCTTTTTTTTTTATTTTCTTTTTCCTTTCTTCTAACCTTTTTTCTTTCCTCTTCTTTTTCCGGTAATATGTTGGATTACTGCTGCTATTATTTGGTTCAGCTTTTTGCCGTCCCTCCTTGATGTCATTGGACATTTCGTTATTTAGCTGATACAAGTCAGCAGCCTATATCTGTTTATGTGTTATTGTTCTGCTCTGCCCCTGCGTGGGCGTATCTTGAGCTTGTTGTATTCCTAAAACAAAACTTTCTTAATAAAAATATTGAAACAGAAATAGTTTTGATCAATTTCCTCCCAATGTTCAATTATTTGGTCTCTGGAAACCGTTGTGGTTGGAAACTGATGTAGAGCTCCCACAATTGCCATGACATTGCATTGGCTCAATTGGCAATTTTTGGTTCTCTTTGCCAGATTTTAGTCTCCTGGTATCTACTGACTAATTGAACTTACAATAAGAATTGGTCATAGCACTGCAATGGTGGTGCACGTTTCAATCGATTCCTACTCCAATTTTGATTGGTTTCATGACACTGTCCAACCATACTGTTCCACACAATTATTTAGGGCCCATTTTCACCATTACATGCCCAAGGGCATAGGGATGAGATTCTAATTTGGGTCAGATTTGGATTTAAGGTGAACTATGCCTGTTCGCCGTTCGTGGACTTGCCAAACTAATGTGGCTGGGGATCCCAGAAGATGGTTTTGACCATATTTAATCAACAACGTCACCTGGGATCTATCAGTGTCACAATTTCATGACAATGATAGACAATACACCACTGCACTACTTTAAACTCATCCATAGCTACAGTTGCAAGAAAAAGTATGTGAACCCCTTGGGATTACGTGGAGTTTTGCATGAATTAGGCATAAAATGTGCTCTGAATGTCATCTAAGTCACAACAATAGAAGAACACAGTCTGCTGAACATAATACTACACAAACATTAGATGTTGCCATGGTTTAATTGCACATAACATGTAAACATTCACAGTGCAGGGAGGAAAAAGTATGTGAACCTTTGGACTTAATAACTGGTTGACCCTCCTTTGGCAGCAATAACCTCAACCAAACGTTTCCTGTAGTTGCAGATCAGACCTGCACAACGATCTGGAGTCATTTTGGACCACTCCTCTTCACAAAACTGTTTCAGTGTAGCAATATTCTTGGGATGTCTGGTGTGAATCGCTCTCTTAAGGTCATGCCACAGCATTTCAATCGGGTTGAGGTCAGGACTCTGACTGGGCCACTCCAGAAGGCGTATTCTGTGCTGTTGCAGCCATTGTTTTGTTGAATTACTTGTATGCTTTGGGTCATTGTCCTGTTGCATCACCCATCCTCTGCGGAGCTTCAGTTGGCGGACAGATGGTCGTAGCTTTTCCTGCAAAATGTCTTGATAAACTCTGTTTGTGTAGTATTATGTTCAGCAGACTGTGTTCTTCTATTGTTGTGACTTAGATGACGTTCAGAGCACATTTTATGCCCAATTCATGCAAAACTCCATGTAATCCCAAGTGGTTCACATACTTTTTCTTGCAACTGTACTTTAAGCTTGGCACGCCAATCTATTTCCCGTGCCAGCAGTTTTCCTTTATGTTTGAGAACACTGCCGTCTAAAACATTCTTGAACTCCAAGTCCTGCCTAAGCTTGGACTTTGGCCCCATCAAACACAACAAAGGGGCCATTTCATGGTAGCCACAGAGTTCTGTGGGCTAAAGAAAGAGTACCAAGCAAAGTGTACCATACCAAGCGTGGCATGGTGCTGCGGTGATTGGTAGGTGTGAATGGTTTATTGTGGCACACCATTGGAAATCTTCCAGGACCATCTTCCTTTGCTGTCTTCTGCATTTGGCCACATGACATCTGAGAGCTGAAAAAGAGGTAGGTGCCTGAAAAGTATCTCCACACAGGGCCACCAGCTCAACATATCTTATTAGAACTGACGCAGGGGTCAAATGCCTTCTCAAAAGCCTTACTCCCCTAAACTTATTAAAAAATAATGGGTCACTCTCAGGAGCTCAGTGACTCCAAGCGTGGTCCCGTGATAGGTGGCCACCTGGGCAATAAGTCCATCCGTGACATTTCCTGGCTACTAAATATTCCACGCTCAACTGTTAGTGGGATTATAACAAAGTGGAAGCAACTGGGAACAACAGCCACTCAGCCACCAAGTGGTAGGCCACGTCACATGACAGGGCGGGGTCAGCGCATGCTGAAGCGCACAGTGCGCAGAAGTCGCCAACTGTCTGCAGAGTCAATAGCTAAAGACCTCCAAACTTGGTGTGGCCTTCAGATGAGCCCAACAACAGTGTGTAGAGAGCTTCATGGAATGGGTTTCCATGGCCGAGCAGCTGCATCCAAGCCTTACATCACCAAGTGCAATGCAAAGCGTCGGATGCCGTGGTGTAAAGCACGCCGCCACTGGACTCTAGAGCAGAGGAGGCGTGTTCTCTGGAGTGACCAATCATGCTTCTCTGTCTGGCAATCCGATGGACGTGTCTAGGTTTGGCGGTTGCCAGGAGAATGGTAATTGCCTGACTGCACTATGCCAAGTGTAAAGTTTGGTGGAGGGGGGATTATGGTGTGGGGTTGTTATTCAGGGGTTGGACTTGGCCCCCTAGTTCCAGTGAAGGGAACTCTTAAAGGGTCAGCATACCAAGACATTTTGGACAATTTCATGCTCCCAACTTTGTGGGAAGAGTTTGGGGATGGACCCTTCCTGTTCCAACATGACTGCCCACCAGTGCACAAAGCAAGGTCCATAAAGACATGGAGGAGCCAGTTTGGGGTGGAGGAACTTGATTGGCCTGCACAGAGTCCTGACCTCAACCTCATAGAACACCTTTGGGATGAATTAGAGCGGAGACTGAGAGCCAGGCCTCCTCCCCCGACATCAGTGCCTGACCTGACAAATTCTCTTCTGGAAGAATGGTCCAACCTTCCCATAGACACCGTCCTAAACCTTGTGGACGGCCTTCCCAGAAGAGTTGAAGCTGTTATAGCTGCAAAGGGCGGGGCCAACTCAATATTAAACCCTACGGACTAAGACTGGGAGGCTATTAAAGTTCATGTGCGTGGAAAGGCCGGCCGACCAATACTTTTGGCAATTTAGTGTATCTTATTAGTACTAACCCAGGGCGTAAATGCCCTCTTTAAGTCCTATCCCCTATCTTAGTCCTCCCATGCTAATGCTCTGATCAATGTCTAAATGGTAAAATATGTCCACTCAGGGCCCCCAGCCCAACATATCTTATTAGTACTGACCCAGGGAGTAAAATCCCTCTTGAATCCCCCCTCCAGTGCTTAGTCCTCCCCTGCTAATGCTCTTATCAAAGTCTAAATGGTGAAGTATCTCTACGCAGGGCCATAAGGCCAACATTTATTATTAGGACTGACTCAGGGGGTGAATGCTCTCTTGAAACTTCACTCCCCCAGCTTAGTCCTCCCCTGCTAATGCTCTTATCAATATCTAAATGGTAAAGTATTTGCACTCAGGGCCACCAACCCAATGTATCCTAATATTACTGACCCAGGGGGTAAATGCCCTCTTGAAATCCCTTCTCTCCATCTTAGTCCTCCCCTGCTAACGCTCTTATCACAGTCTAAATGTTAAAGTATCTGTACACAGGGCCATGAGGCCAACATATCTTATTAGTACTGACCCAGGGGGTAATTGCCCTCTTGAAGCCCCCCAGCTTAGTCCATCCCTGCTAATGCTCGGATCCATATCTAAATGGTAAAGTATCTCTACACAGGGCCATAAGGCCAACATATCTTATTAGTACTGTCCCAGGGGGTAATTGCCCTCTTGAACCTCCTTTCCAGCTTAGTCCTCCACTGTCAATGCTCTGATCAATGTCTAAATGGTAAAGTTTCTCCACTCAAAGCCACCAACCCAACAAATCCTATTAGTACTGATCCAGGGGGTAATTGCCCTCTTGAAACCCCTTCCTTCCAGTTTAGTCCTCCACTGTTAATGCTCTGATCAATGTCTCAATGGTAAAGTATCTCCACTCAGGGCCACCAACCCAACAAATCCTATTAGTATTGACCCAAGGGGTAAATGCCCTCTTGAAGTCCCCCCCCCCCCCAACTAAGTCCTCCCCTGCTAATTCTCTGATCAATGTCTCAATGGTAATGTATTTCCACTCAGGGCCACCTGCCCAACATACCTTATTAGTACTGTCCCAGGGGGTAATTGCCTTCTTGAAGCCCCTTCCTTCCAGTTTAGTCCTCCACTGTTAATGCTCTGATCAATGTCTAAATGGTAAAGTATCTCCACTCAGGGCCACCAACCCAACAAATCCTATTAGTACTGACCCAAGGGGTAAATGCCCTCTTGAAGCTTAGTCCTCCACTGTTAATGCTCTGATCAATGTCTCAATGGTAAAGTATCTCCACTCAGGGCCACCAAACCAACAAATCCTATTAATACTGACCCACGGGGTAAATGCCCTCTTGAAGTCCCCCCCCCCCCAACTAAGTCCTCCCCTGCTATTGCTCTGATCAATGTCTCAATGGTAATGTATTTCCACTCAGGGCCACCTGCCCAACATACCTTATTAGTACTACTAACCCAAGGGGTAAATGCCCTCTTGAAGCCCCCACACCTTGAGTTTGATGTTCCCCTGGTAAGCTCCTTACCCTGCAGGCCAGCACATTCCCTGAATCCATCTCCGCCTTGTCTCTGAGCCAGGGGCGGACTGACAACTCATGGGGCCCCCGGGCAATAGGGGATCATGAGGCCCCTGTGTCCTTGCCCACACTCAAACCACACCCAAAATAGCCTATGAAAGGTACCAGGGGTATCTCATGGGGCCCCTTACTGACCCCGGGTCCTCGGGCAGTGCCCGACTTTCCGAATGGTCAGCCCGCCCCTTGCTCTGAGCCCAATGCCAGATCATTCACAGACATTGAGGAAGCAAAAGTAAAAACTGTCCATCCCCAAACTCAAGCAGAGGAAGAGATTGCACTCCCATCCTGGAGCACCATGAAAGTCCTGCTGAGTCCTATCACACTCGGTTCCACAAAACTCCCATTGAAAAGTAATCTGAGAGAGCCTTCTAAATAAAGAGCAGCGGCATTGTTCCTCGGAGTACATTAGCGGTCGGGTGATTGATTCGAGTTGTTTTCTCTTTGTTGCTGTTTAATCTTCACCTCCCTTCGCCTAATCATGAGATTGTTTCCCACATATTAAACTGCGCTAATGGCGGAATCATTTTATTTGTTTTTCTTTTTATTGTCGCTCTATTGCCGTATAAGATCAGCGAAAATCTCGGTGTTTAAATAGTGCTGAATAAACCCGCACAGACTTGTGTTTGACAACAGAACCGAGAAAACACGGATTACAAATTTACTTTGAAATGTTTCGTCGATAAAACTGTTTGAGAAACTGTAATATATTTGCTTATGATTGAGGATCTCCGTTCATTTCATTTTAGTTTGTTTTACTTTTTCTTTTTTTTTTTTTTCTCTGCGCCATACATTCTGATAGGTTCTATTCAGCGATGTGTGTTTGGTTAGTGTTTGAAACACTCCGGAGTTATTCATTAAACAGCGCGGGATCTCGGCATAGGAAAATTCCACTTGTCTTCCAACTTATGGGGGCTTTAAAGGGAACCTGTCAAGAGACGAATGTGGGAGCCGCCGTAGGCTGGCTCTTAAAGTGGTTGTGAACCTCTGAAATGAAAAATGAATAAAGCACATCCTTCTATAGTGTGTGCTTGCCTCAGTCCAAAGCACATAGCGCTTGACAGAGGGGACACGTTCCCACGAAACGCGCAGCTCTGCTCACTCACATCAACGTCATCACGTCATCACGGCCAAGAATCCGCTTCTTTGCCATCTACTGTGGCCTTCAATTGCATGCACACTAAGGGTTCCCACGAAACGCGCAGCTCTGCTCACTCACATCAACGTCATCACGTCATCACGGCCAAGAATCCGCTTCTTTGCCATCTACTGTGGCCTTCAATTGCATGCACACTAAGGGTTCCCACGAAACGCGCAGCTCTGCTCACTCACATCAACGTCATCACGTCATCACGGCCAAGAATCCGCTTCTTTGCCATCTACTGTGGCCTTCAATTGCATGCACACTAAGGGTCCTTCCTGGTTTCCAGCCTAGGATAAGAGTACAGTGATTTCTGCCATGCCTATCCACCAATAATAGTCCAGGAATATGAGAGCCGCCATTTGCTAGCCCCTAAAGTGGTTGTAAACTTCTGAAATAAAAAATGAACAAAGCATATCCTTCTATAGTGTGTGCATGCCTCAGTCCAAAGCACCAAGTGTGATTTGATTAGGCGCTGGTCAGAGGGGACTCTGCCCCTGAAATGCGTAGCCAACGTTGTGACTGGCGTTGTGATTTGACTGGCGTGTCCCAATCAAATCATCTCTAGTCAGTAAACCCTAACAGTGCCGGAAGTTCGGAGAAGCAGGAAGAGGACAGGGCAGCCCCGCACTGAAGATTTCTACAGAATCATTCTAAGTGGCACCCCACGCGCGGAGCGATTTTGCCGTGATTGTGGAGCAACACAATCGCGTTGCAATCATGCCAAAACGCGCCTTTAAAAATCGCCCAATAAGGAGCAGGAGCTTCTTTTGGGCGACAAAAGCAGGTTGGGCAGCCCATGGAAGTGAACGACCTGCCCTATGCGCGACACACCGAAACGTGATATCTGGCTTTATTTTGAGCGTGACACAAGTACGGGATTTGTCTGATTATTAGTGAAGGACGCTGTAGGTAACATCTGAGCCTGCGCGATGACGTCACATTGAAATATTTCCAAACGGTCTTCTCCGCAGAGCGTTTGATCTCCTTCACCGACCGGCAGATTTTGGAAGTATTTGTTCCAGGGACTCCAAGCGCTGTCAAGAGGCTATTCAGGAGATAAGTGCGCACTCCTCTTTAATTTGGATGTTTGATCGTGTACGTTATCGGTGAGAAAACTTCCACCCCGCTCAGGAAGGGCTGCAAACTTCCGCACACGGAGGAAAAATATATTTGAAATATGTCTTAAAAATATTCTTCCCAAATATATTGACATATATTTGAAATACTACAATTTTGGCCATATTCAATATATTTCAAAATATATATATATATATACAAGGCGGATTGACAACTCATGGGGCCCCTGGGCAATAGGGAATCATGGGGCCCCTGTGTCCTCGCCCACACTCAAAGCACACCCAAAAAAGCCTGTAAAAGGTACCAGGGGCATTTCATGAGGCCTCCTACTGACCCCGGGCCCTCGGGCAGTGCCCGAGTGCTGGAATGGTCAGTCCGCCCCTGATACATATATATATATATACTGCATGTTGAAATGCGTTTTTATATATTACAAAATATATGAAACATTTTTTAAAATATATTTTTTAAATATATTCTTCAGATTTTTTTACCATATAAAAAAGTAATTTTAACATATATTGTTACATATAGTTGTAAATGCATTCCAAAAATGTAGATTTGTATTTTTAAAGACATACAGTATATTTGAAATTTATATATACACACACACATATATATTTGAGTGGAATCCAAAGCTGCTTTGTTTACAAACAGAACAAAGAGGCTGGGAACTGTCACTTACCAGGCTTTGTTTACAGACAAAATAGAAAGGCCGGGAACTGACAGTTACCAGGCTTTGTTTAAAAACAGAATGAAGAGGCCATTAACTGTAATTTACAAGGTTTTGTTTACAAACAGAACGAAGAGGCTAGGAACTGTCATTTAACAGGCTTTGTTTACAAACAGAATGAAGAGGCCCGTGAACTTTCATTTACCAGGCTTTGTTTACAGACAGAATAAAGAGCCTGGGAACTGCCAATTACAAAGAGAACGAAGAGGCCAGGAACTGTCATTTAACAGGCTTTGTTTACAAACAGAATTCAGAAGCCAGGAACTGTCATTTAACAGGCTTTGTTTACAAACAGAATGAAGAGGCCGTGAACTTTCATTTACCAGGCTTTGTTTACAGACAGAATTCAGAAGCCAGGAACTGTCATTTACCAGGCTTTGTTTACAAACAGAATGAAGAGGGTGGGAACTGTCATTTACCAGACTTTGTTTACAAACAGATTGAAGAGGATTACCATGTTTTTTTCTACAAACAGAATGAGGAGACTGGGAACTGACAGTTACCAGGCTTTGTTTACAAACAGAATGAAGAGGCAGGGAACTGTTATTTACAAGGCTCTGTTTACATAAAGAGCAAAAAAGAGGCCAGGAACTATAATTTACAAGGTTTTGTTTACAAACAGAACAAAAAGACGGGTAATTGTCATTTACCAGGCTTTGTTTACAAAGAGAATGAAGAGGCCAGGAACTGTCATTTAACAGGCTTTGTTTACAAACAGAACAAAGAGGCCGGGAACTGTGATTTACCAGGCAATTTAACCGCTTTCTGACCGCCGTATAGCAGAAATACTGCTACAGGATGGCATGGGTGCGCAAAATCCTGTATATAAGTGATTTTGCATTTTCAGGTAGGGGCACATGCGGGCCCTCCCCGCGCTACCATTCGCGGCCTTGGCTGTCAATCACCTGGTTCAGTACGGTGATTACTCACCGGCGCCTGGTGATTGCCGAGGATCTCCGACGGGGAGGACAGTTCTCCTTTCTGTCAGCTCGTGCACAACACAGCCCTTCAAAGCAGTGTGAGTACAGTGAAGCACACAGACACCGCCTAGTAAAAACACACCCAGCACACAGTCAACCCTTTGATCGCTCCAGATGTTAACCCCTTCCTGCCCAGTGCCATTAGTACAGTGTCAGTGCTTTTTATTAGCACTGATCACTGTATTGGTGTCACTGGGGATGTCAGTGACACCAAGTTAGTTCCCCCCTCCCAGTGTCAGAATGCCCGCCGCAGTCCCGCTATAAGTCGCTGATCGCCGCCATTACTAGTAAAAAATTATTTAATTAAAAAATATCCCAGTATCTAAACCGCCATTTGTAAACGTTATAACTTTTATGTAAACCAATTAGTTTACAAGTATCGGGTTTCTATTTTAGCGAAGACACGGAGCAAAATACATTTTGGCTGAAATTTATGACGAAATTTGATTTTTTTTTGATTTTTTAATAGCAAAAAGTCAAAAATATTGTTTTTTTTCTCAAAATGGTCGTTCTTTTGATTTTTTATAGCGCAAAAAATTAAAAACGCACAGGCGGTCAAATACCACTGAAAGAAAGCTCAATTCATGGGGGGAAAAGGACGTAAATTCCATTTGGGTGCAGCGCTGCATGACCGCGCAATTGAAAGTAACACAGCACCGTATCACCAAAAATGGCCTGGTCAGGAAGCGGGGGGGGGGGGGGGGTAAATCCTCTGAAGGGCGAGGGTTCCTGGTAAATGTCGGTTTTGTTCTAGGTTGTATGCATGGTATAGATGTACCCCTTCACAGGCAGGGTCGGGGCGCCCCCTGGCATGGTGTAGGTGTACCCCTTCACAGGCAGGGTCGGGGCGCCCCCTGGCATGGAGTAGATGTACCCCTTCACAGGCAGGGTCGGGGCGCCCCCTGGCATGGCGTAGATGTACCCCTTCACAGGCAGGGTCGGGGCGCCCCGTGGCATGGCATAGATGTACCCCTTCACAGGCAGGGTCGGGGCGCCCCCTGGCATGGTATAGATGTACCCCTTCACAGGCAGGGTCGGGGCGCCCCGTGGCATGCTATAGATGTACCCCTTCACAGGCAGGGTTGGGCGCCCCTGGAATGGTATAGATGTACCCCTTCACATGCAGGGTCGGGGGGCCCCGTGGCATGGCATAGATGTACCCCTTCACAGGCAGGGTTGGGGCGCCCCCTGGCATGCTATAGATGTACCCCTTCACAGGCAGGGTCGGGGCGCCTCCTGGCATGGTATAGATGTACCCCTTCACATGCAGGGTCGGGGCGCCCCGTGACATGGCATAGATGTACCCCTTCACAGGCAGGGTCGGGGCGCCCCTGGCATGGTATAGATGTACCCCTTCACAGGCAGGGTCGGGGCGCCCCCTGGTATGGTATAGATGTACCCCTTCACAGGCAGGGTCCGGGCGCCCCTGGCATGGTGTAGATGTACCCCTTCACAGGCAGAGTCGGGGCGCCCCCTGGCATGGTATAGATCTACCCCTTCACAGGCAGGGTCGGGGGGCCCCCTGGCATTGTACAGATGTACCCCTTCACAGGCAAGGTCGGGGCGTCCCCTGGCATTGTACAGATGTACCCCTTCACAGGCAAGGTCGGGGCGTCCCCTGGCATGGTACAGATGTACCCCTTCACAGGCAAGGTCGGGGCGTCCCCTGGCATGGTATAGATGTACCCCTTCACAGGCAGAGTTGGGGGGCGTTCCCTGGAATGGTATTTAACCCCTTCACCATCACTGCCAAAAGGCTTACAGTGGTGGAGGCGGGGAGGGGGGAGGGGTTACACACACTCCCATCTAATGAAAGCAATCCAGAGGCTGTACAGTGGCCAGAATCTTTTCTGTGACCCCTGAAGTGCTCCTCACCCCCAGCGCAACCCCCATGCTATGCTTCCCAGGCTCCGCTGCCCCTCCTGTGGGTCCAGGACCTTCATGGTGGGTGCCCCCTGGAGGGAAGGTGAGAGATCACGGCGTCTATAGGACCCCTGATGCCCCTTAAAAATTTAATATCACATGGGGGACTTTTTGTCCCCTTAGGTGATATAAATAAAGTTTTAGGGAAAGTTAAAAAAAAAGTAAAAAAAAAAGTACTGCGGAGCGAATCCCGAGATTGAAGGTGGACGTTGCAGCAAGACCTGATTTTTTTTATCTATCTTATATTTCTGGTTGTAGTTCTGCTTTTCTATTTCGCCCATAAAAGGCTGAGAGTCATAAATACAGCGGGCCCCGTGAGGCGAGGACAGGAAGCCCCTGTGGGCCCCGCTTTGTGCACACGCAGCCTTGTAGTGACATTGTGTTCCGGAGCTCGGAAACAAACGGCTCGGCGTTCCGGGGCGGCGCGGACAGGAAAACACATTAGCTCACATTTCTGTGTTAAGCTGCAAACGATTAATGAGGCATCACCTAAGAGGTGTCACCGCCGCTGCGCTCCGGGTGCCAGGGACACCGCGGAATTTTCCATGCTCCGTGTTTGCTCTCAGACCTCTGGCAGCGGGTGACTTTTACATCGCCCCTTGTGGCTGAGCTGGTGTCAGATTCTGCAGCCGGGTTTGTAGCAGTGTGATGTCACACCTATCCTCCATTCCAGTGACACCGACAGTGCACCTGACTCCCACCTATCCTCCATTCCAGTGACACCGACAGTGCACCTGACTCCCACCTATCCTCCATTCCAGTGACACCGACAGTGCACCTGACTCCCACCTATCCTCCATTCCATTGACACCGACAGTGCACCTGACTCCCACCTATCCTCCATTCTAGTGACACCGACAGTGCACCTGACTCCCACCTATCCTCCATTCCTGTGATACCGACAGTGCACCTGGCTGTCACCTATCCACCATTCCTGTGACACCGACAGTGTACCTGGCTCCCACCTATCCTCCATTCCAGTGACACCGACAGTGCACCTGGCTCCCACCTATCCTCCATTCCAGTGACACCGACAGTGCACCTGGCTGTCACCTATCCTCCATTCCAGTGATACCGACAGTACATCTGGCTGTCACCTATCCACCATCCCCGTGTCACTATCGGTGCACCTGGCTGCCACCTATCCACCATCCCCGTGTCACTGTCGATGCACCTGGCTGCCACCTATCCACCATCCCCGTGTCACTGTCGGTGCACCTGGCTGCCACCTATCCACCATCCCCGTGTCACTGTCGGTGCACCTGGCTGCCACCTATCCACCATCCCCGTGTCACTGTCGGTGCACCTGGCTGCCACCTATCCACCATCCCCGTGTCACTGTCGATGCACCTGGCTGCCACCTATCCACCATCCCCGTCTCACTGTCGATGCACCTGGCTGCCACCTATCCACCATTCCCGTGTCACTATCGGTGCACCTGGCTGCCACCTACCCACCATTCCTGTGTCACTCCTGGTGCACCTGGCTGCCACCTATCCACCATTCCCGTGTCACTATCGGTGCACCTGGCTGCCACCTACCCACCGTTCCTGTGTCACTCCTGGTGCACCTGGCTGCCACCTATCCACCATTCCCGTGTCACTATCGGTGCACCTGGCTGCCACCTACCCACCATTCCTGTGTCACTCCTGGTGCACCTGGCTGCCACCTATCCACCATTCCTGTGTCACTATCAGTGCACCTGGCTGCCACCTATCCACCATTCCCGTGTCACTATCGGTGCACCTGGCTGCCACCTATCCTCCATTCCCGTGTCACTATCGGTGCACCTGGCTGCCACCTACCCACCATTCCTGTGTCACTCCTGGTGCACCTGGCTGCCACCTATCCACCATTCCTGTGTCACTATCAGTGCACCTGGCTGCCACCTATCCACCATTCCCGTGTCACTATCGGTGCACCTGGCTGCCACCTATCCTCCATTCCCGTGTCACTATCGGTGCACCTGGCTGCCACCTACCCACCATTCCTGTGTCACTCCTGGTGCACCTGGCTGCCACCTATCCACCATTCCCGTGTCACTATCGGTGCACCTGGCTGCCACCTATCCACCATTCCTGTGTCACTCCTGGTGCACCTGGCTGCCACCTATCCACCATTCCTGTGTCACTATCGGTGCACAACAGATACCCATCAGGCCTCCCTCCACAAATCCCCAGCCCAGACCACACTGCAGCCGCCAGGTCCTAACTCACAGGCGATGAGTCCCGCACACGCACCCATGCCATCGCCGACCCCGCCCACCGCGACCCCCGTGACAACAGCCAGCCTGAGACCTGCTGATGGTTGTCAGCCGCGCGCCGTCACGTCTCCTGCAGCCCTGCCAAAGAAAACCACAAGACCGGCCCTGGATGCTTCGCCGCTCCGCAGGATTGATGGGGCGCCTCCGACAGATGCTGCGACATCATTGGCTGCTCTCCTGCTGTCCTATAACGAAAGGTTTTCTTACGCAGCCCATTGAAACGAAGAGCGCGTGACGCACGGAAACGCACTGAAAACGCTCAGTCATGCCTGCCTTGTATGAACAGAGCCCGCATCTGACCTCTGGCATCCCCTTCACCTTCCTCTGATGTCACCGCACACTGTGCGCTTCTCACCATGTGCATTTGAAGCTGCAGTCAGTCAGATAGAGCTCCGCCTCCTAATCTAGAGACCGCCTCCTAGGCTGGGGGACGCCCAGCATCATCTGGTGCTTTCCTCCCCAGCCTGCCTGTCCCTGGCCCCGCCCCCTTTCTTCCACTGAATTTCAGTTATGAAGGCTCAGCATACAGCTGCCTAGGAGCGCCCACTCCTCCTGACACCAACCCATCAAGGCATTCTCATATTTGCATAACTCCTCCCACTGTATGCATCAGGACTAAGGAAAACTCCCACCAGCAGGCCCCTCCCACCAGCCATAATCTGCCCGCATTGCACAGGCTCCATTCACATCTGAGAGTAGCGCTTCTCAGCGTTTATAGAGCGATTTATCGTGCAGATTTTACCGCAATTTTTGTGCATTTTTATACAGCGTTTTTAGCCGTTTTTGAGCTTTGGCATTTTTTTTTATTAGCCAATAGCAGGGGCGGACTGACCATTTGGAAACTCGGGCGCTGCCCGAGGGCCCGGGGTCAGTAGGGGGCCCCATGAGATGCCCCTGGTACCTTTTTCATAGGCTTTTTTGAGTTTGGGCAAGGACACAGGGGCCCCATGATCCCCTATTGCCCGGGGACCCCATGACTTGTCAGTCCGCCCCTGGCCAATAGTGAAAAATATCATCTATCGCATCATTTTTTGCTTGGTTTTTCTGTTTTTTTTAGTTTTTCCATCAGCTTTTAGTTACGCAAGAACTACTTTAGAACTTTCGCCGCAGCAAATCGCAGCTGAAATTGCACCGGTACGACCGAGCAGTAAGCACCGGTTCACGCCGCCACGATTTCAGGTGCGATTTGGGAATTGAAATCGCACCTGAAATCGGATCTAATGAATGTGAATGTCTGTGTCTTAACACGAGCAGGGGTGGACTGACAATTTGGAAACTCGGGCACCGCCCAAGGGCCCGGGGTCGGTAGGGGGCCCCATGAGATGCCCCTGTTACCTTTTTCATAGGCTTTTTTGAGTTTGGGCAAGGGCATAGGGGCCCCATGATCCCCTATTGCCCGGGGGCCCCATGAGTTGTCAGTCCGCCCCTGAACACAAGCGATTTGCTGTGGCGCAATTTCAAAAGTAGTTCTTGTATGACTTTTTCTGCAGTTTGTTGCGATTTCACATAAAGACTACAATAGAAATCGCACTGCAAAACGCAAGAAATCAATGAGAAATCTTCAGAAAATGCGGTGCAATCGCAAACAAAACACGCAATTTTAAATCGCATCCAGAGTGAACCAAGCCTAAGGATTGCAAAATCTTGTCTTGCAAATCGCACTTGCAATCGGCGGGTCCCCCAAATTTGAACAGTGAAGTCGCACGATTTCAAAGTCGGGTTTGATGTGAACAGGGGTAAGGCTTGGGTCACACTGGATGCGATTTAAAATCACACGTTTTGTTTGCGATTTCACCGCGTTTTCTGAAGATTTGTGAAGGTTTCCCAACGATTTCTGGTGTTTTCCATGGCGTTTTGCAGTGATTTCTGTCGCAGTCTATATGTGATATCGCAACAAACTGCAGATTTCACTATTCGTTGTCAAAAACTATGAAAGTGTTTTTAATTGTTTACTTTGTGAATTAGTCGGGGTCTATGTGTGCCTTACTCATTTACATGGGGGGAGGGGGGGGTATCTGGTGGTCCTTATTAATAAAGGGGGCTTCCATATTCTGGTAACACCCTTGCCCTAGACCCCCAAAACCAGCAGTCCAGGGCTGTGGGACAAAATATTTTGTCTGGGAGGACCCCCCACTACTCCTGAGACCCTATTCTGTCTAAAGCCCCAGACCTTCACAACCACCAGTCCAGGGTTGAGGGACATGGGGAAAAAACATTTTGAGGGACATGGGAACATGGTAATTTGCCTGGAAGGACCCCCCCCCCCCATGAAGAGACCCCATGCTGTCTAAAGCCCCAGACCCCCAAAACCACCAGTCCAGAGTTGTGGAACATGAGGACAAAATATTTTGGGAGGACCCACCCCATGCAGATTAATCTTGAGACCCTGACCTGTCTAAAGCCCCAGACCTTCACAGCCACCAGTCCAGGGTTTTGGGACATGGGGACAAGGTCATTTGCCCAGAAGGACCCCCCCCCCCCATGCAGAGTACTATTATAACCAGTCCCAGACCGCCAAAACCACCAGATGGGGTTGTGGGACGTGTTGTGGGACGTGGGGACAAAATATTTTGTGTGGAAGGACCCCCCCCCCATGATGAGAACCTATGCTGTCTAAAGCCCCAGACTCCCAAAACACCAGTCCAGAGTTGTGGGACATGGGGACAAAATATTTTGTCTGGGAGGACCCACCCCATGCAGACTACTCTTGAGACCCTATGCTGTCTAAAGCTTCAGACCTTCACAACCACCAGTCCAGGGTTGAGGGACATGGGGACAAAATATATTGTGTGGGAGGACCCCCCCCCCCCACATGAAAACTACTACTGAGACCCTATGCTGTCTAAAGCCCTAGACCTTCAAAACCACCAGTCCAGGGTTGCGGGACAAGGTAATTTGCCCAGAAGGACCCCCCCCCCCCCATGCAGAGTACAACCAGTCCCAGACCGCCAAAACCACCAGTTTGGGTTGTGAGACATGGGGACAAAATATTTTGTCTGGGAGGGCCCCCCCATGAAAGGCCCCCCCATGAACACTACTATTGAGACCCTATGCTGTCTAAAGCTTTAGACCCCCAAAACCACCAGTCCAGGGTTGTGGGACATGGGGACAAGGCACCTTGCTTTGGGAGACCCCTTGAGCAGAGAACCATTGAGACTCTATGCTGTTTAAAGCTCCAGAGCCCCGCAACCACCAGTCCAGGGTTTCAGGGTATAGGGACAAGGTACGTTACCCAGAGGGACCCACCACATGCAGACCCTATGCTGACTAAAGTCCCAGACCTTTACCACCACCAGTCCAGGGTTGAGGGACATGGGGACAAGGTGCTTTGCCCAGGAGGACACCCCATGCAGAGAATCATTGAGCCCTATGTTGTCTAAAGTCCCAGAACCCCAAAACCAACAGTGCAGGGTAGTGGGACATTGGGACAAGGAACTTTGCTGGGGGGGACACCCCCATGCTGAGCACCACTGGGACCCTATGCTGTCTAATAGAAAAGGAGGATCTATTTCTAAGTCAGAATCAGGGGCAGACTGACAACTCATGGGGCCCCCAGGCAATAGGGGATCATGGGGCCCCTGTGTCCTCACCCACACTCAAACCACAACCAAAAAAGCCTATGAAAAAGGTACCAGGGGAATCTCATGGGGCCCCCTACTGACCCCGGGCCCTCGGGCAGTGCCCGAGTTCCCAAATGGTCAGTTCGCCCCTGCTCAGAATACTGTGAAGGTGAGATCACCAAGTGGTGCCGCAGGACTGTTCTGCATTCTGAGATCAAGCTCCTCCTAACACTAAGCCCCTCCCATCTGATGCCAGAGAAACACACAGAAAGAGGTGGAGTGACAGCTGAGGATAGCAGGCTGCAGCTGCCAAAGTGTATTCCACTGTGTAAAATAAAAAAAAAAAATGAGGTATATACATTTATCATTTCTTTTTATTTTAATGGCTCCATGCCATATAGGTAGTTATTTTTTTTTTTTTTTATAATCTTCCCATTTTGGATGTATCAGAGCATTAGTATCAGTTTATGCCATTTTCTCCAATAAAAACGTCAATAAAATCAGATGGAATAAAAATAAATAAACAAACAAATTATATAAATCAATCAATAACAGAATAAACACCATAAAGTAAAAAATAAACAAAAATGCATTTTAAAAACATTTTTGTCAAGCGCTAACATATAATAACATAAGCATTGTATTTTTAGGGGGGTAAAGCATTGTGCCAAATAAAACCCTTATATTTATTTTTTTTTAAAAAAGATGATGATAATAATAATAACATTTAATCATTTTTATAACTTTTTAAAATATATATTGTTTAAATAATAATAATAATAATAATAAATAAATAAATAAATAATAATAATAAATAATAATAATTATTATTTTAATATTTATTTATTTATTTCTATTTATTTATTTATTTCTTAGGGTTAGGATGATGATGATAATAATAATAATAATAACAATATTAACATTTAATCATGTTTATAACTTTCTAAATATATATTATTTAAATAATAATAATAATAATAACAATAATAATAAAAAATAAATAATAATAATAATAAATATTAATAATTATTATTTTAATATTTATTTATTTATTTAATTTTTTTTCTTTCTATTTATTTATTTTTTTGTTAGGGTTAGGGTGATGATAATAATAATAATAACAATAATAACATTTATTAATTTTTATAACTTTCTAAATATATTTTATTTAAATAATAATAATAATAATAAATAATAATAATAAAAAATATTTTTGAAATATTATCTTCCAGTAAAATTTTTTTTTCCATTAATATTATTTTCCAATTATCATTATTATTATTTTTCTTGGAAAATAATATTACTGGAAAAAAATAAAAAATAATTTTGTTGGGATGGGGCATGTCCCTAATGTAGCTTATTCAGGCCTTTACTTGGCACAGCTACTATATAAAACTCCAGTTTCTCTAATTGACTTGCTCACAGCTCCCCCTGCTGGCTGCAAATGTTAAAGCGGACCTAAAGTTCCGCTTCCACAAACAGCTCGCTGTCTTCTCCGGCGATGTAAACTGAGCTGCGCATGTGTAACTCGGGATTAAATTGCTGACATGCGCAGGCGTGACGTCATCCCGTGTCAGCCAATGAAGACGGCTGAAGAGCAGCACACAGGAGAGGATGCCAGCGGGGGATGGTAAGTTTACCTCCACTTTAACCACATCAGCTCTCCAGGGGTGGACTGACAACTCATGGGGCCCCTGGGTAATAGGGGATCATCGGGCCCCTATGTCCTCACCCACACTCAAACCACACCCAAAAAAGCCTATGAAAGGTACCAGGGGCATCTCATGGGGCCCCCCACTGACCCTGGGCCCTCAGGCAGTGTCCTAGTGCATGAATAGTTAGTCCCCCCCTGCAGCTCTCGTACTTTTATACCCCTTATGGACCAGAGCAATCTTTATATTTCCAATACGGGAGCGTACTTTGTTGTTACTTA
This sequence comes from Staurois parvus, assembly GCF_062004578.1. NCBI lineage: Eukaryota > Metazoa > Chordata > Amphibia > Anura > Ranidae > Staurois > Staurois parvus. The sequence continues at coordinate 161,459 of NW_028318788.1, forward strand.
AGCACACAGTTAACCCTTTGATTGCCCCTCATGTTAACCCCTTCCTGCCCAGTGCCATTAGCACTGATCACTGTATTGGTGTCACTGGGGATGTCAGTGACACTAATGCAGGCCATACACGGTTCAAATTGATTTTCTGTACGAAAATTGAAACGACGTTCATTCTGTAATCCGATGGCGCCACCAATGATTTCGAAAATCGGTCGTTTTTCACGAATTTTCCAGCATGCCCGATAAACGAAATGGAGAGGAACCACGAAAATCTGGAGGTGCCATTTCCCCACTAACAGAGCGAAAATCAGCCGATTATTTTTAGGTCCAATTTTCGTATGAAAATCGGTCGGGATTCAAACCATGTATGGCCTGCATTAGTCAGTTCCACCCCCCAGTGTCAGAATGCCCGCCGCAGTCCTTCTATAAGTCGCTGAGCGCCGCCATTACTAGTAAAAATTAAAAAAAAAATCCCATTATCTATATCGCCATTTGTAAATGCTATAACTGTGAGATGGGGAAACAGCTCTCATTGTTTGAACACTGTTTGTGTGGAAGTAAATTAATGTTTTGACTGACATTCTGCGGTTTAGCCACAAGATGTCGCTGTTTTTCTAACACAGCCTCAGACTGCATAGATATTTGTATATTCATGAAGAGGTGGGGTTTTGCACTCAGAGTTGGAGAGAGAACAGGAAGGAGAGAGAGTGTCAGGAATGGACTCGCCAATAGTGGTGGGACTCACCTGCCTTGTGGGTTGCAGTACCAGGACTGGCCAGTGGGTGCTCTCAGCAACCAGAGGCTCACTCCTGCAGTCAGCCAAAACACCTGAGGCTGATTGCAGAAGGTGCATATAAGGAATGGCCAGACTTGCAATCAGGGCCTTGGTGTATGTTTTCCCAAGAGCCCCTGTACCTGCACCCTGTCTGCTTCCTGTCTGATCCTGCTTGATCCCTGACTCTGATTGAACTCCGCCTGTCCTGACCTCTGCTATTCCTGACCACTCTCCAGTCTGCTTGTTTGTACCTTGTCTGTTTGATTGTTCCTGACCCGGCCTGTCTGACTACGCTCTGCCTGCTCCTTTGTACCCTGCCTGCCCATTTGCTACTGACCCGGCCTGCCCGACTACGCTTAGTATTGTTCTTTTGTTATCTGTTGGGGGTTTGGTTTGTTTGCACTGCGTTTATGTATTGTTTAGTCTTAAATAAATGATATTGTTTATACTATATCTGAAGCCTGCGTTTCCCTGTGTCAGTCCACACACCTCTGGTCATACCCGGAGCCATGACAGAGAGAAGCCATGTTCTGGAGAATGGTGAATGAGGGGGGCCGTGGGAGCTGAGAATCTAATGACATCCAGGTGTGAGAGCGTCCCTCCATAACCAGAGCTGCAGCTAAGTGAAGCTGATGAGATTGCTGCCAGGAAGGCTGATGAGAGCAGAGGAACTAGGCAACATATACGGCGAGACCGCATGCTTGTTGGAGAGACATTTGTTCTGTTCAGAGTCACCTGCGGATGAAAAGCAGACCCGGGTCGGTAAGATCGTGCACGCACCTCATTTCAGTGTTGGCGCCCAGAGACTGAGTCCAGGCCTTAGTTAGTTAGTTAGGGTCTCTGTTTGTGTCAGGCCACAAGTGTTGTTACTGATCATTGGACGGACTCCACAACTTAAAGTGACATTTCACATTGGAGAGCTGATAAAATCCTACAAACTCAAGCCAGACTGGCGTTTTGCTCAGAAGGAATACTCAGGCACGTGCTACAGGAGCAGTTATGGGAGGGGGAATACTGTAGATTTGTGTAAGATTGTAAGCTGTTGTGCTGCACCGCAGGCTAGCCCATACCGTACCCCCATACACTGATTCCTGCTCTGTAGGGTAATAACAGGTAAGGTGTGGCAGCTTAGTTGTGCCCCCCCCAGTAGGTAAATTACTTCACTTTCTACCTTCATCCATCAGGAGGCGCCGTGCTGTGCAGCACAAGGGTCTCAGCCTTTGGGCGGGGTGGATGTAAATTTATTGTATGTTCCAGCATTTGTGGTTGTGTTTTTTTGCCACATCTAAGTAAAATTCTGTTGTGGCAAAAGCTGGTGTTGGGGTTGCTTTCCTCGTTCGTGACTTCACTGTATCTTGGGGAGCCCCCCCCCCCCCCCCGGTACACGGCTTACATAACTTTCACATAAACCAATTCATTTACACGTTTTGGGTTTTTTTTAGTGAAGACACGGAGCAGAATACATTTTGGCCGAAATTTATGACGAAATTTGATTTTTTAAAATTTTTTTTTTTACTGCACGTGTTTAATAGCAAAAAGTAAAAAAGTTAGTTTTTTTTTCTCAAAATTGTCGGTCTTTTTTTTATAGCGCAAAAAAATTAACACCGCACAGGCGATCAAATACTACCGAAAGAAAGCTCTGTTTTGTGGGGGGAAAAAAGGACGTGCAGCGTTGCATGACCGTTTCATTGGTTTTCAATGAAACTAGGAATTTTTTTTAATCATGTCCCTGTACAGTATGTATCCTTTAAAGTGCACTTTATAAAGTGTTTTGATCAGATTAAAGTTTTTTTACTTTTTCTGACCCCTGGAACGGAATAATTATTTTTCAATGCATTTGCAAATTTTTTTTTTTGATCAAACTTTTTTTTGACCTCCGGAACGGATTAATTGGTTTTCAATGCATTTACAATTCTTTTTTTAATCATGTCCCTGTACAGTATTTATGCCTTTAAAGTGCACTGTATAATTAGTTTTGAACAGGTAAAATTTTTTTTTTTACTTTTTTCTGACCCCCAGAACGGAATAATTAGTTTTCAATGCATTTACAATTTTTTTTTACTTATGTCCCTGTACAGTATTTATCCTTTAAAGTGCACTTCATAAAGAGTTTTGATCAGATTAAACGGTTTTTTTTATTTTTTCTGCCCTCCGTAACGGATTAATTGGTTTTCAATGCATTTACGATTCTTTTTTTAATAAACTTTATAAACAGTTTTGAACAGAAAAAACTTTTGACTTTTATATGACCTCGGGAACAGATTAATTAGTTTTCAATGCATTTCCAAATTATTTTCGCAATAAGAATGGATTCATTGGTTTCAATGCATTTACAATTTTTTTTTAATCATGTCCCTGTACAGTATTTATGCCTTTAAAGTTCACTTTATAAACAGCTTTGAACAGAAAAAACGTTTGACTTTTACCTGACCTCGGGAATGGATTAATTCGTTTTCAATGCATTTACAAATTATTTTCGCAATACGAACGGATTAATTGGTTTTCAATGCATTTACAAATTTTTTTTTTAATCATGTCCCTGTACAGTATTTATGCCTTTAAAGTGCACTTTATAAATAATTATCAACAGATAAAGTACTTTTATGGTACTTTTTTCTGACCTCGGATTAATTGGTTTTCAATGCATTTACAAAGTTTTTTTAAATCACGTCCCTGTACAGTATTTATCGTCTAAAGTGCACTTTATAAAGAGTTTTGAACAGAAAAAACTTTTTTTTGAATTTTTTCTGAACTCCGGAATGAATTAATTGGTTTTCAATGCATTTACACATTTTTTTAAATCATGTCCCTGTACAGTATTTATGCCTTTAAAGTGCACTTTATAAAGAGTTTTGAACAGATAAAAGACTTTTTTTTTTTTTTTACTTTTTTCTGATCTCCAGAACGGATTAATTTTTGATGCATTCCTATGGGAAACCGCGTTTCGGTTTACGAATTTTTTGCAATATAAAAAAACGTCCCGCAGAACGAATTAAATTCGTAAACCTGAGAAACGCCTGTAAATTGTCCATAAACATACATGAAAAGAGTGTTTGTTTTTTTTTTGTAAATGCTAGATGTGTTTTTTTTCCTTTAAATCTGGGCACTTTCTGCTTTTCAGCCGGGCCTGCGTCGCACGTCGCCCCTCTAAATCCATCCATCTTGTTTTTGAAGCTACCGATTTGACATTCTCCACCCGGTGACATCATTTCTTGTCTCGTAATATATGGAAAACTGTTTGCTCCACAAGCGATTTTTTTTTTTTTTTAATCCCATCGCAGTGAAAACGTTTCGGATTTTTGTTTATCGGCCCTCGCCTAACACATGCTCTCGCGGTCTCGGAGCGCCGGATTAGGACGGGGGAGGGGGGGTGGGGAGAAATACAGGCCTGTCTATGACGGGGCGGGCAGAGCTCGGCGGGATTTGTTGCGGAAATGACCGACATGGTCACCCTGCCAAAAATGAGTGAATCTTGTCTCTTCCACCTGTGAAAACAGCCGGCGTTCCGTGTGTGGGGATGGAGACGGAACCTGCGAATGTTTCCAGATTCAGGAGTGACCCGGCGATGGATGACGACACCCCATCTCCCTCTTATTCCACAGGATGAGGAATTCTCCGCTCAGCAACACTCAGCTGCCTCGCCGGACGCAACAAAATAAATCCATTTCTCTTCACGGCTATTATTACACTTCATATTTCAGGTTTATTTAACCCCTTATGGACCAGAGACATTATTTCCCTGACCACTAGGGGCCGCTTTATTTTTGAAGTAAGGTCGTCATTACTTATATTAACGAAAAAAAAATACATAAAATACATACATGTACTGCTTGGGAAGCCAGTTGTTTTTTCTGTTTTTTTGTTTTTTTTTAGATAGGTTTTGCATTAATATATAATTTTTCCCTATTTTTTTTTTTTTTTTTTTCAGTGTCACATAAAAATGAAAACGCACGAACTGAAACAAATAAGTCAGCCAGTTCTTTTTTTTTTTTTTTTTAACATCTTTTATATTTATGTTGAAATGCGTTTTTTATATATTACAAACTATATGAAAAATATTTTAAAAAATATATATTTTTTAAATATATTCTTCAGATTGTTTCTAACATATAAAAAAGTAATTCTAACATATATTTTTTTACATATATTAAAGTGCACTTTATAAAAAGTTTTGAACAGAAAAAACTTTTTTTTGAATTTTTTCTGACCTCCGGAATGAATTAATTGGTTTTCAATGCATTTACACATTTTTTTAAATCATGTCCCTGTACAGTATTTATGCCTTTAAAGTGCACTTTATAAAGAGTTTTGAACAGATAAAAGACTTTTTTTTTTTTTAACTTTTTTCTGATCTCCAGAACGGATTAATTTTTGATGCATTCCTATGGGAAACCGCGTTTCGGTAAAAAAGTAATTCTAACATATATTTTTTTACATATATTTGTAAATGCATTCCAAAAATGTAGATTTGTATTTTTAACCTATGGCCGGCGGCAAATGTCATCAGCGTTCCGGGTGAACGCTATATGGCGTCCTCCCGGACACGCGCAGATTGCGCTCCTACAGAGCGGCGCAGCGGCGCGATCTGTCACCGGCCGTGTACTTCGGACACGGCCGATGACAGATCTGAGTACCGGCCCCCGTTGCCGGTACCATGTGATCTGCTGTGACCAATCACAGCAGGTCACATGACAGTTGTATACAATGGATGGCTTCATTCATACCATCCATTGTATACTAGTGTGTCTAGCTGTGAATGGTCACAGCAGTCACATGCACAAGCTGGGCCAATCACAGCCCAGCTGTGTCATCTGATTAGCTGTGGCCAAGTCACAGCTAAGCAAAAGAAAACAACCCTGAATGAATTGATGTCATTCAGGTAAATGCTTGCTTATAGCATATCATTGTACTACTTTGGTCATAGTGAAATATGAAAAAAAAATCTTAAAAAAAAGAAAAAAAATTTAATAAAAAATAATTAAAAAAAAAATATATATATATATATTTTTTTTCATACTGTCACCAGTCAGTGTCCCTGATCACCGCCATGCCAGTTATATGATGACGCTGTACTGCACTGGTGACAATATGTAAAAAAAAAAAAATAGTGAAACTAATTTTTTTAATTTTTTCATTTTCCGAAAAATTATGACAAAAAAAATACGACTTCAAAAAACTCGCCATTCCTCTTATGAAGTACGTCGGACTGTCTACTCTGCAAAAAGGGGTCTTTTGGGGGATGTCTGTACTGTTCTGACATTTGGGGGATATCTGTACTGTTCTGACATTTGGGGGATATCTGTACTGTCCTGACATTTGGGGGATATCTGTCCTGTCCTGACATTTGTGGGATATCTGTACTGTCCTGACATTTGGGGATATCTGTCCTGTCCTGACATTTGGGGGATATCTGTACTGTTCTGACATTTGGGGATATCTGTACTGTCCTGACATTTGGGGGATATCTGTACCGTCCTGACATTTGGGGGATATCTGTACTGTTCTGACATTTGGGGATATCTGTACTGTCCTGACATTTGGGGATATCTGTACTGTCCTGACATTTGGGGGATATCTGTACCGTCCTGACATTTGGGGGATTTCTGTACTGTTCTGACATTTGGGGGATATCTGTACCGTCCTGACATTTGGGGGATATCTGTCCCGTCCTGACATTTGGGGGATATCTGTACCGTCCTGACATTTGGGGGATATCTGTACTGTCCTGACATTTGGGGGATATCTGTACTGTCCTGACATTTGGGGGATATCTGTACCGTCCTGACATTTGGGGGGTATCTGTACTGTCCTGACATTTGGGGGATATCTGTACTGTGCTGACATTTGGGGGATATCTGTACTGTTCTGACATTTGGGGGGATATCTGTACTGTCCTGACATTTGCGGGATATCTGTACTGTGCTGACATTTGGGGGATATCTGTACTGTTCTGACATTTGGGGGATATCTGTACTGTTCTGACATTTGGGGGATATCTGTACTGTCCTGACATTTGCGGGATATCTGTACTGTGCTGACATTTGGGGGATATCTGTACTGTCCTGACATTTGGGGGATATCTGTACCGTCCTGACATTTGGGGGATTTCTGTACTGTTCTGACATTTGGGGGATATCTGTACCGTCCTGACATTTGGGGGATATCTGTCCCGTCCTGACATTTGGGGGATATCTGTACCGTCCTGACATTTGGGGGATATCTGTACTGTCCTGACATTTGGGGGATATCTGTACTGTCCTGACATTTGGGGGATATCTGTACCGTCCTGACATTTGGGGGGTATCTGTACTGTCCTGACATTTGGGGGATATCTGTACTGTGCTGACATTTGGGGGATATCTGTACTGTTCTGACATTTGGGGGGATATCTGTACTGTCCTGACATTTGCGGGATATCTGTACTGTGCTGACATTTGGGGGATATCTGTACTGTTCTGACATTTGGGGGATATCTGTACTGTTCTGACATTTGGGGGATATCTGTCCTGTCCTGACATTTGCGGGATATCTGTACTGTGCTGACATTTGGGGGATATCTGTACTGTCCTGACATTTGGGGGATATCTGTACTGTTCTGACATTTGGGGGATATCTGTACTGTCCTGACATTTGGGGGATATCTGTACTGTCCTGACATTTGGGGGATATCTGTACTGTCCTGACATTTGGGGGATATCTGTACTGTCCTGACATGTGGGGGATATCTGTACTGTTCTGACATTTGGGGGATATCTGTACTGTCCTGACATTTGGGGGATATCTGTACTGTCCTGACATTTGGGGGATATCTGTACTGTCCTGACATTTGAAGGATATCTGTACTATTCTGACATTCTTGGACCTCAAGAAATTAGATTGGCTGTCAGTACTTCAGGATTGATCAATAATCAGATCTATACCATAGTTTGTGAACTCTATAACTTTCCTACAAACTAAATAATACATCCTAATTTGGGTTATTTTCACCAAAGACATGTAGCAGAATACATCTCGGCCTAAATTTATGAAGAACAATTATTTATTTGCAAACTTTTATAACAGAAACAAAGAAAAACTTTTTTTTTTTCAAACTTTTTGGTCTTTTTGTTAATTTAGCAAAGAATAAAAACCCCAGCGGTGATTAAATACCACCAAAAGAAAGCTCTAGTTGTGTGAAGAAAATGATAACATTTTTGTTTGGGTACAATGTTGTATGACCGCGCAATTGTCATTCAAAGTGTGAGAGCGCTGAGACCTGAAAACTGGCCTGGGCAGGAAGGGGGAAAATTGCCCGGTATGGAAGGTGTTAAAGACATACGGTATATTTGAAATTGTATTTTTTTAAATATATTCTTCAGATTTTTTTAAGATATAAAAAAGTCATTTTAACATACTGTATATTTTTTACATATACCGTATTTTCCGGCGTATAAGACGACTTTTCAACCCATGAAAATCTTCTGAAAAGTCGGGGGTCGTCTTATACGCCGAGCCGGTGTCAGGGCGGCACTTTTTCGAGGGGCGGCGCCGCCCCCCCTCCTCCTCCAACGAACACTAAGTACAGGGGTGGACAGAGGGGCTGCTGTACCTTACCTGACACCGGTCCCGGTCCCACGACGATCCGGTCCAGGAAGCGCGGCTGCTCCTTCTTTCAGTTCAGCCGCTCGATGGTCGCGCGGCCGCTCGGCTCCGCCCCCTCACCGGTGATTGGGCGCCAGCACTGGAAAGCCACACAGGCGACCAATCACCGGCGAGGAGGCGGAGCCGAGCGGCCCCGCGAAAATCAAGCGGCCGAACTGAAAGAAGGAGCAGCCACTCCTCTCCCCCACTGTCACTAATGATGGGGCATTATTCCTCCCCCACTGACACCAGCGATGGGACACTATTCCTCCTCCCCACTGATACCAATGATGGGGCACTATTCCTCCCACTGACACCAATGATTGGACGCAATTCCTGCCACTGATACCAATGATGGGGCGCAATTCCTCCCACTGACACCAATGATTGGACGCAATGCCTGCCACTGATACCAATGATGGGGCGCTATTCCTCCCACTGACACCAATGATGGGATGCTATTCCTCCCACTGACACCAATGATGGGGCGCTATTCCTCCCACTGACACCAATGATGGGGTGCTATTCCTCCCACTGACACCAATGATGGAGCACTATTCCTCCCACTGACACCAATGATGGGATGCTATTCCTCCCACTGACACCAATGATGGGGCGCTATTCCTCCCACTGACACCAATGATGGGGCGCTATTCCTCCCACTGACACCAATGATGGGGTGCTATTCCTCCCACTGACACTAATGATGGGACACTATTCCTCCCACTGACACCAATGATGGGGCACGATTCTTCCCACTGACACCAATGATGGGGCACTATTCCTCCCATTGACTAATGATGGGGCACTATTCCTCACACACTGACACTAATGATGGGGCACCATCATTGGTGTCAGTGGGAGGAATAGTGCCCCATCATTGGTATCAGTGGGAGGAATAGTGCCCCATCATTGGTGTCAGTGGGAGGAATAGTGCCCCATCATTGGTGTCAGTGGAAGGAATAGTGCCCCATCATTGGTGTCAGTGGGAGGAATAGTGCCCCATCATTGGTGTCAGTAGAAGGAATAGTGCCCCATCATTGGTGTCAGTGGGAGGAATAGCGCCCCATCATTGGTATCAGTGGGAGGAATAGTGCCCCATCATTGGTGTCAGTGGAAGGAATAATGCCCCATCATTGGTGTCAGTGGGAGGAATAGTGCCCCATCATTGGTGTCAGTAGAAGGAATAGTGCCCCATCATTGGAATACCATATTGAAATCAAATCTGATGTTTTTTCATTTTTATTTGGTGTGCATTGGAAGAGGGGTCGTCTTATACGCCGGAAAATACGGTATTTGTAAATGCATTCCAAAAATGTAGATTTTTATTTTTAACCACTTCCCGACCGGCTGTTGCATATAAACGGCCGGACGGTGGCACTGCAGGGTCGGGTGGCCGTCTATAAACAGCCTCCCCGCACCCTGCTTGTGCGCGCTCCCTGGGAGCGCGCAGCACCGCGATCCGGTGCCCGCTGTGTCCTCCGGACACAGTGAAACACCGATCGTCGGACGGGACCTCTGTATGAGGTCCCGATCATGTGATCACTGATTGGCCAATCAGTGATCACATGCAAAGTAGTAAGCAAGATGTCACTTGTGACATCATTGCTTACTACGTGTGAAATCTGTGAATGATCACCGAGGTCACATGGTACAAGGCTATTCACAACAGGCTTGTACCATGTGACAAGCTGTGACCAATCACAGCTCAGTCAGTACTTCTCAATGAGTGCATGAAAGCAGACAGAGAGAAGGAGAAATGATTGCTTTTACATCCTATATGGGTGTAAAAGCAATGTGTAAAAAAAAAAAAAAAAATCTTCATCACCCCCCACAAGTAGTACAGTGTCACCATGGTGACACTGTACTGCTAGGGTGACAGTATGTAAAAAAAAATAAAAAAAATTAAAAATAATAATATAAAAAAATAAAATAAAAATGTAAAAAAAATGTTTAAAAATTATAATTTTTGTTATAAACTAATTTGGATTTTTTTTTTTTACTAAAAAGATAACGGAATAAATTTTGGCAAAGATTTATGATGAAATATTATTTATTTGCAAAATTTTATAAAAAAAACACTTTTTTTCAAAATTTTTGGACTTTTTCATTTACATAGCAAAAAAAATAAAAATCCCAGCGGTGAATAAATAGCACCAAAATAAAGCTTTATCTGTTTAAAAAAAATGGTAAAAAATTCATTTGGGTACAGCGTTGCATGACCGCGCAATTGTCATTCAAAGCGTGATAGCGCTGAAAGCTGAAAATTGCCCTGGTCAGGAAGGGGGGGAAAGTGTCCGGACAGGAAGGGGGGGAAAGTGTCCGGACAGGAAGTGGGGGAAAGTGTCCGGACAGGAAGTGGGGGAAAGTGTCCGGACAGGAAGTGGGGGAAAGTGTCCGGACAGGAAGTGGTTAAAGACATACAGTATATTTTTTTAAATATATTCAGATTTTTTTTAACATGTAACTGGTGACCACTCTAACAGGGCCGGGAAAATCTAAAATTTTAGGGCCAGTTCACACCACATGCAGTCCAGTGCTTTTTTTTTTCAGCATCAGAAAAAGTAGGTTACATGTTTTCCAATGTCATAGTTCACACCAGCAGTCCATTCCAGTGTGTTTCATTTCCAGAAAAAAAAAAGTAGAATGAAAAAGTAAAACGCAAACAAATGTACCAAAAAACGCACCGCAATGGACCTAAACGCCCCTCCCCCTTGTTTTCTCTCTCTGTTCTTTCAGAAAAAAAAAAAATTAAAAAAAGTGTTCGTAAAAAAATAAATAAAATAAATAACAAATAATTAAAAAATAAACAAAAATACCCAGATCAAGGTTTGATCTAGGTCTGTGCCAGGGTTAGTGTTTGGGGAAGTTCCTGGACTCCTCCCACCGGACAGATCCTGGAAAATGCTCCTGGCCTGGCCCCCGTACTGAATGGGCCCCCGTACTGAATGGGCCCCCGTACTGAATGGGCCCTAGCTTACCGATCGCTGGGCTTGCTTGGAACAGGAGCCATTCACAGAACACTTCTCATTTTCTCATTGAAAGCAAAGCGTTCTCTGATTGGATGAAGTGGAGAGGCGGGGTAGTAATGTGTCAATCTCCACCTTGTCCAATCAGAAAACGGCTTTCATTTATGGAGTGAGAGACCTCCAGTGTTCAGAAGGCAGCAGGGCAATCCCTGGGCACAGGACCTGGAACTAGAGGAGATGTAGTTACTAGGTGTAGTAGCAGTGTAGTAGTGGTGTAGTAGCAGTGTTGTAGTAGTGGTGTAGTAGCAGTGTGGTAGTGGTGTAGTAGCAGTGTGGTAGTGGTGTAGTAGCAGTGTGGTAGTGGTGTAGTAGCAGTGTAGTAGTGGTGTAGTAGCAGTGTAGTAGTGATGTAGTAGTGGTGTAGTAGCAGTGTAGTAGTGGTGTAGTAGCAGTGTTGTAGTAGTGGTGTAGTAGCAGTGTTGTAGTAGTGGTGTAGTAGCAGTGTAGTAGTGGTGTAGTAGCAGTGTGGTAGTGGAATAGTAGCAGTGTGGTAGTGGTGTAGTAGTAGCAGTGTGGTAGTGGTGTAGTAGTAGTAGTGTAGTAGTGATATAGTAGCAGTGTAGTAGTGATGTAGTAGCAGTGTAGTAGTGATGTAGTAGCAGTGTAGTAGCGGTGTAGTAGCAGTGTAGTAGTGGTGTAGTAGCGGAGTAGTAGTGGTGTAGTAGCAGTGTGGTAGTGGTGTAGTAGTAGCAGTGTAGTAGTGGTGTAGTAGCAATGTAGTAGTGATATAGTAGCAGTGTAGTAGTGATATAGTAGCAGTGTAGTAGTGATGTAGTAGCAGTGTAGTAGCGGTGTAGTAGCAGTGTAGTAGTGATGTAGTAGCAGTGTAGTAGCGGTGTAGTAGCAGTGTAGTAGTGGTGTAGTAGCGGAGTAGTAGTGGTGTAATAGTGATATATTAGCAGTGTAGTAGCGGTGTAGTAGCGGTGTAGTAGCAGTGAAATAGTGATGTAGTAGCAGTGTAGTAGCAATGTAGTAGTGATGCAGTAGTGGTGTAGTAGCAGTGTAGTAGTGATATAGTAGCGGTGCAGTAGTGATATAGTAGTGGTGTAGTAGCAGTGTAGTAGTGGTGCAATAGCGGTGTAGTAGTGGTGCAGTAGTGATGTAGTAGTGGTGTAACAGTGTAGTAGTGGTGTAGTAGTGGTGTAGTAGTGATATAGTAGCAGTATAGTAGTGATGTAGTAGTGGTGCAGTAGCGATGTAGTAGTGGTGTAGTAACAGTGTAGTAGTGGTGTAGTAGTGATATAGTAGCAGTGTAGTAGTGATGTAGTAGTGGTGTAGTAGCGGTGTAGTAGTGATATAGTAGCAGTGTAGTAGTGATGTAGTAGTGGTGTAGTAGCAGTGTAGTAGTGATGTAGTAGTGATGTAGTAGCAGTGTAGTAGTGATGTAGTAGTGGTGTAGTAGCAGTGTAGTAGTGGTGTAGTAGCGGTGTAGTAGTGATATAGTAGCAGTGTAGTAGTGATGTAGTAGTGGTGTAGTAGCGGTGTAGTAGTGATGTAGTAGCAGTGTAGTAGTGATGTAGTAGTGGTGTAGTAGCAGTGTAGTAGTGGTGTAGTAGCGGTGTAGTAGTGATATAGTAGCAGGGTAGTAGTGATGTAGTAGCGGTGTAGTAGTGATGTAATAGTGGTGTAGTAGCAGTGTAGTAGCGGTGTAGTAGTGGTTTAGTAGCACTGTCATCTTCCAGCTACCACGGGGATCCCACAGGTACGGCACTTCCATTGGTCGAAGCCGGAACCATGAACCGTATTTTTCGCTCCATAAGACGTCTTATGGAGCGAATGTAAAGTGGCCGGTCCGGTATTTCTGCAGCCACCATGTCAGAATATCGGGCCGGCCGCTCAGCTCTTCTCTCCTGCAGGACTTTACCTGTTCCTCGCTCCAGCGCTGCGCTTTGTGAATGGTCCGGTGTCTTCTGGGACACATGATATGCGCAGTGGGCACCCGGCTGTCACAGAAGCCGCCGCAGGAAGAAGAGGGAAGGACAACTCCCCGGAAGTGGGAGCGGGTAACTGTCAAATTCAGGGACCCGTTCCCCCTCCCTCCCCAAAGGTCCACAGTCTCTGGTCATCTCCTGTACTGTGTCCGCAGTCTCTGGTCATCTCCTGTACTGTGTCCGCAGTCTCTGGTCATCCCCTGTACTATGTCCGCAGTCTCTGGTCATCTCCTGTACTATGTCCTCGGTCTCTGGTCATCTCCTGTACTGTGTCCGCAGTCTATGGTCATCCCCTGTACTGTGTCCGCAGTCTCCGGTCATCTCCTGTACCGTGTCTGCAGTCTCTGGTCATCTCCTGTACCGTGTCCGCAGTCTCTGGTCATCTCCTGTACTGTGTCCGCAGTCTCTGGTCATCCCCTGTAGTGTGTCCGCAGTCTCTGGTCATCCCCTGTACTGTGTCCGCAGTCTCTGGTCATCTCCTGTACTATGTCCTCGGTCTCTGGTCATCTCCTATACTGTGTCTGCAGTCTCTGGTCATCTCCTGTACTGTGTCCTCGGTCTCTGGTCATCTCCTGTACTGTGTCTGCAGTCTCTGGTCATCTCCTGTACTGTGTCCGCAGTCTCTGGTCATCTCCTGTACTGTGTCCTCGGTCTCTGGTCATCTCCTATACTGTGTCTGCAGTCTCTGGTCATCTCCTGTACTGTGTCCGCAGTCTCTGGTCATCTCCTGTACTGTGTCCGCAGTCTCTGGTCATCCCCTGTACTATGTCCGCAGTCTCTGGTCATCTCCTGTACTGTGTCCGCAGTCTCTGGTCATCCCCTGTACTGTGTCCGCAGTCTCTGGTCATCTCCTGTACTATGTCCTCGGTCTCTGGTCATCTCCTGTACTGTGTCCGCAGTCTCTGGTCATCTCCTGTACTGTCCGCAGTCTCTGGTCATCTCCTGTACTATGTCCGCAGTCTCTGGTCATCTCCTGTACTGTCCGCAGTCTCTGGTCATCTCCTGTACTGTGTCTGCAGTCTCTGGTCATCTCCTGTACTATGTCCGCAGTCTCTGGTCATCCCCTGTACTGTGTCTGCAGTCTCTGGTCATCTCCTGTACTATGTCCGCAGTCTCTGGTCATCTCCTGTACTGTGTCTGCAGTCTCTGGTCATCTCCTGTACTGTCTGCAGTCTCTGGTCATCTCCTGTACTATGTCCGCAGTCTCTGGTCATCTCCTGTACTGTGTCCGCAGTCTCTGGTCATCTCCTGTACTGTGTCTGCAGTCTCTGGTCATCTCCTGTACTATGTCCGCAGTCTCTGGTCATCCCCTGTACTGTGTCTGCAGTCTCTGGTCATCTCCTGTACTATGTCCGCAGTCTCTGGTCATCTCCTGTACTGTGTCTGCAGTCTCTGGTCATCTCCTGTACTGTCTGCAGTCTCTGGTCATCTCCTGTACTATGTCCGCAGTCTCTGGTCATCTCCTGTACTGTGTCCGCAGTCTCTGGTCATCTCCTGTACTGTGTCTGCAGTCTCTGGTCATCTCCTGTACTATGTCCGCAGTCTCTGGTCATCTCCTGTACTGTGTCCGCAGTCTCTGGTCATCTCCTGTACTGTGTCCGCAGTCTCTGGTCATCTCCTGTACTATGTCCGCAGTCTCTGGTCATCTCCTGTACTCTGTCCGCAGTCTCTGGTCATCCCCTGTACTGTGTCTGCAGTCTCTGGTCATATGTACTATGTCCGCAGTCCATTGGCTCAGAATATTTTTTTTCTTGTTTTTCTAAAATACGGTAACTGTAGTAACCAATCACTCCCAATCTCCAGCCTTCATGCACTGACACGGGTCTCATCTTCGGTGTCATTTCTACAAGCAGGGAAAAGTCATCGCTTGGAGCTGAACACTCGGGGGGGGGGGGGGGAGTCATGAAATTTCTGCAGAGATTTTCGTTCTGTGTGAATAAGTGACACAATGGAATGTTGGGCTATTTGCTCTCCAGATTGGATGTTTATTCTGTTCATACTGATTAGCGTGAATCGGGAAAATTCATCATCGCGGCCACAAGATGGAGCTGATGAGAACAGGAAATAAATACAGTTGTGGCCAAAATTATTCAACCCCCAATGCTGTAAAGGGGTTTAGGGACTATAGTGTACATTTGGAATTGTATTCAGAATCAAATCCTACAAGGACGTTGTAACTACCCAAATGCAACTAAAATGACATCAATTGTTTATGTAATACAGTAGTAAATGGTTCTTATGTGGTTTCTTCATTGCCACAATTATTCAACCCCTTAAAGACTACCACTCTGAAGAACAGAGGTTCATACAGGTGCTTTCCATCAGGTATTGAAAACACCTGTGGATGTCACCGAGCAGCAATCAAGCATAATAAGCACCAATTAGGCAGCTTTAAAATGACTGTGATACTCAGCTCCTTCTAGACATTTACTGGTGTGGTTACAAACATGGTGAAGGCAAGAGAATGGTCCAGGAAGACAAGAGAAGAGGTGATTTCTCTTCACAGGAAGGGCAATGGCTATAAGAAGATTGCAAAGATGTTAAACATACCAAGAGACACCTTAGGAAGCATCATTCGCAAATTCAAGGCAAAGGGCACTGTTGAAACGCTACCTGGTCGTGGCAGAAAGAAGATGCTGACTTCGACTGCTGTGCGCTACCTGAAGCGTAGAGTGGAGAGAAGTCCCCGTGTGACTGCTGAGGAACTGAGAAAAGATTTGTCAGATGTGGGTACAGAAGTTTCAGCCCAGACAATAAGACGCACACTGCGTAATGAAGGCCTCCGTGCCAGAACTCCCAGGCGTACCCCCTTGCTGTCTCCAAAGAATAAGAAGAGTCGACTGCAGTATGCCAAAAGCCATGTGGACAAACCACAAAAGTTGTGGGATAGTGTTCTGTGGACTGATGAAACAAAATTAGAACTGTTTGGGCCCATGGATCAACGCTATGTTTGGAGGAGGAAGAACAAGGCCTATGATGAAAAGAACACCTTGCCTACTGTGAAGCATGGTGGAGGGTCAATCATGCTTTGGGGCTGTTTTGCTTCTGCAGGTACAGGGAAGCTTCAGCGTGTGCAAGGTACCATGAATTCTCTTCAGTACCAGGAGATATTGGATGGAAACGTGATGCAGTCCGTCACACACCTGAGGCTTGGGAGACGTTGGACCTTTCAACAGGACAATGATCCCAAGCATACCTCCAAGTCCACTAGAGCATGGTTGCAGAGGAAAGGCTGGAACATTTTGGAGTGGCCATCGCAGTCACCAGACTTAAATCCGATTGAGAACCTCTGGTGGGACTTAAAGAAAGCAGTTGCAGTGCGCAAGCCTAAGAATGTGACTGAACTGGAGGCCTTTGCCCATGAAGAATGGGCGAAGATACCCGTAGATCGCTGCAAGACACTTGTGTCAAGCTATGCTTCACGTTTAAAAGCTGTTATAACTGTAAAAGGATGCTGTACTAAGTACTAAGATTGAATGTCACTTGGGGGTTGAATAAAACTGATAATGCTGTGAGCACAGAAAAGACATTTGTGGTTATTTCATTATAACTGTTATGTTATATTTGTCTGACCTACAAGTGCCTCTTTAATGTAAATGTAAGCAAGATGACTGAATGATCAAAAGCAATGTCAAACTGGCCAAAACACTCAATTTCAGTGGGGGTTGAATAATTTTGGCCACAACTGTACATATTTACGATGGTCAGCTCGTTCTAGCGCTCAGGCTCTCGGGGTTCTTTCCCTTTGCAAAGGGAATTTCTAACTTCAGTGAAGGAGCTGATGGGCCGATTTTTAATCATCCAATTATGATCAGGGACATTTTTTTTTTTTTTTAATTGCAAATTATTTAATTATTTATTTGAATTTTTTTTTTTTTTTTTAATTTGGTGTCACCCCATCCCCTGTTCATTAATATAGGTGAAAATTCCTATTGCAAAGTGAACATGTGCGACTCCTTTAGTAAATCCGCCCCGGAGTCAGGTATTCCTGGGACCCTTCTGTAGGCAAAATGTTGGGTAACTTGATTGCATGGATCTCTGGCACCATCTAGTGGTTTCTGCTATGTTGGACGCAACGAAAATCGTTCCATTCAGTAGTCAGGCTGGCCATAGACGGCTCCAATATTCAGCCGATTCAGCAGAAATTTAGAGCTGGGGGGGGGGGCCCTGTGAGCACCATGCGGGGGGGGGGCCCTGTGAGCACCATGCGGGGGGGGGGGCCCTGTGAGCACCATGCGGGGGGGGGGGCCCTGTGAGCACCATTCGGGTTGGCAAAGTTTGAATGAGCCAGGTGGGAAGTGATCGACTGGGTGTGTATGCGGGAATTGATTGATTTTCTCCCCTTTGGATTTGTTTCCTTCATCCACCACCGCCACCTTGTCCTGTATGCAGGGGCGGACTGACCATTTGGAAACTCGGGCACTGCCCAAGGGCCTGGGGTCAGTATGGGCCCCCATGAGATGCCCCTGGTACCTTTTTCATAGGCTTTTTTGAGTTTGGGGGCCCCATGATCCCTTATTGCCCGGGGACCCCATGAGTTGTCAGTCCGCCCCTGCCTGTATGCCCCAAATTTATCGTCCAGCCAAGTCCAGAAGTTGATTTCTCCATTGAAGCGATCCCAATCATCCCATATATGCGTTAGGGGTTCTTTACTGTCAGAGCGGTAAGGATGGGGAAGTCCCTTCCACGATTGGTGGTGTCAGCGAATGTCGATAACTTCAAAAATTTCTTAGATGGGTATCTAAAGGAATACAATGTACAGGGATATGGGGGGTAGTATTGGTATAAACCAGGGGCAGGCTGACCATTTGGAAATTCGAACACTGCCTGAGGTCCCGGGGTCAGTAGGGGGCCCCATGAGATGCCCCTAGTACCTTTTTCATAGGCTTTTTTGAGTTTGGGCAAGGACACAGGGGCCCCATGATCCCCTATTGCCCGGGGGCCCCATGAGTTGTCAGTCCGCCCCTGGTATAAACACACATTCAGGTACAACTGGATGGACTGGTGTCTTTATTCAGCCTTACCAGCTACACCATATTGCCCGCAATATTGGGCCGCCGGCCTTTCCACACACATGACCTTTAATGGCCCCCCAGTCTTAGTCCGTAGGGTTCAATAATGAGTTGGCCCCGCCCTTTCCACGCACATGACCTTTAGTGGCCCCCCAGTCTTAGCCCATACGGTTCAATATTGAGTTGGCCCCGCCCTTTCCACGCACACGACCTTTAATGGCCCCCCAGTCTTAGTCCGTAGGGTTCAATATGGAGTTGGCCCCGCCCTTTGCAGCTATAACAGCTTCAACTCTTCTGGGAAGGCCGTCCACAAGGTTTAGGAGGGTGTCTATGGGAAGGTTGGACCATTCTTCCAGAAGCACATTTGTCAGGTCAGGCACTGATGTCGGGGGAGGAGGCCTGGCTCGCAGTCTCCGCTCTAATTCATCCCAAAGGTGTTCTATGGGGTTGAGGTCAGGACTCTGTGCAGGACAGTCAAGTTCCTCCACCCCAAACTGGCTCCTCCATGTCTTTATGGACCTTGCTTTGTGCACTGGTGGGCAGTCATGTTGGAACAGGAAAGGGTCATCCTCAAACTCTTCCCATAAAGTTGGGAGCATGAAATTGTCCAAAATGTCGCCTTAAGAGTTCCCTTCACTGGAACTAGGGGGCCAAGCCCAACACCTGAAAAACAACCCCACACCATAATCCCCCCTCCACCAAACTTTACACTTGGCACAATGCAGTCAGGCAAGTACCGTTCTCCTGGCAACCGCCAAACCCAGACACGTCAATGGGATTGCCACCCCTTCATCACCCCCCACAAGTAGTACAGTGTCACCATGGTGACACTGTACTGCTAGGGTGACAGTATGTAAAAAAAAACCCATAAATATTAATATAAAAAAAAAATAAAAAGGGAAAGAAAATTTTACAAAATTATAATTTTTGGTTATAAACTAATTTAAGTTATTTTATTTTTTTTTTACTAAAAAGATAATGGAATAAATTGTGGCCAAGAATTATGAAGAAAAATTATTTATTTGCAAAATGTTATAAGAAAAACACTTTTTCTCAAAATTTTGGGAGTTTTTCATTTACATAGCAAAAAAAATAAAAATCCCAGCAGTGAATAAATACCACCAAAATAAAGTTGTATCTGTCTCAAAAAAAATGCTAAAAAATTCATATGGGTACAGTGTTGCATGACCGCGCAATTGTCAAAGTGTGATAGCTCTGAAAGCTGAAAATTGGCCTGGACAGGAAGGGGGGGAAAGTGTCCGGACTGGAAGGGGGGGAAAGTGTCCGGACTGGAAGGGGGGGAAAGTGTCCGGACTGGAAGGGGGGGGAAAGTGTCCGGACTGGAAGGGGGGGGAAAGTGTCCAGCCTGGAAGGGGGGGAAAGTGTCCGGACTGGAAGGGGGGGGAAAGTGTCCGGACTGGAAGGGGGGGGAAAGTGTCCGGACTGGAAGGGGGGGGAAAGTGTCCGGACTGGAAGGGGGGGGGGAAAGTGTCCGGCCTGGAAGGGGGGGAAAGTGTCCGGACTGGAAGGGGGGGGGGGAAGTGTCCAGACTGGAAGGGGGGAAAGTATCAGGAGGACTTGAGTTAAGGGACTGTCCATCTTTTGGGACCAAATCCCTCTTTCCTCCTCAGTTGTCTCTCTTTTTTATCCGATCACTAGGGGGCACTATGAACTTAAATTAAAGTTTAACTACCAAAACGAAATTAAATATTTAACTACCAAAACTGTTAAAATTTACTAAAAATTGCATCCAATCTCTATATGTTTTATTTTGTTACACATGGCTCAAAAAAAAATTAACACTTTGTAATCCGAGTCCGGCATCAAGTCCATGAAACTCCTGGGATATGGATCTGGTCAAGTAAGTAGCAGAGGGGGTTGTTCATCAGTTTTGGCTGCTTTGGTGTTCATGAAATGAACAACAGGTGCACTAGATGGGCAACAAGGAGATGACCCCCAAAACAGGAATGGTTATACGGGTGGAGGCCACTGACATTTTTCCCCACTCATCTTTTCTGACTGTTTTTCACTAGTTTTGCATTTGGCTCGGGTCAGTGTCACTACTGGTAGCATGAGGCCATACCTGGACCCTACAGAGGTTGCACAGGCAGTCCAACTCCTCCAGGATGGCACATCAATACATACCATTGCCAGAAGGTTTGCTGTGTCTCCCAGCACAGTCTCAAGAGCATGGAGGAGATTCCAGGAGACAAGGGCATGGAGGAGATTCCAGGAGACAAGAGCATGGAGGAGATTCCAGGAGACAAGAGCATGGAGGAGATTCCAGGAGACAAGAGCGTGGGGGAGATTCCAGGAGACAAGAGCATGGAGGAGATTCCAGGACACAAGAGCATGGAGGAGATTCCAAGAGATGAGAGCATGGAGGAGATTCCAGGAGACAAGAGCATGGAGGAGATTCCAGGAGACAGGAGCATGGAGGAGATTCCAGGAGACGAGAGCATGGAGGAGATTCCAGGAGACAGGAGCATGGAGGAGATTCCAGGAGACGAGAGCATGGAGGAGATTCCAGGAGACGAGAGCATGGAGGAGATTCCAGGAGACGAGGGCATGGAGGAGATTCCAGGAGACGAGGGCATGGAGGAGATTCCAGGAGACGAGAGCATGGAGGAGATTCCAGGAGACAAGAGCATGGAGGAGATTCCAGGAGACAGGAGCATGGAGGAGATTCCAGGAGACAAGAGCATGGAGGAGATTCCAGGAGACGAGAGCATGGAGGAGATTCCAGGAGACGAGAGCATGGAGGAGATTCCAGGAGACAGGAGCATGGAGGAGATTCCAGGAGACAAGAGCATGGAGGAGATTCCAGGAGACGAGAGCATGGAGGAGATTCCAGGAGACGAGAGCATGGAGGAGATTCCAGTAGACGAGAGCATGGAGGAGATTCCAGGAGACGAGCACGGAGAAGATTCCAGGAGACGAGAGCATGGAGGAGATTCCAGGAGACACGAGCATGGAGGAGATTCCAGGAGACAGGCAGTTCCTCTAGGAGAGCTGGACAGGGCCATAGAAGGTCCTTAACCCATTAGCAGGACCGGTATCTGCTCCTTTGTGCAAGGAGGAACAGGATGAGCACTGCCAGAGCCCTACAGAATGACCTCCAGCAGGCCACTGGTGTGAATGTCTCTGACCAAACAATCAGACACAGACTTCATGAGGGTCTGGGCCAACAGGTGGGGTAGCAGAGCCTGGTATTCATGACGGGGGGAGGTGAACTGTTCAATGGAGCACAATTCTTCCAACTAACACCAGCGATGGGGCACTATCCCTTCTATTGACACCAACAATTGGGCATATGTCCTTCCACTGATACCAATGAAGAGGCAAACTTCCTCCCAATAACACCAACAATGGAGCACAAATCTTCCCACTAACACCAACGATGGGGCATTATTCATCTCACTGACACCAATGAAGGGGCACAATTCCTCCCAATGACACCAACATTGGAGCACAATTCTTCCAACTAACACCAGCGATGGGGCACTATCCCTTCCACTGACACCAACAATTGGGCATATGTCCTCCCACTGACACCAATGAAGGGGCACAATTCCTCCTAAAGAGTGAAGATCTGCTTTAAATTTCTCTCTAAATAAATTGACGTCTTGGCGAGGGCATTCTCAATTTTGGACACTAGGGTGTGCTGTAGTCCTGGCATTGAATGGTTTGGGCTGCAAATATAGTTTGTGATTTTTCTAGGACAGAAGGTCTATCAATGGCCACATATGGAGGCGACTTTTTTCAGGGCATCTTTTAGGGAAAATTCAATACTGCTAATGCAATGGGGTTCCCCCCTTCCCCCCATGGCTGTTCATTTTTTTTTTGTAGGGTATCTTAAAAAAATAAATCATTTTTACATATTCTGGGTTGTGGTTGCCCACATGAAAGTAAAATATATTTTAAAAATACATTCTTAATATATTCTTCCCAAATATATTGACATATATTTCAAATACTACAATTGTGGCCATATTCAATATAATTCAAAAATATATTTCAATATATTTGTGAATATATTATTAAAAATATATTCAGAACACACGCTGCAATATATAGCAAAGTGTAATTTGGAATGCATTTACAAGTGTATTTAAACATCTATGTTTAAATGCATTTTTTAGATATTCAAAAATATCTGGAAAATATACTTTGAAAAATATATTTTTAAATATTTGCCTTTGGAAAATATATTTTAATCTACATTTTTGGAATACATATTAAAATATTTTTGCGTAGGCCAATGTATTGTAAATATATGTCGCATGTATAATTTTTTTTTTCTAAATATATTGAAAATATATTTCTCTTCCATATGGGTAGGCCCTTTGGCATCTTCACTCACAATGCATGAACTGCCATTCCCTCATTGTACATGATGATGTCATAGAGTCAAAGAGAAGCGGCTTCAAAGGACCAGACGCGCGGAGAGGTGGGAGCCAGCGGGAGCGCGGGATACGATAAACTGCAAATAAAGATAGCCTAAGCAAAAAGCAGCAAGGAAGGAAAATATATTTGAAATATATTTTAAAAATATTCTTCCCAAATATATTGACATATATTTGATATACAAAAATTTTCAGTCATTATCAAAAAAAAAAAAAAAAATATATATATATATATATATATATATACATATATATTTATAATGTAGATTTGTATTTTTAAAGACATACAGTATATTTGAAAATGTATTTTTAAAAACATGTTTTATATATTTTGTAATAGTGTTTGTGTGTGTGTATGTGTGTGTGTATATATATATATATATATATATATATATATATTTAAAAAATATTCTTCCCAAATATATTGACATATATTTGATATACAAAAATTTTCAGTCATATTAAAAAATATATATATATATATTTATAATGTAGATTTGTATTTTTAAAGACATACAGTATATTTGAAAATGTATTTTTAAAAATATGTTTTATCTATTTTGTAATAATGTAAATATATATATATATATATATATATATATATATATATATATATATATATTTAAAAAATATTCTTCCCAAATATATTGACATATATTTAATATACAAAAATTTTCAGTCATATTAAAAAAATAAAAAATATATATATATATATATATATATATATTTATAATGTAGATTTGTATTTTTAAAGACATACAGTATATTTGAAAATGTATTTTTAAAAATATGTTTTCTCTATTTTGTAATAATGTAAATATATATATATATATATATATATATATTTAAAAAATATTCTTCCCAAATATATTGACATATATTTGATATACAAAAATTTTCAGTCATATTAAAAAATATATATATATATATTTATAATGTAGATTTGTATTTTTAAAGACATACAGTATATTTGAAAATGTATTTTTAAAAATATGTTTTATCTATTTTGTAATAATGTAAATATATATATATATATATATATATATATATATATATATATATATTTAAAAAATATTCTTCCCAAATATATTGACATATATTTAATATACAAAAATTTTCAGTCATATTAAAAAAATAAAAAATATATATATATATATATATATATATATTTATAATGTAGATTTGTATTTTTAAAGACATACAGTATATTTGAAAATGTATTTTTAAAAATATGTTTTCTCTATTTTGTAATAATGTAAATATATATATATATATATATATATATATATATATATATATATTTAAAAAATATTCTTCCCAAATATATTGACATATATTTGATATACAAAAATTTTCAGTCATATTACAAAAAAAAAAAAACCCAAAAAAATATATAGGTATATGTGTGTGTGTGTGTGTATATATATTTATAATGTAGATTTGTATTTTTAAAGACATACAGTATATTTGAAAATGTATTTTTAAAAATATGTTTTATATATTTTGTAATGTAAATATATATATTTACGGTCGGGTGACGTTAGTTCTAATGGCACGCCGCCCGCACTGGGAACCTCGGCTGCGTTTTCCAAAGAAGTGCAGGGACTTCTTTCCCTGCCTTTCCTGGGGCACGGGAGTCCATTCAAATGAATGGGCTCTCGTGCCCGAGCAAAACGCGTCCCGCACAGCCGCATAGATGAGAACCGGGGGTTAAAGAATAGAAAAAAAAAACGGAACCAGAGTAAAACTACTGAGGCTTTTTAGGCACCACACCAACATGCAGATATGAAAAATCAAAACTTTCTGATACATTGTTACAGACCATGACTGCAGTAGAAGTTTGAGCATCAAAAAGCTCTATTAACCCCTCGCTCTCCAGAGGATTCCCCCCCCTCCTGACCACGCCTTTTTTTGCGATACGGCGCTGCGTTACTTTAACTGACAATTGCACGGTCATGCAGCGCTGCACCCCAATTAAATTTACGTCTTATTTCTCCCACAAATGGAGTTTTCATTTGGTGGAATTTGATTGCCTGCGCAGTTTTTATTTTTTGCACTACAAACAAAAAAATAACCGACAATTTTGAGAAAAAAAAATATTTTTTACTCTCTGCTATTAAGCTATTGGTGCCGGCTGAACGTAAATGTGCGGCCACCTGGCGTCTGGGCCTTGACGCCGAGCGGCCGCACATATGCGTTCTATTAATAAAAACATATGTGCTGAGAACGTGCGCCCTGCGCGCTCCCAGTACACATGTCCGATACTCACGGAAAGGTCCCAATCTCCTCTTTCGATCGGGACCTTTCTCGATCATGCAACTGCCATGATGGCGTGTCACAGCGGACACATGACCCTAAACCCCCGCCCCGCCTCCCGGTTTCTGAAACCCTTAAAGGGCTGGGAGGCGCTGGTGCCAAGGGGTTAAACATGTCCAGTAAAAAAAAAAAATTCAAAAAATAAAATTTCATCATAAATTTAGGACCAAAATGTATTCTGCTCCGTGTCTTTGCTAAAAAAAGATCCCAATACGTGTAAATTAATTGGTTT
Organism: Staurois parvus; assembly: GCF_062004578.1. Lineage (NCBI taxonomy): Eukaryota > Metazoa > Chordata > Amphibia > Anura > Ranidae > Staurois > Staurois parvus. The sequence goes on from NW_028318788.1 coordinate 186,771, forward strand.
ACGTGAAAGTTATAGCGTTTACAAATGGCGGTATAGAGACTGGGATTTAAAAATTTTTTTTACTAGTAATGGCAGCGATCAGTGACTTATAGTGGGACTGCAGCGTGCATTCTGACACTGGGGGGGGAACTGACTTGGTGTCACTGACATCCCCAAGTGACACCAATACAGTGATCAGTGTTAATAAAAAGCACTGACACTGTACTAATGGCACTGGGCAGAAAGGGGTTAACATCTGGGGCGATCAGCGACTTATAGCGGGACTGCGGCGTGCAATCTGACACTCGGTAGGAACTGACTAACTGCCACTGACATCCCCAGTGACACCAATATAGTGATCAGTGCTAATAAAAAGCACTGACACTGCACTAATGGCACTGGGCAGGAAGGGGTTAACATGAGGGGCGATCAAAGGGTTATGCTGTTTTACTAGGGGCTGTGTGTGTGCTTTACACTGTCAGCACACCGCTTTGTATGGCTGTGCTATGCAGAGCCATACAAAGCAGTGTGCTGGAGCTGACAGGGGAGAGATCTGTGCTGTTTATACACAGGTCTCTCCCCCGTTGGAGATACTCGGCAATCAGCGGGTGCCAGCAATTAATCACCAGCCGGGACCCGGTGATTGACAGCTGAGGCCATGAATGGTGGTGGATACCAGACCAGGATTTGGAGGGGACCTCATGCCATCTTTTGTTTCGGTGGAGGGTTTCCCCTTCAAATTCATACCAAACCCGAATGTTGATGAGGGGGGGCAGGGATGGAACAGGGAAGACAAAATATAAGCAGATTTAACTAGTTTAATTGGAGGCAGAATCCCTATAAATCAGTTGGTGGTTGTGGAAGTCGGCTCTCCTTGTTTTGGCCCTCTCGTAGTGTGATGCCCCCCCCCAACCCCTTTCTTCTCGCCCTTCACCAGATCACAGGTGATGCCGGGTTGATATGTGTCAGTGAGAGCTCTCATCTTCTCTCAAGTGGGTTTTTGCTGCTTTTAAGTGCTCGGAGGGACTATTGTGGCTTCCGCATCAGCGATAAGATGATGGAATGTTCCGCCTTATCACCAAAGAGCTTCAGAAGAAGGTGCACTTGTTTGTTCCTATAGCAGATTCTAGCACACACAAATATCATCTGCACTCCGGGGGTGCAAGGAACAGATCAACCTTCCCCAGCCTGTTACATATGGAGGAACCCTTGAAATCACTTCCAGGTCTCAGGGAACCCCTGACAATAGTTATTATATCTACAGCTCACAGTACCTTAGAAGATAATCGTGGCTGGAAATGAAGTGCAGTGAAAATTATAGTGTTCCCTCTTATTGGTGGTCAATGGAAAAATGACCCCTTATATTGGAGGTCAGTGAAAAAGTGTCCACTTACATTGGAGGTCAGTGGAGAAGTGCCCACTTACATTGGAGGTCAGTGGAGAAGTGCCCACTTACATTGGAGGTCCAGTGAAGAAGTGCCCACTTACATTGGAGGTCAGTGAAGAAGTGTTCACTTACATTGGAGGTCAATGGAGAAGTGCCCACTTACATTGGAGGTCAGTGGAAAAGTGCCCACTTACATTGGAGGTCAGTGGAGAAGTGCCCACTTACATTGGAGGTCAGTGAAGAAGTGTCCACTTACGTTGGAGGTCAGTGAAGAAGTGCCCACTTACATTGGAGGTCAGTGGAGACGTACCCACTTACATTGGAGGTCAGTGGAGAAGTGCCCACTTACATTGGAGGTCAGTGGAGAAGTGCCCACTTACATTGGAGGTCAGTGGAGAAGTGCCCACTTACATTGGAGGTCAGTGAAGAAGTGTCCACTTACATTGGAGGTCAGTGAAGTGCCCACTTACATTGGAGGTCAGTGGAGAAGTGCCCACTTACATTGGAGGTCAGTGGAGAAGTGTCCACTTACATTGGAGGTCAGTGGAGAAGTGCCCACTTACATTGGAGGTCAGTGAAGTGCCACTTACATTGTAGGTTAATGAAGAAGTGCCTACTTAGATTGGAGGTCAGTGAAGAAGTGCCTACTTACATTGGAGGTCAGTGAAGAAGTGCCCACTTACATTGGAGGTCAGTGAAGAAGTGCCCACTTACATTGGAGGTCAGTGAAGAAGTGCCTACTTACACTGGAGGTCAGTGAAGAAGTGTCTACTTACATTGGTGCTCAGTGGAAAAATGACCCCTTATATTGGAGGTCAGTGAAGAAGTGTCCACTTACATTGGAGGTCAGTGGAGAAGTGCCCACTTACATTGGAGGTCAGTGGAGAAGTGCCCACTTACATTGGAGGTCAGTGAAGAAGTGTCCACTTACATTGGAGGTCAGTGGAGAAGTGCCCACTTACATTGAAGGTCCAGTGAAGAAGTGCCCACTTACATTGGAGGTCAGTGAAGAAGTGTTCACTTACATTGGAGGTCAATGGAGAAGTGCCCACTTACATTGGAGGTCAGTGGAGAAGTGCCCACTTACATTGGGGGTCAGTGGAGAAGTACCCACTTACATTGGAGGTCAGTGAAGAAGTGTCCACTTACGTTGGAGGTCAGTGAAGAAGTGCCCACTTACATTGGAGGTCAGTGGAGAAGTACCCACTTACATTGGAGGTCAGTGGAGAAGTGCCCACTTACATTGGAGGTCAGTGGAGATGTGCCCACTTATATTGGAGGTCAGTGGAGAAGTGCCCACTTACATTTGAGGTCAGTATAGAAGTACCCACTTCCATTGGAGGTCAGTGGAGAAGTGCCCACTTACATTGAAGGTCAGTGAAGTGTCCACTTACATTGGAGGTCAGTGGAGAAGTGTCCACTTACATTGGAGGTCAGTGGAGAAGTGTCCACTTACATTAGAGGTCAGTGAAGAAGTGTCCACTTACATTGGAGGTCAGTGAAGAAGTGCCCACTTACATTGGAGGTCAGTGGAGAACTGTCCACTTACATTGGAGGTCAGTGGAGAAGTGTCCACTTACATTGGAGGTCAGTGGAGAAGTGCCCACTTACATTGGAGGTCAGTGGAGAAGTGTCCACTTACATTTGAGGTCAGTGAAGAAGTGTTCACTTACATTGGAGGTCCAGTGAAGAAGTGCCCACTTACATTGGAGGTCAGTGGAGAAGTACCCACTTACATTGGAGGTCAGTGAAGAAGTGTCCACTTACATTGGAGGTCAGTGAAGAAGTCCCACTTACATTGGAGGTCAGTGGAGAAGTGCCCACTTACATTGGAGGTCAGTGAATAAGTGTCCACTTACATTTGAGGTCAGTGAAGAAGTGTTCACTTACATTGGAGGTCCAGTGAAGAAGTGCCCACTTACATTGGAGGTCAGTGGAGAAGTACCCACTTACATTGGAGGTCAGTGAAGAAGTGTCCACTTACATTGGAGGTCAGTGAAGAAGTGCCCACTTACATTGGAGGTCAGTGGAGACGTACCCACTTACATTGGAGGTCAGTGGAGAAGTGCCCACTTACATTGGAGGTCAGTGGAGAAGTGCCCACTTACATTGGAGGTCAGTGGAGAAGTGCCTACTTACATTGGAGGTCAGTGAAGAAGTGTCCACTTACATTGGAGGTCAGTGAAGTGCCCACTTACATTGGAGGTCAGTGGAGAAGTGCCCACTTACATTGGAGGTCAGTAGAGAAGTGCCCACTTACATTGGAGGTCAGTGGAGAAGTGCCCACTTACATTGGAGGTCAGTGAAGAAGTGTCCACTTACATTGGAGGTCAGTGAAGAAGTCCCACTTACATTGGAGGTCAGTGGAGAAGTGCCCACTTACATTGGAGGTCAGTGAATAAGTGTCCACTTACATTTGAGGTCAGTGAAGAAGTGTTCACTTACATTGGAGGTCCAGTGAAGAAGTGCCTACTTACATTGGAGGTCAGTGGAGAAGTACCCACTTACATTGGAGGTCAGTGAAGAAGTGTCCACTTACATTGGAGGTCAGTGAAGAAGTGCCCACTTACATTGGAGGTCAGTGGAGACGTACCCACTTACATTGGAGGTCAGTGGAGAAGTGCCCACTTACATTGGAGGTCAGTGGAGAAGTGCCCACTTACATTGGAGGTCAGTGGAGAAGTGCCTACTTACATTGGAGGTCAGTGAAGAAGTGTCCACTTACATTGGAGGTCAGTGAAGTGCCCACTTACATTGGAGGTCAGTGGAGAAGTGCCCACTTACATTGGAGGTCAGTAGAGAAGTGCCCACTTACATTGGAGGTCAGTGGAGAAGTGCCCACTTACATTGGAGGTCAGTGGAGAAGTGTCCACTTACATTGGAGGTCAGTGAAGTGCCCACTTACATTGGAGGTCAGTGGAGAAGTGCCCACTTACATTGGAGGTCAGTAGAGAAGTGTCCACTTACATTGGAGGTCCGTGAGAAGTGCCCACTTACATTGGAGGTCAGTGAAGGAGGGTGGGAGTGAGCATGGAACCCTGAAGTTCATCCACCAGATGGAGTCACCACTGAGAGCAGACATGTTTGCTTTTTCTGATGACCCTTGCATTGGAGGTCAGTGAAGAAGTGTCCGCTTACATTGGAGGTTAATGAAGAAGTGCCTACTTAGATTGGAGGTCAGTGAAGAAGTGCCTACTTGGATTGGAGGTCAGTGAAGAAGTGCCTACTTACATTGGAGGTCAGTGAAGAAGTGCCTACTTATATTGGTGGTCAGTGAAGAAGTGTCTACTTACATTGGTGGTCAGTGGGAGAAGGAGGAGGACACACTAATGGAGTTCTCCCGGAGAACCAGATTTTTTCAAGCCTGGGCCTTGCCTGATAGCTTGGCCCAGGAACCATGCCTGATCCAGGGGGAGGCCTTGGGAGGGATCCCCCTGATGACACGGAGCCTAGTGAGGAGGAGGAAATGGTGGACCTGACTGTGGGTCCAGGCCCTGGTGAGGATATGGATGTGTACAGACAGAGGATTATTGGTCGATTCTTGGCAACTGGAAGAGCTGAGGAGAAACTTCATATTTTGAAAGCTGAACACAAATCCTTCAGAGCCAAGTACTGCCAGGCCTGGAGTAAGAACAGATTGGCCATGAAGCCAGACCTACAGCAGATGGAGGAGAAGGTGAAGAAACAATCTTTATTACTGGAAAACTTGAAAGCCAGAAGTGGAGCATTTGCAGAAAAGTTTGACAATGAGAGATTTGCCAGCCAGACATCAGCGAGTTCTGTGGATCAGCAGCCTCAGGTAATGGATGACCCGGCTACATCTACCTCAGCGTCTCTCCCCACCATGTCAGGCTGTGGAATTGCCAACGGGACCCACCCAGGGGGTTGAGAATGAACATGGAACCCTGACCTTCATCCAGAAGATGGAGTCACCCCTGAGGGCAGACAGGTTTGCATTCTCTGATGATCTTTCAGAAGTCCCTGAGGATGGACAGAGGAGGGACAGAGCAGCAAAGCCAGTACTGGTGGAGAAGTCCCAGTACACCAACATGGCTGCTTCCAGCATGTCTGCCCCACCGGCTGTGGTGGATGGTTTCCCGGCTGAGGAGCAAAAAGAGAAGGCGCTCTGCAAGGAGCCGGCTGTCGGTCTTTCTGCTGTGGAGAAACCCTCTGCAGACATGGGGGGAAGATTAAATCAATAATAAAATAAATAAAATAAAAAAAGCGATGATTAAATACCACCAAAAGAAAGGTCTATTTGTGTGAAAAAAATTATAAAAATTTCATATGGGTACAATGTTGCATGACCGCGCAATTGTCATTCAGAATGTGAGAGTGCTGAAAGCTGAAAATTGGCCCGGGCAGGAAGGGGGTAGAAGTGCCAGGTGGGCAGTTGCTAATTTTCTTGATCCCCATTTTTATACAATTGTTGTGGCTTAGAAGTTCCTCCTCAAGTTTTGCAGTTCCTTGGGCATCCTGTATACCCCTAGACCCCATCCAGGTTGTTGACCCCTTAATAAAAACAACTAAAAAAAAAAGCAGCTCAAGGACTTTATTACTGACCCTGGATGTGCAAGTGCGGAAAGTTTGTGTTGCCTGGCCGTGCAGAGCTTGGGGGGACGGACCATTTGGGCACTCGGGCACTGCCTGGGGGCCCAGGATCAGTAGGGGGCCCCATGAGATGCCCCTAGTACCTTTCATAGGCTATTTTTGGGTGTGGTTTGAGTGTGGCTGAGGACACATTGGCCCCATGATCCCCTATTACCCGGGGGCCCCATGGTCAGTCCGCCCCTGCTCCATACTGCTCCACTTCATATACTCTGCTGTACATTATATACCTTCATACCGTCTGCCGTCTTTCTTCATATTCACAACACATCGTCGGTTATTTTAGTCCTTTCTTATTTCACACAACGAAGGTCAGGATTAGGACCCGCGTGCGCCAAGAGTTTCCAGCAAGTTTCCGACAACCAAAAGCACTCGTTTTCAAATCCCATAATGCACCTTTATACAACCTGGTCCTGGCCTCATTACCACCGGCCATAGCCAGACTGTGCTGGGTGGTCGTGGATTCTGGCCACCCAGAGCCAGGCACTAATAAGGAGCCACGGATCCTAGAGAGTCACTGCTACCCCCACAGACAACACAGTACATAAACAGCTTGACCAGCGCAGGTTCGGTAATACAGGTGAACAGCTGGAGGGATCTCGGAGCTGTGCCATCTTATAAGCATCATGGGCCCCTGGGCAAAGTAATGCATTGGGCCACTACCAGGCTGCATCAGGGTACCCCATCACAGTGCCCCCATACATCAGGTGTCCCCCATTACAGTGTCTCTGAACATCAGGTGTCCCCCATTACAGTGTCTCTGAACATCAGGTGTCCCCCATCACAGTGTCAGGTGCCCCCATACATCAGGTATCCCCACACATCAGGTGCCCCCCATTCACAGTGTCCCCATAAATCAGATGTCCCCCATCACAGTGTCAGGTGTCCCCATACATCAGGTATCCCCACACATCAGGTGCCCCCCATCACAGTGTCCCCATACATCAGGTGTCCCCCATCAGTGTTCCCATATATCAGATCTCCACCATCAGATGTCCCCATCAGGTGTCCCCCATCATAGTGCCTCTGTACATCAAGTGTCCTTCATCACAGTGCCCCAATACATCAGGTATCCCCACATATCAGGTGCCCACAATGACCATGTCTCCATCCATCAGATGTCCCCCATCACAGTGTCCCCATACATCAGATCTCCACCATCACAATATCCCCATACATCAGATGTCCCCATCAGGTCTCCTCCATCTCAGTGCCCCAATACAACAGGTGTCCCCCATCATAGTGCCTCTGTACATCAAGTGTCCTCCATCACAGTGGTCCCACACATCAGGTATCCCCATATATCAGGTGTCCCCATAAATCAGATTTCCCCCATCACAGTGACCCAATACATCAGGTGTCCCCCATCACAGTGACCCAATACATCAGGTGCCCACCATCACAGTGACCCAATACATCAGGTGCCCACCATCACAGTGACCCAATACATCAGGTGTCCCCCATCACAGTGACCCAATACATCAGGTTCCCACCATCACAGTGACCCAATACATCAGGTGTCCCCCATCACAGTGACCCAATACATCAGGTGTTCCCCATCACAGTGTCTCTGTACATCAAGTGTCCTCCATTACAGTGTCCCCATACATCAGATGTCCCTATACATCAGGTATCCCCAGACATCAGGTGCCCACCATCACAGTGGCCCCATCATCAGGTGTCCCCATAAATCAGATGTACCCCATCGCAATGTCCCCATACATCAGATCTCCCCATCAGGTGTTTCTCATTACAGTGTCCCCCTACATCAGATGTCCCCATCAGGTGTCCCTCATCACAGTATCCCATACAGCAGGTGCCCCCCTCCACCCCTGCAATGAAGCCCGCTCTTTCCTGTTCTGAGTCTGAGATGAATTCTCCATCTCAGTGCAGCTCTTCTGCCCCCTGCAGGAGGGACAGGTAAGCTGAATCCTCTCTTGCAGAAGCTGTCCGCTGCTCATTCTTGAGTCACTCCTGGCAAAGCAGAGTGTCATCAGTGGCCAAATCACCAGTGCACCCCCAATACAGCTCCCCCCCAGTGTTCTGGCCCCAATCATGGGGCCCCCATGCACCTGGGGTCCTTGGGCAGTGCCCATGTGTGCCCATTCATTAAGATGGCCCTGTCTTGTAGTCGGCACCACAGACGAGTGGCTGGAGGAATCCCATGACTGGTACCACAGGTGGACGTCTGTAGATGAAGGTACCCCACTGGAAGCACAATACTGTCTTAGAGGCCTGTGACATGCCTGGGAACCATTGCTATACCCGGGGGGGGGGGGGGGGCTCCCTGAATGCGGGAAACAATTAAACATATCCAGTGGGCATGTGCCGGGGTTCAAGGGATTTTGGGAGTCCAGGGGAATGTGGGGAAGAGCAGTTAAAGGAGCCTGAACCTTAATTTGAGTACTTTGAGTCAAGGACCCGTGCGCTACAAATACAGCTCGGGGTACAGAGTGGACCAGTGTGAGGGACGGTATATACCGTACAGCACAGCATGCAGAGTTAAGCAGGGTATAGAATGTAATAAACAGCGCAGCATACAGAGTGGGGGGAGTGTAGTTTATAATGTGTAGCACAGTAAACAGAGTGAAGCAGTGAGGAGTGCCCAATATACAGCACATTGTGCAGGTTGGAGTGGTGTGCAGTGCGATGTACAACACAGTGCACAGAGTGGAGCATGGCATATACAGAGCATTGTACAGGTTGGAGTGGTGTGTAGTACAACATACAGGTTGGAGAGTTGTGCACTACAACATATAGCACAGTGTTCAGAGTAGAGTGTGTAATGTACAGTACAGTATACAGGTTGAAGTGGTGTGCAGTACAACATACAACACAGTGCACTGACTAGAGTGTGCAATATACAGCACATTGTACAGGTTGGAGGTGTGCAGTGCAATGTTCAGCACAATGTACCGAGACCGAGTCAAGCGTGTAATATACAGCACATTGTACAGGTTGGAGAGGTGTGCAGTGCAATGTTCAGCACAGTGTACCGAGACCCAGTCAAGTGTGTAATGTACAGCACAATGTACAGGTTGGAGAGGTGTGCAGTGTAACGTACAGCACAGTGTACCGAGACCCAGTCAAGCGTGTAATATACAGCACATTGTACAGGTTGGAGGTGTGCAGTGCAATGTTCAGCACAGTGTACTGAGACCCAGTCAAGCGTGTAATGTACAGCACATTGTACAGGTTGGAGAGGTGTGCAGTGTAACGTACAGCACAGTGTACCGAGACCCAGTCAAGCGTGTAATATACAGCACATTGTACAGGTTGGAGGTGTGCAGTGCAACGTTCAGCACAGTGTACTGAGACCCAGTCAAGCGTGTAATATACAGCACATTGTACAGGTTGGAGAGGTGTGCAGTGCAATGTTCAGCACAATGTACCGAGACCGAGTCAAGCGTGTAATGTACAGCACAATGTACAGGTTGGAGAGGTGTGCAGTGTAACGTACAGCACAGTGTACCGAGACCGAGTCAAGCGTGTAATATACAGCACAATGTACAGGTTGGAGAGGTGTGCAGTGTAACGTACAGCACAGTGTACCGAGACCCAGTCAGGCGTGTAATATACAGCACATTGTACAGATCATCAGAACATGTTACATACAATATTTTAGTAAGGTGAACTCTCCGCTCTCCTGGCTGGTGAGAACAGGTCAGATGCAGCAGACAAGCTCTCCGTACAACAAGAGACTGCAATGAAATCAGATGGATCCGATGACAGATTTATAGAAGACACGTTGTGCTGGCTGCGGGGGACGAGGATCAGGACAAGTTCTTCTAGATAATGATTCCATCACTACGCCAACCCCAAGTCTGTCACCAGCACAGTGTTCACCATAGTCCACATCAGATGGTTCCTAGGACAGCAAAGAGCGTGCCGTGAGGTCTCACCTCCACCCCATCTGTTGTATTGGACGCAGGGTCGGACTGACAACTCATGGGGCCCCCGGGCAGTAGGGGATCATGGGGCCCCTGTGTCCTTGCCAACACTCAAAGCACACCCAAAAAAGCCTATGAAAAGGTACCAGGGGCATTTCATGGTGCCCCCTACTGACCCCGGGCCCTCGCCAGTACACGAGTGCTCCAATGGTCAGTCCGTCCCTGATTGGAGGAATGATGACTCGGCCATACTAGGTAAAGTGCCAGGCGGGACCACGGGTCACCAGGACCTACCTGTCCGCTTCTCTCCTGGAACCCCCATCTACTTACAGGCTAGACATGTGCAGATGGATTCGTCCTGGATGGAGATTCGGATGAATTTTTCACTATTCGCAGCATCGGATGGATCCGAATTTCTGAATTACAATTGTAACGAACCCGAAATAACGAAATGAAGGTCCATACAAAATTTGGATTTGAATTCAAAAACCAATTTGAATATTGCGGATTTCCTTCAAAGACCGCGTGTATTAGTGTCCGAATGTAGCCGACTTCAGAAATGCGAGTTTTGAAAAGAATAGACCAGTGGTCTCCAAAGTGTGGCCCGCGGGCCGGATGTGGCCCTCTGCTTGCTTTTATCCAGACCTTGGGGCACTTTTCCTTCCACTAATGTGAAGCACTATTCTTTCCATTGACACATACAAGGGGGCGCTATTCTTCCCACTGACACCAATGAAGGGGCACTATTCCTCCCACTGACACCAATGATGGGGCACTATTCTTCCCACTGACACCAATGAAGGGGCACTATTCCTCCCACTGATACCAATGATGGGACACTATTCCTCCCACTGACACCAATGATGAGGCACTATTCTTCCCACTGACACCAATGAAGGGGCACTATTCCTGCCACTGATACCAATGATGGGGCACTATTCCTCCCACTGACACCAATGAAGGGGCACTATTCCTCCCACTGATACCAATGATGGGACACTATTCCTCCCACTGACACCAATGATGGGGCACTATTCTTCCCACTGACACCAATGATGGGGCACTATTCCTCCCACTGATACCAATGATGGGATACTATTCCTCCCACTGACACCAATGATGGGGCACTATTCCTCCCACTGACACCAATGATGGGGCACTATTCCTCTCACTGACACCAATAATGGGGCACTATTCCTCCCACTGACACCAATGATGGGGCACTATTCCTCCCACTGACACCAATGATGGGGCACTATTCCTGCCACTGACACCAATGATGGGGTGCTATTCTTCCCACTAACACCAATGATGGGGCACTATTCCTCCCACTGACACCAATGATGGGGCACTATTCCTCCCACTGACACCAATGATGGGGCACTATTCCTCCCACTGATACCAATGATGGGGTGCTATTCTTCCCACTAACACCAATGATGGGGCGCTATTCTTCCCACTGACACCAATGATGGGGCGCTATTCTTCCCACTGACACCAATGATGGGGCACTATTCCTCCCACTGATACCAATGATGGGGTGCTATTCTTCCCACTAACACCAATGATGGGGCGCTATTCTTCCCACTGACACCAATGATGGGGCACTATTCCTCCCACTGACACCAATGATGGGGCACTATTCCTCCCACTGACACCAATGATGGGGTGCTATTCTTCCCACTGACACCAATGATGGGGCGCTATTCTTCCCACTGACACCAATGATGGGGCACCATTCCTCCCACTGATACCAATGATGGGGCACTATTCCTCCCACTGACACCAATGATGAGGCACTATTCCTCCCACTGATACCAATGATGGGGCGCTATTCCTCCCACTGATACCAATGATGGGGCACTATTCCTCCCACTGACACCAATGATGGGGCACTATTCCTCCCACTGACACCAATGATGGGGCACTATTCCTCCCACTGACACCAATGATGGGGCACTATTCCTCCCACTGATACCAATGATGGGGCGCTATTCTTCCCACTGACACCAAGGATGGGGCACTATTCCTCCCACTGATACCAATGATGGGGCACTATTCCTCCCATTGACACCAATGATGGGGCACTATTCCTCCCACTGATACCAATGATGGGGCACTATTCCTCCCATTGACACCAATGATGGGGCACTATTCCTCCCACTGACACCAATGATGGGGCGCTATTCCTCCCACTGACACCAATGATGGGGCACTATTCTTCCCACTGACACTAATGATGGGACACTATTCCTCCCACTGACACCAACGATGGGGTGCTATCAGGGGCAGACTGACCATTTGGAAACTCGGGCACTGCCCGAGGGCCCAGGGTCAGTATGGGGCCCCATGAGATGCCCCCGGTACCTTTTTCATAGGCCTTTTTGAGTTTGGGCAATGACACAGAGGCCCCATGATCCCCTATTGCCCGGGGCCCCACGAGTTGTCAGTCCGCCCCTGGGTGCTATTCCTTCCATTGAAACTAACGATGGGGTGCTATTTCTCCCACTGACACCAATGATGGGGCACCATTCCTCCCACTGACACCAACAATGGGGCACTATTTCTCCCACTGACACCAATGATGGGGCACTATTCCTCCCACTGACACCAATGATGGGGCACTATTCCTCCCACTGATACCAATGATGGGGCACTATTCCTCCCACTGATACCAACAATGGGGCACTATTTCTCCCACTGACACCAATGATGGGGCACTATTCCTCCCACTGACGCCAATGATGGGGCACTATTCCTCCCACTGATACCAATGATGGGGCACTATTCCTCCCACTGATACCAACAATGGGGCACAATGCCTGTTGCTTACACCAACAAAGGGACACTATTCCTTCCACTGACACCAATAGTGGGGCATTATTCCTCCCACTGACACCAATGATGGGGCACTATTCCTTCCATTGACACCAATGATGGGGCACTATTCCTCCCACTGATACCAATGATGGGGAACTATTCCTCCCACTGACACCAATGATGGGGCACTATTCCACCCACTGACACCATCGATGGGGCACTATTCCTCCTGCTGACACCAACGATGGGGCACTATTCCTCCTGCTGACACCAACAATGGGACACTATTCCTTCCACTGACACCAATGATGGGGCACTATTCCTCCTACTGACACCAACAAAGGGACACTATTCCTCCCACTGACACCAATAGTGGGGCACTATGCTGCCACTGACACCAACGATAGGGCACCATTCCTCCCATTGACACCATCAATAGGGTACTATTTCTTCCACTGACACCATCGATAGGGTACTATTCCTCCCACTGACACCAACAATGGGGCATTTCCTACTCCAACTGGCCACAGTCCGGCCCCCTTAAAGCCTGAAGGACAGTACTTGGACCCTTTGTTTAGAATGTTTGTAGAGCCCAGTCCTAGTGCACGGCCCGGCTCAGCAGACAGAATGGAGGTCGCCCAGAAGCCGGTTGGCAGCAAGCTGTTAGCGCAGGAAGGTGTCACCCGACAGACAGGCGAAAGGAAACCACGAGGCTGAAAAGAATTTGGAAATAATCCGGATCGGTTTACACAGAGAGGATGCCAGGACTGCTCGGATCGCAAGCACAAAGCAAACAGAGCAGATCGTGATTCAGCGCGTGTATAAACACAGTGCGGGCGGCGCAGCGATCCCCTCGCCACCCCATTGTCTTCCCAGCAGATGTTCACAGCGCCGCTGATGGGCCAATCTGGTTTGTCATCACTGATAACCCCGGGGCTTCATTAACTGCCTTCAGAAAGGGCTCCTTGTTTTTATTCCGCTTAAAAAGGAACGTAGATGGTAACAAAAAATAAATAAATAATCCCCACGTGCAAAAAAAACAGAAAAACCTTTAAAAAAGGCGAACATCAGACAGATATAAAAGACAAACGATCGCTCTCTGCCCTCGTTAAAGCGTTACGCAGTTCAATCGGTCTGTAGATGCGGTAAAGCGTGCTTGTTATACTCACTGAGGGGTTAATCCTCCGCATTATGTAAAAAGGCTGTTTGATCCCGTCTTCTCTGATCCTCCCCATCTTCTACTGTCCCCAATTCATTTGCTGGTAGTAAAGAGCTCTAGGAGGCGCTCTGCACATGCTCAGTGTGGTGTGTATTGCTAGAGAATTTTCTTTTTTTCTTGGGAAAGTGCATGTGATCAGCACAGGGCCAATCACCACTCTCCAGGCATGCAGCCTCATAGGACAATCAGGGCAGAATGAAAACTACTCCTACAAGTTTTAACCAGTGCTCTGCTGGACACTGATAGAAGTCACAAGACTGATATTCACTTCTGATGAGGAAAGGTATTTAGTAGTTTATATTTACTAAAATAATTGCATTTCCATGTTGTGTGTACTGTGGGGGACCAGATATAGTGAATGCGGGGTCCGGGGAGAGTGGATATAGTGAATGCGGGGTCCGTGGAGACTGTATATAGTGAATGCAGGGTCCGGGGAGAGCGGATATAGTGAATGCAGGGTCCGGGGAGAGCGGATATAGTGAATTCAGGGTCCGGGGAGAGCAGATATAGTGAATTCAGGGTCCGAGGAGAGCGGATATAGTGAATGCAGGGTCCGGGGAGAGCGGACATAGTGAATGCGGGGTCCGGGGAGAGCGGATATAGTGAATGCAGGGTCCGGGGAGAGCGGACATAGTGAATGCGGGGTCCAGGGAGAACGGATATAATGAATGGGGGGTCCAGGGAGAGCCGATAGAGTGAATGCAGGGTCTGGGGAGAACGGACTGTCTATACTGAGGACATTCACTATATCTGGTCTCCCCGGACCCTGCATTCACTATATCCGCTCTCCCCGGACCCCGCATTCCCTATATCCGCTCTCCCCGGACCCCGCATTCACTATATTCGCTCTCTCCGGACCCCGCATTCACTATATCCGCTCTCCCCGGACCCCGCATTTACTATATCCGCTCTCCTCGGACCCCGCATTCACTATATCCGCTCTCCCCGGACCCCGCATTCACTATATCCGCTCTCCCCGGACCCTGCATTCACTATATCCGGTCTCCCCGGACCCTGCATTCACTATATCCGGTCTCCCCGGACCCCGCATTCACTATATTCGCTCTCCTCGGACCCGGCATTCACTATATCTGGTCTCCCCGGACCCTGCATTCACTATATCCGCTCTCCCCGGACCCCGCATTCACTATATCCGCTCTCCCCGGACCCCGCATTCACTATATCCGCTCTCCCCAGACCCCGCATTCACTATATCTGGTCTCCCCGGACCCTGCATTCACTATATCCGCTCTCCCCGGACCCCGCATTCACTATATCTGCTCTCCCCGGACCCCGCATTCACTATATCCGCTCTCCCCGGACCCCGCATTCACTATATCCGCTCTCCCCGGACCCCGCATTCACTATATCTGGTCTCCCCGGACCCCGCATTCACTATATCCGGTCTCCCCGGACCCCACATTCACTATATCCGCTCTCCCCGGACCCCGCATTCACTATATCCGCTCTCCCCGGACCCCGCATGCACTATATCCGCTCTCCCCAGACCCCGCATTCACTATATCTGGTCTCCCCGGACCCTGCATTCACTATATCCGCTCTCCCCGGACCCCGCATTCACTATATCTGCTCTCCCCGGACCCCGCATTCACTATATCCGCTCTCCCCGGACCCCGCATTCACTATATCCGCTCTCCCCGGACCCCGCATTCACTATATCTGGTCTCCCCGGACCCCGCATTCACTATATCCAGTCTCCCTGGACCCTGCATTCACTATATCCAGTCTCCCCGGACCCCGCATTCACTATATCCGCTCTCCCCGGACCCCGCATTCACTATATCCGCTCTCCCCGAGCCCTGCATTCACTATATCCGCTCTCCCCGGACCCTGCATTCACTATATCCGCTCTCCCCGGACCCCGCATTTACTATATCCGCTCTCCCCGGACCCCGCATTCACTATATCTGGTCTCCCCGGAGGGAGGGTGAGGGTGATCCGGTTAATGGAGTCTCCAATGCGGGGAATCAGCTGGTGTTTGATGGTGAGGACATCCCTGATAAGGTAAAGCCTATCAAGCCCCAAACAGTGATTATTGCTGACAGTTTGCCCCATGACACCCAGCCTGGTGACCCCATGTCCAGCAAGGCTTTGATTGATGGTGTAAGAGCTAAGCAAAATGTGGATGAAAAGAAA
Organism: Staurois parvus; assembly: GCF_062004578.1. Classification (NCBI taxonomy): domain Eukaryota; kingdom Metazoa; phylum Chordata; class Amphibia; order Anura; family Ranidae; genus Staurois; species Staurois parvus. The sequence goes on from NW_028318788.1 coordinate 202,831, forward strand.
GACATTTCTGCAGAGGGACTACAAGTGCCAGCAGAACCCATTAATCCTGCTGCAGAACAAGGCTCTATAGTGCAGCATCACGTGACCGGTGGTATTGCAGGGAAGACTGTGACTGCACCTGATGGAAAGGGTAATTTCTGTGTGATGGACAGTCCTACCAATGCGGGTGTGATGGACAGTCCTACCAGTGCGGGTGTGATGGACAGTCCTACCAGTGCGGGTGTGATGGACAGTCCTACCAATGCGGGTGTGATGGACAGTCCTACCAATGCGGGTGTGATGGACAGTCCTACCAGTGCGGGTGTGATGGACAGTCCTACCAGTGCGGGTGTGATGGACAGTCCTACCAGTACGGGTGTGATGGACAGTCCTACCAGTGCGGGTGTGATGGAGAGTCCTACCAGTGCGGGTGTGATGGAGAGTCCTACCAGTGCGGGTGTGATGGACAGTCCTACCAGTACGGGTGTGATGGACAGTCCTACCAGTACGGGTGTGATGGAGAGTCCTACCAGTACGGGTGTGATGGACAGTCCTACCAGTGCGGGTGTGATGGAGAGTCCTACCAGTGCGGGTGTGATGGACATTCCTACCAGTGTGAGTTTGATGGACAATCCTACCAGTGCAGGTGTGATGGACAGTCCTACCAGTACGGGTGTGATGGACAGTCCTACCAGTACGGGTGTGATGGACAGTCCTACCAGTGCAGGTGTGATGGAGAGTCCTACCAGTACGGGTGTGATGGACAGTCCTACCAGTGCGGGTGTGATGGAGAGTCCTACCAGTGCGGGTGTGATGGAGAGTCCTACCAGTGCGGGTGTGATGGACAATCCTACCAGTGCGGGTGTGATGGACAGTCCTACAAGTGCGGGTGTGATGGACAATCCTACCAGTGCGGGTGTGATGGACAGCCCTACCAGTGCGGGTTTGATGGACAGTCCTACCAGTGCAGGTGTGATGGACAGTCCTACCAGTGCGGGTGTGATGGACAGCCCTACCAGTGCGGGTGTGATGGACAGTCCTACCAGTGCGGGTGTGATGGACAGTCCTACCAGTACAGTTGTGATGGACAGTCCTACCAGTGCAGGTGTGATGGACAATCCTACCAGTGCGGGTGTGATAGACAGTCCTACCAGTGCGGGTGTGATGGACAGTCCTACCAGTGCAGGTGTGATGGACAATCCTACCAGTGCGGGTGTTATGGACAATCCTACCAATGCGGGTGTTATGGACAATCCTATCAGTGCGGATGTGATGGACAGTCCTACCAGTGCGGGTGTGAAGGACAATCCTACCAGTGTGGGTGTGATGGACATTCCTACCAGTGCGGGTGTGATAGACAGTCCTACCAGTGCGGGTGTGATGGACAGTCCTACCAGTGCGGGTGTGATAGACAGTCCTACCAGTGCGGGTGTGATGGACAATCCTACCAGTGCGGGTGTGATGGACAGTCCTACCAGTGCGGGTGTGATGGACAGCCCTACCAGTGTGGGTTTGATGGACAGTCCTACCAGTGCAGGTGTGATGGACAGTCCTACCAGTGTGGGTGCGATGGACAGCCCTACCAGTGCGGGTGTGATAGACAGTCCTACCAGTGCGGGTGTGATGGACAATCCTACCAGTGCGGGTGTTATGGACAATCCTACCAGTGTGGGTGTTATGGACAATCCTACCAGTGTGGGTGTTATGGACAATCCTATCAGTGCGGATGTGATGGACAGTCCTACCAGTGCAGGTGTGAAGGACAATCCTACCAGTGTAAGTGTGATGGACAATCCTATCAGTGCGGATGTGATGGACAGTCCCACCAGTGCAGGTGTGAAGGACAATCCTACCAGTGTAAGTGTGATGGACAATCCTATCAGTGCGGATGTGATGGACAGTCCCACCAGTGCAGGTGTGAAGGACAATCCTACCAGGACAGGTGTGAAGGACAGGTGTGGGGCCTTGGCCCAGATAAGCCTACCTTTGCTCAGGTGGTAGGCTCTGCTCCTGGTAATGTTATAAAGCCAGGGCTGCAGTTAAAGGGGAACTCCATTCCCAAGCAGGTTTTTTCCCCCACAAACCACCACTTTGAGCACCCCAGGGTCGGGTCTTGGGTCTCTGGCCTCTGCTGGGGGTCCAAGGCGAAATGTTGTTATGCTTAAATGGGAAGGTGGTGGAGTCCCTCCAGCAAGGCGTGTGGTGGTTGATTTGATCTTGGGGATGGGGTTCAGGGCAAATGATCTCTATGCCTTCATTCATGTTGCTGGGAACCGGGAATAAACCATAAGCTTCACCAGGCCAGAGGGCCTTGAGTGTTCCTGCTCGGGACCTAGAGGTCTGGTTGAGACATTATGGGGAGGTTTTGACCAAACCAGATAAAACTCTTGATGAGCGCAACATCTGGACTGGGGGTTGGTCGGTGACAGTCAGGTTGGCCAGGAATGGGAACGTTGTCCGTCACCTGCCCTCCTCCGCTTTTATAGGGAGGGACAAGATGACTATTTTCTATCTTGGTCAGCCAAAACTGTGTCACCGGTGTGGAGAAAAGGGGCATTTTAGCTCTTCCTGTGCAGCTTTAATATGTTCAATGTGTCAGGGTAAGGGTCATGTGGTCAAGGACTGCACCCAGATAAGGTGCAACCTGTGCCTACGCCTTGGCCACCCCTACAGCCAATGTCCTGAGGCTTGGCACAATGGAGAAAGAGGTGATGGATGAACTGTTGAGGCTGGACAGGTTGGAGGGTGAGGCCCCTGGTGTAACATCCTCCTCTCCGGTGACTATCTCCCCTGGTTCTGTTCAGGAATCCTCCCCAGTTCCATTGGCCACCCCTCCTGTGTCTGTAAGTATTTGTTCTGTGCCTGTCTCTGTCCCCCCCAACCTACTGCACCTGCTCCCCTTGTATCAGAACCTTCCAAATCTGTGCCCCCTGAGTCAGTTATCCCCCGTGAGTTTTCCTCTCCCAAGTCTGACTTGAAGGAACGTCCAGGAGTGGTGGAGGGAGGAACAAATTGTGCTGCTGTCTCTTCTGTAAAGAGGTCTTCTGTGAAGACTTTTAACAAAAAAGCAAGAGATGAGAGCATCTCTGAGTCTTGCTGGCAGTACCTAGAGGGGAGAAGGAAGGTTGTGAGGCAGAAGAGGATGGTGATGGGGACAGAACAGGGACGGGAACCTCCAGTGCCTGTCTCTAATAACTTTTGGGCCTCCAATTTAAAAATTTCCTCATAAGGCACTTCTACTGAACGTAGTTCAGAATCTGAAATGGAGTTTGAGGAAGCCTCAAGAAAGAGAGAGGTTTCTCGTGATGAGCACCAGAGGGGAGCTAAGAAGCAATCCACCCAATAACCCAAATGGCGGTTGCCCCTCCGCTAAAAGTGGCAACAATAAATGTCACCAGCATTAAGTCAGTAAGAGCTCGTTCTATGGCCTTCTTTTTGTTCAGCCAATTAGATGCTGAAATTGTATTTTTGCAAGAGACTAGGCTCACCTCCTTGGCAGATATTCATATGGCCAGGAGAGAGTGGAGGTATGGTCCATCTTACTGGTCTCTTGCGGCCGAGCCTTACAGCGGTGTGCAGGGTTGTTTAAACCCGGCATGGTAACCGTCCGGTGGGTTATTGAGGTGGAGATTGGGAGATGTATGGTCTTACACATCCTTGTGGAAGGGCAGGACCTTCTCCTAATAAATATTTATGGGGCGCACACAAAGTGGGACAGGAAATGTCTTTTTACAAGGATCAAGCCATTTCTTTTTACATTACAACAAGTGGTCTTTGGAGGTGAATTTAATACTGTGACTAGGCCAAGGACAGGAAGGGCTTCAAACTCAAGCTGGGATATGAAAGCATTTTTTTTTATAGTACGGTTAGGGATGCTGGTCTTGTGGATGTGCACATTAAGCACCTCCCAGACGACACAGGGTTCACCTTTCATCGAGGTAATAGCCAGAGTAGGATAGATAGGTTTTTTTAAAGGAGACCTCTGCTTTCTCTCCCCCAGTGGTGCAAGCAGTAGAGTTCTCTAATCACTGTTTGCTATCTGTGGTCTTGAATGCTTTAGACTCCCCTCAGAGAGGCAAGGGCATCTGGAGATTGAATTCGACTCTCCTCGAGGAAGAACACATTAGACAATCCTTTGAGGAATTCTTTCAGGCACAGGTGACCATTCTGGAGTTTTGTAGCAGCAAGGCTGAGTGGTGGGAGCTGACCAAAAAGAGGATCGCGGGATTCTTCAGGGGCCTAGCCAATAGAAAGCAGTTTGATAGACACATGACCTTCCAAAGGTTGCGGAGGAAGCTGTCTCGAGAGGAGGAGATCCTGAGGAAATCTCTGAGGAAGTGTCAATATGACCAGCATGACTTTTTTGGATTTGGAGAGGAACTATGGGAAGTACCACTCTCCCGACCTTTACCAGAACTGCAAGTAAGGTGTAGCAGTTAAGATGGCCATTGGCCTTAAGGATAGTACAGGTTCCTTGACAAAGTCCAGGTCAGGGATCCTGGAGGTCATGAGGTCCTTTTATGCTGAACTTCTTGGGAGGAAAGAGCTTGATCGAGGCAAGATGGAAAGCTTTTTGGACTCTACTCCAGGTCTAAATGGTGGAGATGTTCCATTGATGAATTTGACAGAGAAGATCACAGTTGAAGAGGTGATGAGGGCAACTGAGCAGCTAGCCATCAAAATGTCACCTGGACCAGATGGCTTGACGGCTGAGTTTTACAAAGCTTTTAAGTCTATTCTGGTCCCGCATTTGGTAGAGATTATTAACAGCTGCCTCGCTGAGGGGACTCTTCCCCCTTCCATGAGGCACTCGGCTGTAATTCTTCTGTCAAAAGGTAAGGATCCTTGAATGATTGAGAATTGGCGCCCTATCAGCCTTCTCAATGTTGATAGAAAGGTGCTGGTGAAGATACTTTTCTGGTGATTACCGTCAGTAGCAGAGTCTTTGCTTTCTTGCCATCAGCACTGTTCTGTCCAGGGTAGGAGCACCTTCACATTGGTGTGAGCTGTCTGGGAGGCCCTGGAGTAGTGCAGGTCTGCAGGCTGGGGAAAGCCTAGTAGTCCGTTATTTCACCTGGAATGCACGGTGTCAGGTCACCAATCCTTCCTGTTCAGGTGGTGGTGTGTGACATTTTGTATGGGGTGGGGAAGATTTGTGTGCTTGAGAGAGACAAGTGGAGATAAGTGGGGTTGGGGGGCTTGGTTGAAGGTGTGGAGGGGTTTCAAGCCTCCGTGACTACCAGGAGTCTCTTTCCGGGGTGTGGCTGTCTGTCTCTTATCGCCCTAGTCTTTTTTTTTTTTTGTCGATGCTTAATTTTTGAAAAATGGCTGCGTACATAGGTGATGGGCGTACATAGGTGATGGGCATACATAGGTGATGGGCATACATAGGTGATGGCTGCGTACATAGGTGATGGCTGCGTACATAGGTGATGGACGTACATAGGTGATGGCTGCGTACATAGGTGATGGACGTACATAGGTGATGGCTGTACATAGGTGATGGACGTACATAGGTGATGGCTGTACATAGGTGATGGACGTACATAGGTGATGGACGTACATAGGTGATGGCTGCGTACATAGGTGATGGACGTACATAGGTGATGGCTGCGTACATAGGTGATGGACGTACATAGGTGATGGACGTACATAGGTGATGGCTGCGTACATAGGTGATGGGTGCACATAGGTGATGGCTGTACATAGGTGATGGCTGTACCTAGGTGATGGCTGTACATAGGTGATGGCTGTACATAGGTGATGGACGTACATAGGTGATGGCTGCGTACATAGGTGATGGACGTACATAGGTGATGGCTGCGTACATAGGTGATGGACGTACATAGGTGATGGGTGCACATAGGTGATGGGTGTACATAGGTGATGGGTGTACCTAGGTGATGGCTGTACATAGGTGATGGGCATACATAGGTGATGGCTGTACATAGGTGATGGGTGTACATAGGTAATGGCTGCGTACATAGGTGATGGCTGCGTACATAGGTGATGGCTGCGTACATAGGTGATGGGTGCACATAGGTGATGGCTGTACATAGGTGATGGCTGTACATAGGTGATGGCTGTACATAGGTGCTGCGTACATAGGTGATGGGCATACATAGGTAATGGCTGCGTACATAGGTGATGGCTGTACATAGGTGCTGTGTACATAGGTGATGGCTGCATACATAGGTGATGGCTGCGTACATAGGTGATAGGTGTACATAGGTGCTGCATACATAGGTGATGGCTGCGTACATAGGTGCTGCGTACATAGGTGATGGCTGCGTACATAGGTGCTGCGTACATAGGTGCTGCGTACATAGGTGATGGGTGTACATAGGTGATGGGTGTACATAGGTGCTGCGTACATAGGTCATGGCTGCGTACATAGGTAATGGGCTTACATAGGTGATGGGCGTACATAGGTGATGGGTGACCACAGGTGATGGGCGTACATAGGTGATGGGTTTACACAGGTGATGGGTGTAAACAGGTGATGGGTGTACACAGGTGATGGGCGTACATAGGTGATGGGTTTACACAGGTGATGGGCGCACACAGGTGATGGGTGTACACAGGTGATGGGTGTACACAGGTGATGGGCGTACACAGGTGATGGGCGTACACAGGTGATGGGCGTACACAGGTGATGGGCGTACATAGGTGATGGGTGTACATAGGTGCTGCGTACATAGGTCATGGCTGCGTACATAGGTAATGGGCTTACATAGGTGATGGGCGTACATAGGTGATGGGTGACCACAGGTGATGGGCGTACATAGGTGATGGGTTTACACAGGTGATGGGTGTAAACAGGTGATGGGTGTACACAGGTGATGGGCGTACATAGGTGATGGGCGTACATAGGTGATGGGTTTACACAGGTGATGGGCGTACACAGGTGATGGGTGTACACAGGTGATGGGCGTACATAGGTGATGGGCGTACACAGGTGATGGGTGTACACAGGTGATGGGTTTACACAGGTGATGGGTGTACACAGGTGATGGGCGTACATAGGTGATGGCGGTACACAGGTGATGAATAAATAAATAGTGCAGCGCTAAACCATAAATCTAAAGTAAATATATATAAATAAATACAAAATAAATATATATCATATAAAAGTGCAACTGTACAAACACAGTATTGATTGAATAAAGTGTAACACGTGTATTCCCTCTGGGAATAATCAAAGTGACCAAAACAAAATAAACCGTATATCACAATACACTCTAATACAAATCTCCACTCATCGTGAACATGTCCATATATATATATATAGTGTGTCCAATACACAATCTTCATGCAGGTGATATCAAATGTCCACACTGTGTATATCCAAAAATAGCTGCAATGGCCCCTCACCTCCTTACATCGACCCTGCAGGGTCAACTCGCTTTAGGAAACAGACACCACCCAGGTGTATCCGAGGATCCTCCCCAGCGCTGTATACTCTATCGCCAGCTTCCTCTCCGGTTCATGTGTAAACAGAAGACTCTCATAGTGTAAAACCGCATTTATTATATACACTGTATACAGAGATATCCACTCACATGATTATACATCTTTCATGTTTGCATATGGCTCCTCCACCTCATGCTATGCCTGCCTTGCATGGGTATTAGATATAGGGGTTTCAAATATGGCCGCCACGCCGGAAATGACGTCACCACGCTCGCAGAATCCTCCTCGCGTTGTTGGTTTGAATCCCAACCACGGCAATGAAGTTGCATGTCCTCCCTAATATAGATGTGCTGGCAGCATCTTTGCTTTCTGTCTAAATGATCCCTAGAATGTGAATTAGAATGAGGCCTTGTCTGTTCAAACACCTTCAAAGCTGCTCCTTATGTGAATGTCAAACGATGGGAGGAGATAAGGGGCGGGGCTAATGATTGATTGGATAATGCTGGTTTGCACTCCGCCCCCTTTTGGAAAGGGTTTGTCAAGCCAAGAGGGTGTTAACCCTTATCGACTTGTTTGGTGGAGGAACGTCTCGACGCGTTTCCCCGGGCCAACAGGCCTGCTTCTTCAGGAAGATACAGGGGGAAGTGTCAAGCATCAGGGCAGGCCAGAGAGCTTCCTTCGTGTCCCAGGAGAGCTTCACTATGTACAATAAGGGACGACCGCTATGCTGACGCGCCCGCTTTTCTCCATGATGTTCTACGGAAAGTTTATTATTTGTGTTTATTTATTTCAGTTACTTAAATAGCGCCATCAATTTACACAGCTTTACATATATATTGTACATTCACATCAGTCCCCGCCCCCGAGGAGCGTACAATCTAAGGTCCCTAACTCACATTCATACATACACATACTAGGGACAATTTAGACAGGATCCGATTAACCTACCAGCATGTCTTTGGAGTGTGGGAGGAAACCGGAGCACCCGGAGGAAACCCACGCAGACACAGGGAGAACATGCAAACTCCAAGCAGGTGGTAATATATGAAGATAGATTCGGGTACTTATACTCCTGTGCTTGAAAATACACGTATAAGGTTTTATAAGTTTTCTCCACTTCTATTTTGCATTCCTCCTTCACCTGCTAAATATGTATTTTTTTAAAATATAACTTTTCTGCTTCCACTGCAAACCTTTTTTTAAACGCAGTGGGGATGATTTACTAAGGGCAAATAGACTGTGCACTTTGCAAACTGAAGTTGCTCCAATGAGGTAAAGCATTTTGCAAAGAATACCCAATCACATGCAAGGAAATTTAAAAAAAAAACGCATTTTTACTTAAACCTGATTGGAAGGTGGAAGTCAGCAGAACTTCTCATTTACCAAGTTCTGGAGCAACTGCACTTGCAAAGTCCACAGTCTAATTGCCTTTAGTATATCAACCCCAGTGATGTTGAACTGGATGGACTTTTGTATTTTTTTCAGCCAGACTAACTATGTAACTATGTTATCACTGGGTCTCTGTGCTTCTCTATGCAATGCAGGCAGATTATGACTGGTGGGAGGGGCCAGCAGGGTGCTGTACATGGCTTCCTGAAAACATCACAGCACCCTGCCTCAGTACTCCTCTCAAGATCCCTCAGCCCTGATGCAAGCAGTGGGCTGGTCCTTGGGAGGGGTTAGGCAAATATCCAAATGCCTTGATAGGTGGGTGTTCCTAGGCAGGCTGCATTTGCATGAAGACCACATTAGGTAACGTCCACATACAGGGGCGGACTGACAACTCATGGGGCCCCCGGACAATAGGGGATCATGGGGCCCCTGTGTCCTTGCCCAAACTCAAAAAAGCCTATGAAAAAGGTACCAGGGACATCTCATGGGGCCCCCTACTGACCCCGGGCCCTTTTCCAATTGGTCAGTCCGCCCCTGTCCACATGTGATGCAGAGCCTCCATGATTGAAAGAACTGAAAACCAATGAGTGAAAAGGGACAGGGCCAGAGACAGACTGGCGAGGAAAGAGCTAGATGCTGCTGGACGTCCTCCAGCCTAGGAGGCGGGCTCTAGATTAGGAGGCGGAGCTCCAGGGGCGGACTGACAACTCATGGGGCCCCCGGGCAATAGGGGATCATGGGGTCCCCGTGCCCTTGCCCAAACTCAAAAAAGCCAATGAAAAAGGTACCAGGGGCATCTCATGGGGCCCCCTACTGGCCCCGGGCCCTCAGGCAGTGCCCGAGTTTCCAAATGGTCAGTCCGCCCCTGCGGAGCTGCTATCTGACTTGCAGCTTCTAATGCACATTGCGAGAAGCTCACAGTGTGCGGTGAAATGAGAGGAAGACGTTTCAGTCCAGGAGAGGAGCCGCTACACCTGTGCAGGACTGAAGGAGCGGCCGGAGGGTCGGATTTCATGAAGATTCGGGGGGTCAATAAAGGTCTTTTTATTGTGTTTATTCTATTCTTAGCTGTGTTGAATTTATACGTCTTTAAGATTTTTTTTTTTTTTTTCAGGATCACCCAAACACGTGGCTGAAACCCAGCGGAGCACAGGGCCCATTGTCGGCACAGGCTGATACCTGCATCGGCCACATTTATTAAGCCGCACAGCTGGTGAGAGAGTCAAGGGTTCGCCGTGCTGACAGCTTGTGTCGGCGAAATGATTAAGCCAGGTTTGCGAGATCGCAGCATGAAAAATGAAGTAATTAAATTGGCCAAAAGAACATTTATTTGTATCAGTTGTTTATATAGCACCGACATAGGCCGTAGCGTTTTAGAACCATTGCAAGCGGTTGCTGGTTTTCAGTGTGATACAGTCAGGAGGAGATGAAGGGTTAAGGCTCGGTTCACAGTATTGCGGCCCGTGCGGCCCGTGTTTGCTCGGGCACAGTAGCCCGTTCATTTGAATGGGCTGCCGTGCCTGCATTTCCCGCACACAAAAAAAATGGCCACAGGGAAACCGCATGGTCTTTTTGACCAAGCGGTTTTCCTGCGGGTTCCACTCCTGGAGTAAGGCTCGGTTCACACTACTGCAGCCCATGCGGCCCGCGTTTGCCCATTTGAATGGGCTGCTGTGCCTACACTTCCCGCACAAAAAAAAAAGTGGCCACAGGGAAACCGCATGGTCTTTTTGACCAAGCGGTTTCCCTGTGGGTTCCACTCCCGCAATCGCACTGCATGCTGAGATGTGCTGAATCACAGTACTGCGGCTCGTGCGGCCCGTGTTTGCTTGGGCACAGCAGCCCATTCATTTGAATGGGCTGCTGTGCCTACATTTCCTGCACAAAAAAAAAAAGTGGCCACAGGGAAACCGCATGGTCTTTTTGACCAAGCGGTTTCCCTGTGGGTTCCACTCCCGCAATCGCACTGCATGCTGAGATGTGCTGAATCACAGTACTGCGGCTCGTGCGGCCCGTGTTTGCTCGGGCACAGCAGCCCATTCATTTGAATGGGCTGCTGTGCCTACATTTCCTGCACAAAAAAAAAAAGTGGCCACAGGGAAACCGCATGGTCTTTTTGACCAAGCGGTTTCCCTGTGGGTTCCACTCCCGCAATCGCACTGCATGCTGAGATGTGATGAATCACAGTACTGCGGCTCGTGCGGCCCGTGTTTGCTCGGGCACAGCAGCCCATTCATTTGAATGGGCTGCTGTGCCTACATTTCCTGCACAAAAAAAAAAAGTGGCCACAGGGAAACCGCATGGTCTTTTTGACCATGTGGTTTTCCTGCGGGTTCCACTCCTGCAATCGCACTGCGTGTTGAAATGCGCTGAACGATTCCAAGCGGTTGCTGGTTTTCAGTGTGATGAAATCAGGAGGAGATACAGGATTAAGGCTCGGTTCACACTACTGCGGCCCATGCGGCCCGCGATTGCCCATTTGAATGGGCTGCTGTGCCTGCATTTCCTGCACAAAAAGAAAAAGTGGTTGCAGGGAAACCGCATGGTCTTTTTGACCAAGCGGTTTCCCTGTGGGTTCCACTCCCGCAATCGCACTGCATGCTGAGATGTGCTGAATCACAGTATTGCGGCTCGTGCGGCCCGCGTTTCCTCGGGCACAACAGCCCGTTCATTTGAATGGGCTGCCTTGCCTACATTTCCCGCACAAAAAAAAAAAAGCGGCCACAGGGAAACCGCATGGTCTTTTTGACCAAGCGGTTTTCCTGCGGGTTCCACTCCTGCAATCGCACTGCGTGTTGAAATGCGCTGAACCATTCCAAGCGGTTGCTGGTTTTCAATGTGATGAAATCAGGAGGAGATAGAGGATTAAGGCCCGGTTCACACTACTACAGCCCATGCGGCCCGCATGGGCTGCTGTGCCTGCATTTCCCCCACAAAAAAAAAAAAGTGGCCACAGGGAAACCGCATGGTCTTTTTGACCAAACGGTTTCCCTGTGTGTTCTGCACCCGCAATCGCACTGCGTGTTGAGATGTGCTGAACCATTCAAAGCAGTTGCTGGTTTTCACTGGTGATGCCATCAGGAGGAGATGAAGGGTTAAAGCTTGGTTCACAGTATTGCGGCCCGTGCGGCCCGCATTTGCTCGGGCAAAGCAGTCCATTCATTTGAATGGGTTGCTGTGCCTGCATTTCCAGCACAGAAAAAAAGTGGCCACAGGGAAACCGCATGGTCTTTTTGACCAAGCAGTCTCCCTGCAGGTTCTGCACCTGCAATCGCACTGCGTGTTGAAATGCGCTGAACCATTCCAAGCGGTTGCTGGTTTTCAGTGTGAAGCAATCAGTAGGAGATAGAGAATTAAGGCTCGGTTCACACTACTGCGGCCCATGCGGCCCGCGATTGCCCATTTGAATGAGCTGCTGTGCCTGAATTTCCTGCACAAAAAAAGATAGTGGTTGCAGGGAAACCGCATGGTCTTTTTGACCAAGCGGTTTTCCTGCGGGTTCCACTCCTGCAATCGCACTGCGTGTTGAAATGCGCTGAACCATTCCAAGCGGTTGCTGGTTTTCAATGTGATGAAATCAGGAGGAGATAGAGGATTAAGGCCTGGTTCGCACTACTACAGCCCATGCGGCCCGCATGGGCTGCTGTGCCTGCATTTCCCCCACAAAAAAAAAAAGTGGCCACAGGGAAACCGCATGGTCTTTTTGACCAAGCGGTTTCCCTGTGTGTTCTGCACCCGCAATCGCACTTCATGCTGAGTTGCGCTGACCCATTCCAAGCGGTTGCTGGTTTTCACTGTGATGCAATCAGGAGGAGATGAAGGGTTAAGTCTCGGTTCATACTACTGCGGCCCGTGCGGCTCACGTTTGCTCGGGCACTGCAGCCCATTCATTTGAATGGACTGCTGTGCCTGCATTTCCCGCACAAAAAAAGTGGCCACAGGGAAACCGCATGGTCTTTTTGCCCAAGCGGTTTCCCTGTGGGTTCCGCACCCGCCATCGCACTGCATGCTGAGTTGCGCTGAACCACTCCAAGTGGTTGTTGGTTTTCACTGTGATGCAATCAGGAGGAGATGAAGGGTTAAGGCCCGGTTCACACTACTGCGGCCCGTGCGGCCCTCGTTTGCTCAGGCACAGCAGCCCATTCTTTTGAGTGCCTGCATTTCCCGCACACAAAAAAGTGGCCGCATGTAAACCGCATGGTGCTTATTACCTTGCGGTTTCCCTGCTGTTCCCGCACCCACAATCGCACTGCATGCTGAGATGCGTGGGGGGTTCCATTCATAAAGAATGTCAGCCCGCTCGCCTCGTAACAGCAGCGCGATTCGGCTGCAGCTGGTTGTGGGTGCGGGAACAGATGCAATTCCTGCACCCACAACCAACCCGCATAGTGTGAACCGAGCCACGAGGGTGAGCGGACCCGTTCAACTAAACTGCATTCACCCCTAACAGGTCGATCCGTGTGTTCGCCATAGATCGCAAGATCCATGACCGATGAAATAATGTGCTTGTGACGTGATAAACGAGTTCTTAAGACCAGTATGCGTGATTCAGCCGGTGCGGCACAACTTCCAACTCTGCGATATGTCGAAATTTTCTTTATCCGTCGATTCAGATGTATCAGAATTGAAATAGTAACTAATTTCAAGTAATCCGAAATAACGAAACAAAATAACAAAATGAAAATTGGATCGAATCAAATTTGAAAAAAAATTTGAAGTATAAACAAATTGCTGACTATTTCTGATTTCCTTAAAAGACGATGTGTACTGTATTAGTGTTAGAATATAGCCATCTTCCAAATTCAAATTTTGATAAGAATAGAATAGAATAGAAAAAAATTAAAACAGAATAGAATAAAAGAGAATAGATTAGAATAGAAAATAAGACTAGAATAAAGCAGAACAGAATAGAATGGAAAATACAATAGAAAATAAAGGAATACAATAGAATAGAATATAAAATAATAGAATAGAATTGAAATAAATAGAATAGATTAGAATAGAATAAAATAGAATATATCTTCTGAAATTTTAATTTTGAAAAGAATAGAATAACAGATTAGAATAGAATAGAAAATAATATTGTAAAACAGAACAGAATAGAGAATAAAATAATAGAATACAATAGGGCAGAAAATAAAGTAATAGAATAAAAAAGAACAGAATAGAAAATAAAAGAATAGAATAGAAAATAAAGGAATCAAATAGAACAGAATAGAAAAGAATAGAACAAATAGAATAGAATATAGCTGCCTTCTGAAATTTAATTTTCGAAAAAGAATAGAAAAGAATAGTTTAGAATTGAAATGAATTGAAAAGAATAGAGTAAAACAGAACAGAGAATAAAAGAATAAAATAGAATAGAAAATAAAGTAATAGAATAGAATAGAAAATGAATAGAATAAAAAAGAAAAGAGAATAGACTAAAATAGAATGTAACCATCTTCCGAATTTGAAATAGAACAAAACCAGCTATTCTTCACAATGAATTTGGATTGATTTGAACAGAACAGAATAGAATGGAAAATACAATAGAAAATAAAGGAATACAATAGAATAGAATATAAAATAATAGAATAGAATTGAAATAAATAGAATAGATTAGAATAGAATAAAATAGAATATATCTTCTGAAATTTTAATTTTGAAAAGAATAGAATAACAGATTAGAATAGAATTGAATAGAATAGAAAATAATATTGTAAAACAGAACAGAATAGAAAATAAAATAATAGGATACAATAGGGCAGAAAATAAAGTAATAGAATAGAATAAAAAAGAACAGAATAGAAAAAAAAAGAATATAAGGAATCAAATAGAACAGAATAGAAAAGAATAGAATAGAACAAATAGAATAGAATATAGCTGTCTTCTGAAATTTAATTTTCGAAAAAGAATAGAACAGAATAGTTTAGAATTGAAATGAATAGAAAAGAATAGAGTAAAACAGAACAGAGAATAAAAGAATAAAATAGAATAGAAAATAAAGTAATAGAATAGAATAGAAAATGAATAGAATAAAAAAGAAAAGAGAATAGACTAAAATAGAATGTAACCATCTTCCGAATTTGAAATAGAACAGAACCAGCTATTCTTCACAATGAATTTGGATTGATTCAATATTTTCGGTTCGAATACTTCGAATCCATTGTAAAAATGTTGAATCTGGTTGAAAATTAATAAATGAAACAAAATGAAATGACTTTTGCTGCGAATTCAACTAAACTAAATTCATAACTTAACAAATTTTTTTTTTTCGTTCTGCACGTCTGATGTGGACCTCCCTCCTGTTGATGGCGCTCAGGTGTCTCCAGTGAAGGGGCCTGTCCAGGGGCGGACTGACAACTCATGGGGCCCCCGGGCAATAGGGGATCATGGGGCCCCCTGGGCAATAGGGGATCATGGGGCCCCCCGGGCAATATGGAATCATGGGGCCCCTGTGTCCTTGTCCAAACTAAAAAAAAACTATGAAAAAGGTACCAGGGGCATCTCATGGGGCCCCCTACTGACCCCGGGCCCTCAAACAGTGCCCGAGTTTCCAAATGGTCAGTCCGCCCCTGGGCCTGTCAATACTACATCATACAAAGACATTGTAGACACGCCTTTCTCAGCTGGGGTTCCATGGGACCCTGAGATTCCTCCAGAGATTGCTCGGGGTTCCTTGACTTGTGGTTGATTGGCCTCCCATTGGATGGTGACTGCATAGTTCTTGGACCAACGACACTTAGCAGAGCCGGCTGCGTGACACCAAATATCTCTTCAGCTGTCTATAGGGTGGCATTCTTTTCACTGGCCACCAATGTAAAGGGGTGTTTCCCAGTGACCCCAATGAATTGGTTTAGCAGGCGTTCCCCAAGACCTTCACATTATTTTAAGGGTTCCATTAGAGCAAGGGTCTCCAAACTGCGGCCTGCAGGCTAGATGTGGCCATTGCTTGCCTTTACCCAGCCCTTGGGTCACAACTGACGCCAACAATGGGGTACTCTTCTGAAACCAATGATGGGGAACTAATTCATCTCCTGGTACCAATGATAGGTCAATAATCTTCCCACTGACACCAGTGATGGGGCACTATTCTGCCCACTGACACCAATGATGGGGCACTATTCTGCCCACTGACACCAGTGATGGGGCACTATTCTGCCCACTGACACCAATGATGGGGCACTATTCTGCCCACTGACACCAGTGATGGGGCACTATTCTGCCCACTGACACCAATGATGGGGCACTATTCTGCCCACTGACACCAGTGATGGGGCACTATTCTGCCCACTGACACCAGTGATGGGGCACTATTCCTCCCACTGATACCAATGATGGGGCACTATTCCTCCCACTGACACCAATGATGGGGGCACTATTCTGCCCACTGACACCAGTGATGGGGCACTATTCTGCCCACTGACACCAGTGATGGGGCACTATTCTGCCCACTGACACCAATTATGTAACTGTTTCCTCCCACAGACCACCAAGCCTATGGCATAGTTTACTCCCACTGTCCACAGTCCGGCCCCCCTAAAGTTTGAACGGCAATTAACTGGCCGTCTGTTTCAAAAATTCTGAGACTCCTGCTCTGGGGAACAAAGGTTGAGAAAATCTGTTTCAGACATCTGTGCCCTTCCTACCATGTGGTACCAGTTGGGTGACGACCCTTTTCTGTTCCAGCATGAGCTGCGCCAGCTCCATAAAGATATGCTATGACCAGTTTGGTGTGAAGGAACTTGGGTCTCCTGCCAAAACCTTGACCTCAGCCCTACTGAACCCCTTTGGGATGAATTTTTATTGGGACCTGCTCCCACTTCTACAATCTATGCCTAGGAAAGGATGGCCCCTGCCCCACCCCCTCCTGTCCCACAGCCTCCTTGGACACAGTCCAGCCCCCCTAAAGTTTGGACGGGCCGTCTGTTTTTCGAAAGTGCAGAGGGGTTCCTCTAAAGCAGGGGACTCCAAACTGCTGCCCCCAGGCCTGATGTGGCCCCTTGCTTGCGTTTACCCAGCCCTTAGGTCACTATTCCTTCCACTGATACAAGGCACTGTTCCTTCCATTGTCACCAAAGACGGAGTACTACAGTATTCCACCAACTGACGCCAACAATGGGGTACTATTTCTACCACTGACACCAGAGATGGGGAACTGATTCTCCCACTAGCACCAATGATAAGTCAATGTTCTTCTCACTGACACAAATGATGGGGCACTATTCCGCCCACTGACACCAATGATGGGGCACTATTCTGCCCACTGACACCAATGATGGGGCACTATTCTGCCCACTGACACCAATGATGGGGCGCTATTCCTCCCACTGATACCAATGATGGAGCACTATTCCTCCCACTGACACCAATGATGGGACACTATTCCTCCCACTGACACCAATGATGGGACACTATTCCTCCCACTGACACCAATGATGGGGCACTATTCCTCCCACTGACACCAATGATGAGGCACTATTCCTCCCACTGACACCAATGATGAGGCACTATTCCTCCCACTGACACCAATGATGGGGCACTATTCCTTACACTGACACCAATGATGGGGCACTATTCCTCCCACTGATACCAATGATGGGGCACTATTCCTCCCACTGATACCAATGATGGGGCGCTATTCCTCCCACTGACACCAATGATGGGGCACTATTCCTCCCACTGATACCAATGATGGGGCACTATTCCTCCCACTGACACCAATGATGGGGCACTATTCCTCCCACTGACACCAATGATGGGGCACTATTCCTTCCACTGACACCAATGATGGGGCACTATTCCTCACACTGATACCAATGATGGGGCACTATTCCTCCCACTGACACCAATGATGGGGCGCTATTCCTCCCAATGACACCAATGATGGGGCATTATTCCTCCCACTGATACCAATGATGGGGCACTATTCCTCCCACTGACACCAATGATGGGGCACTATTCCTCCTCCTGACACCAATGATGGGGCACTATTCCTCCCGCCGACACCAATGATGGGGCACTATTCCTCCCACTGACACCAATGATGGGGCACTATTCCTCCCGCTGACACCAATGATGGGGCACTATTCCTCCCACTGATACCAATGATGGGGCACTATTCCTCCCGCTGACACCAATGATGGGGCACTATTCCTCCCGCCGACACCAATGATGGGGCACTATTCCTCCCGCTGACACCAATGATGGGGCACTATTCCTCCCACTGATACCAATGATGGGGCACTATTCCTCCCACTGACACCAATGATGGGGCACTATTCCTCCCACTGATACCAATGATGGGGCACTATTCCTCCCACTGACACCAATGATGGGGCACTATTCTGCCCACTGACACCAATGATGGGGCACTATTCCTCCCACTGACACCAATGATGGGGCACTATTCTGCCCACTGACATCAATGATGGGGCACTATTCCTCCCACTGACACCAATGATGGGGCACTATTCTGCCCACTGACACCAATGATGGGGCACTATTCTGCCCATTGACACCAATGATGGGGCACTATACTGCCCACTGACACCAATGATGGGGCACTATTCTGCCCACTGACATCAATGATGGGGCACTATTCTGCCCACTGACACCAATGATGGGGCACTATTCTGCCCACTGACACCAATGATGGGGCACTATTCTGCCCACTGACACCAATGATGGGGCACTATTCCTCCCACTGATACCAATGATGGGGCACTATTCCTCCCACTGACACCAATGATGGGGCACTATTCTGCCCACTGACACCAATGATGGGGCACTATTCCTCCCACTGACACCAATGATGGGGCACTATTCTGCCCACTGACACCAATGATGGGGCACTATTCTGCCCACTGATACCAATGATGGGACACTATTCCCCCACTGACACCAATGATGGGACAGTATTCCTCCCACTGATACCAATGATGGGACACTATTCCCCCCACTGATACCAATGATGGGACACTATTCCTCCCACTGATACCAATGATGGGGCACTATTCCTCCCACTGACACCAATGATGGGGCACTATTCTGCCCACTGACACCAATGATGGGGCACTATTCTGCCCACTGATACCAATGATGGGACACTATTCTGCCCACTGACACCAATGATGGGGCACTATTCTGCCCATTGACACCAATGATGGGGCACTATTCTGCCCACTGATACCAATGATGGGGCACTATTCTGCCCACTGACACCAATGATGGGGCACTATTCTGCCCACTGACACCAATGATGGGGCACTATTCTGCCCATTGACACCAATGATGGGGCACTATTCTGCCCATTGACACCAATGATGGGGCACTATTCCTCCCACTGACACCAATGATGGGACACTATTCCTCCCACTGATACCAATGATGGGGCACTATTCCTCCCACTGACACCAATGATGGGGCACTATTCCTCCCACTGACACCAATGATGAGGCACTATTCCTCCCACTGACACCAATGATGGGGCACTATTCCTCACACTGACACCAATGATGGGGCACTATTCCTCCCACTGATACCAATGATGGGGCACTATTCCTCCCGCTGACACCAATGATGGGGCACTATTCCTCCCGCCGACACCAATGATGGGGCACTATTCCTCCCGCTGACACCAATGATGGGGCACTATTCCTCCCACTGATACCAATGATGGGGCACTATTCCTCCCGCTGACACCAATGATGGGGCACTATTCCTCTCGCCGACACCAATGATGGGGCACTATTCCTCCCGCTGACACCAATGATGGGGCACTATTCCTCCCACTGACACCAATGATGGGGCACTATTCTGCCCACTGACACCAATGATGGGGCACTATTCCTCCCACTGACACCAATGATGGGGCACTATTCTGCCCACTGACACCAATGATGGGGCACTATTCCTCCCACTGACACCAATGATGGGGCACTATTCTGCCCATTGACACCAATGATGGGGCACTATACTGCCCACTGACACCAATGATGGGGCACTATTCTGCCCACTGTCACAAATGATGAGGCACTATTCTGCCCACTGACACCAATGATGGGGCACTATTCTGCCCACTGACACCAATGATGGGGCACTATTCCTCCCACTGACACCAATGATGGGGCACTATTCCTCCCACTGATACCAATGATGGGGCACTATTCCTCCCACTGACACCAATGATGGGGCACTATTCTGCCCACTGACACCAATGATGGGGCACTATTCCTCCCACGGACACCAATGATGGGGCACTATTCTGCCCACTGACACCAATGATGGGGCACTATTCCTCCCACTGACACCAATGATGGGGCACTATTCTGCCCACTGACACCAATGATGGGGCACTATTCTGCCCATTGACACCAATGATGGGGCACTATACTGCCCACTGACACCAATGATGGGGCACTATTCTGCCCACTGACACCAATGATGAGGCACTATTCTGCCCACTGACACCAATGATGGGGCACTATTCCTCCCACTGACACCAATGATGGGGCACTATTCTGCCTACTGACACCAATGATGGGGCACTATTCTGCCCATTGACACCAATCATGGGGCACTATACTGCCCACTGACACCAATGATGGGGCACTATACTGCCCACTGACACCAATGATGAGGCACTATTCTGCCCACTGACACCAATGATGGGGCACTATTCTGCCCACTGACACCAATGATGGGGCACTATTCCTCCCACTGACACCAATGATGGGGCACTATTCTGCCCACTGACACCAATGATGGGGCACTATTCTGCCCACTGACACTAATGATGGGGCACTATTCCTCCCACTGACACCAATGATGGGACACTATTCCTCCCACTGATACCAATGATGGGGCACTATTCCTCCCACTGATACCAATGATGGGACACTATTCCCCCACTGACACCAATGATGGGGCACTATTCTGCCCACTGATACCAATGATGGGACACTATTCCCCCACTGACACCAATGATGGGACAGTATTCCTCCCACTGATACCAATGATGGGACACTATTCCCCCCACTGATACCAATGATGGGGCACTATTCCTCCCACTGACACCAATGATGGGACACTATTCCTCCCACTGATACCAATGATGGGGCACTATTCCTCCCACTGACACCAATGATGGGGCACTATTCTGCCCACTGACACCAATGATGGGGCACTATTCCTCCCACTGATACCAATGATGGGGCACTATTCTGCCCACTGACACAAATGATGGGGCACTATTCTGCCCACTGATACCAATGATGGGACACTATTCTGCCCACTGACACCAATGATGGGGCACTATTCTGCCCATTGACACCAATGATGGGGCACTATTCTGCCCACTGACACCAATGATGGGGCACTATTCTGCCCATTGACACCAATGATGGGGCACTATTCTGCCCACTGATAACAATGATGGGGCACTATTCCTCCCACTGACACCAATGATGGGGCACTATTCTGCCCATTGACACCAATGATGGGGCACTATTCTGCCCACTGATAACAATGATGGGGCACTATTCCTCCCACTGACACCAATGATGGGACACTATTCCTCCCACTGACACCAATGATGGGGCACTATTCCTCCCACTGACACCAATGATGGGGCACTATTCCTCCCACTGACACCAATGATGGTGCACTATTCCTCCCACTGATACCAATGATGGGGCACTATTCTGCCCACTGACACCAATGATGGGGCACTATTCCTCCCACTGATACCAATGATGGGACACTATTCTGCCCACTGACACCAATGATGGGGCACTATTCTGCCCATTGACACCAATGATGGGGCACTATTCTGCCCACTGACACCAATGATGGGGCACTATTCTGCCCATTGACACCAATGATGGGGCACTATTCTGCCCACTGATAACAATGATGGGGCACTATTCCTCCCACTGACACCAATGATGGGGCACTATTCTGCCCATTGACACCAATGATGGGGCACTATTCTGCCCACTGATAACAATGATGGGGCACTATTCCTCCCACTGACACCAATGATGGGACACTATTCCTCCCACTGACACCAATGATGGGGCACTATTCCTCCCACTGACACCAATGATGGGGCACTATTCCTCCCACTGACACCAATGATGGTGCACTATTCCTCCCACTGATACCAATGATGGGGCACTATTCTGCCCACTGACACCAATGATGGGGCACTATTCCTCCCACTGACACCAATGATGGGGCACTATTCTGCCCATTGACACCAATGATGGGGCACTATTCTGCCCATTGACACCAATGATGGGGCACTATTCCTCCCACTGACACCAATGATGGGGCACTATTCTGCCCACTGATACCAATGATGGGGCACTATTCCTCCCACTGATACCAATGATGGGGCACTATTCTGCCCACTGACACCAATGATGGGGCACTATTCCTCCCACTGACACCAATGATGGGGCACTATTCTGCCCACTGACACCAATGATGGGGCACTATTCTGCCCACTGACACCAATGATGGGGCACTATTCTGCCCACTGACACCAATGATGGGGCACTATTCCTCCCACTGACACCAATTATGGGGCACTATTCCTCCCACTGATACCAATGATGGGGCACTATTCTGCCCACTGACACCAATGATGGGGCACTATTCCTCCCACTGACACCAATGATGGGGCACTATTCCTTCCACTGACACCAATGATGGGGCACTATTCTGCCCATTGACACCAATGATGGGGCACTATTCTGCCCACTGACACCAATGATGGGGCACTATTCTGCCCACTGACACCAATGATGGGGCACTATTCCTCCCACTGATACCAATGATGGGGCACTATTCTGCCCACTGACACCAATGATGGGGCACTATTCCTCCCACTGACACCAATGATGGGGCACTATTCTGCCCATTGACACCAATGATGGGGCACTATTCTGCCCATTGACACCAATGATGGGGCACTATTCCTCCCACTGACACCAATGATGGGGCACTATTCTGCCCACTGATACCAATGATGGGGCACTATTCCTCCCACTGATACCAATGATGGGGCACTATTCTGCCCACTGACACCAATGATGGGGCACTATTCCTCCCACTGACACCAATGATGGGGCACTATTCTGCCCACTGACACCAATGATGGGGCACTATTCTGCCCACTGACACCAATGATGGGGCACTATTCTGCCCACTGACACCAATGATGGGGCACTATTCCTCCCACTGACACCAATTATGGGGCACTATTCCTCCCACTGATACCAATGATGGGGCACTATTCTGCCCACTGACACCAATGATGGGGCACTATTCCTCCCACTGACACCAATGATGGGGCACTATTCCTTCCACTGACACCAATGATGGGGCACTATTCTGCCCATTGACACCAATGATGGGGCACTATTCTGCCCACTGACACCAATGATGGGGCACTATTCTGCCCACTGATGCCAATTATGTGATTTTTCTTTTTTACTCTCACTGTCTACAGTCCAACCCCCCTAAATCCCACATGGAATAAAAATATATTTGAAATATATTTTAAAAATATTCTTCCCGAATATAATGACCAGGGGTGGACTGACAACTCATGGGGCCCCCGGGCAATAGGGGATCATGGGGCCCCTGTGCCTTGCCCAAACTCAAAAAAGCCTATGAAAAAGATACCAGGGGCATCTCATGGGGCCTCCTACTGACCTTGGGCCCAAGTATCCAAATGGTCAGTCCGCCCCTGATAATGACATATATTTGAAATGCTACAAATTTGGCCGTATTCAATATATTTCAAAATATATTTCAATAAACATACAGTATATACATACATATACACTGCATGTTGAAATGTGTTTTTATTACAAAATATATGAAAAATATTGTTAAAAATAAATTTCAAATATACTGTATGTGTTTAAAAATACAAATCTACTTTTTTGGAATGCGTTTATAAAGATATGTAAAAAATATATGTAAAAATGACTTTTTTATATGTTTAAAAAAATCTGAAGAATATACAGTTGCAAGAAAAAGTATGTGAACCCCTTGGGATTACGTGTAGTTTTGCATGAATTGGGCATAAAATGTGCTCTGAACGTCATCTAAGTCACAACAATAGAAGAACACAGTCTGCTGAACATAATACTACACAAACATTAGATGTTACCATGGTTTAATTGCACATAACATGTAAACATTCACAGTGCAGGGAGGAAAAAGTATGTGAACCTTTGGACTTAATAACTGGTTGACCCTCCTTTGGCGGCAATAACCTCAACCAAACGTTTCCTGTAGTTGCAGATCAGACCTGCACAACGATCTGGAGTCATTTTGGACCACTCCTCTTCACAAAACTGTTTCAGTGTAGCAATATTCTTGGGATGTCTGGTGTGAATCGCTCTCTTAAGGTCATGGCACAGCATTTCAATCGGGTTGAGGTCAGGACTCTGACTGGGCCACTCCAGAAGGCGTATTCTGTGCTGTTGCAGCCATTGTTTTGTTGAATTACTTGTATGCTTTGGGTCATTGTCCTGTTGCATCACCCATCCTCTGCGGAGCTTCAGTTGGCGGACAGATGGTCGTACGTTTTCCTGCAAAATGTCTTGATAAACTCTGGAATTCATTTTCCCATCAATGACAACAATCCGTCCAGCCCTGAGGCAGCAAAGCAGCCCCAAACCATGATGCTCCCTCCGCCATGTTTCACAGTGGGGATGAGGTTTTGATGTTGGTGTGCTGGGCCTTTTTTTCTCCACACATAGTGTTGTGTGTTCTTCCCAAACAACTCAATCTTGGTTTCATCTGTCCACAGTATATTTTGCCAGTAGTGCTGTGGAACATCCAGGTGCTCTTTTGCAAACTTCAAACGTGCTGCAATATTCTTTTTGGACAGCAATGGCTTCCTCCGTGGTGTCCTCCCATGTACTCCATTCTTGTTTAATGTTTTCCTTATTGTAGATGTGTCCACAAAAATGTTAGCATGTGCCAGAGATTTCTGTAGGTCTTTAGCTGACACTCTGGGATTCTTCTTTACCTCATGCAGCATTCTGCGCTGTGCTCTTGCAGTCATTTTTACAGGACGACCACGCCTAGGGAGAGTAGCAACAGTGCTAAACTTTCTCCATTTGTAGACAGTCTGTCTTACCGTGGACACATGAACATCAAGGCTTTTGGAGATACTTTTGTAATCCTTTCCAGCTTCATGCAAGTCAACAATTCTTGATGGTAGGTCTTCTGAGAGCTCTTTCGGCGAGGCATGGTTCACATCAGACAGTGCTTCTTGAAATCAGTAAACCCAAAACAGGTGTGTGTTTTTTAAGGGCAGGACAGCTGTGAGCAACACATCCAATATCATCACACTGATTGGAGTCAAGGTTGGCTCACTCCTGGCTCCAATTAGCTCTGGGAGAAGTCATTAAGCTAGGGCCTCACATACTTTTTCCTCCCTGCACTGTGAATGTTTACATGTTATGTGCAATTAAACCATGGCAACATCTAATGTTTGTGTAGTATTATGTTCAGCAGACTGTGTTCTTCTATTGTTGTGACTTAGATGACGTTCAGAGCACATTTTATGCCCAATTCATGCAAAACTCCACGTAATCCCAAGGGGTTCACATACTTTTTCTTGCAACTGTATTTAAAAACTGGGTGGGTGGGAACTGACTAAATGTCATTGACATCTCCAGTGGCACTAATCTGTGCTGATACTATACACTGTCAGGGGCGGACTGACCATTTGGAAACTCAGGCACTGCCCGAGGGCCCAGGGTCAGTATGGAGCCCCATGAGATGCCCCTGGTACCTTTTTCATAGGCTTCTTTGAGATTGGGCAAGGACACAGGGGCCCCATGATCCCCTATTGCCCGGGGGCCCCATGAGTTGTCAGTCCACCCCTGGTCACTGTACTAAAGACACTGACTGGGAAGGGGTTAACATCTAGGGGAAATCAAAGGGTTAACTGTGTGTCTAACAATGTGTACTGTGTGCTCTGCTTACTATGTAACGTGCCGGTTTTAACTCCCTGCTTTGCGGGGAGAAAAAAAAAAGGCGCATGTTGAGAGCCCTGTGGTGAGTCTTCTGTCATTCGCTCAGCCAATCAGCGGGTTCCGGCCGTAAGTCATTGGCTGGAACCTGCTGATTGGCTTGTGCTGTAGAGAATGACAGCATAGCCGGGGTGGCGTGTGCGCGCACACGTGTCTTCCTACATTCCTGCATTCGCCAAGTTATTAAATGCAGCATGCTAAATTCACCTTGTGATTTGCTACAAAGTTACAATAAATGTTGCAGTCTGAACTCTATGGGAGGGGAGACTGAGGAAAGGCCTCCTCCTGCATGCAGCAGACTGAGGACATCATCTAAGCTTAGGCGATTCCACCGACTGGATCTGAGTTTTTCTTCAAAATGATACTGTTGCTGTATATTGTGGCATTAGGAATGTATTCATGGGTTCTTGTACAGTTACAGGTCCTCTTTAGAAATCCAGAAATCAAGGTTTCTCCCAAATCGTCATTCCAACAACCAGTCCTCTCTTACAGATAAATGGCTTTTTAAGCGTTCTGGCTGATGATATAAGATGTCCAAAAAAAAAAAAAAAAAAAGCAGTCAGGCTTTGAAACATTCTTGCATATCAGTAACTTTAGAAAGGTACAAAGTCTCGACATGAAATCCTCACCATGGAGTTAATCAGCTTGCAGCACGTCGCTCCGGGCTTAATATGTCCAGATGACCCCAGCAGTTAAAGATTTCTCCAAATGCTGTGATTCGTCTCGAAATTTCACCCGGGGCTGGAACACATCATTGCGGGGGCCCGCCGCTTCGTTTTCTCCCCCGATGGAGGAACATGGCTGCAGCAATTTGCTAAGTGTCCCTGGCCTTTTATCTGCTTGATCTAACATGCTTTTAGGAGGAACTAATGGGAAGGAAAGCATGTTCTGGGGGAAATAATTGCACAAGTGTGTTGGTGAGTAGTAGAGTGTTCCCCAGACACTCTGCTCACAAGTGTGATGGTGAAACCTCTGAGTGACAGTGATTGTTGGGTAATCATAGAGCTGACAGCAATATACAGAGGATCACATCTTCCCAGGCTATCACAACACATCCACCTACACCTGCACTCGTCTCATCATATAATGACATTTAATGAGCATTTACACTGAACTGACCCTTCCTTCCTTCCTTCCTTCCTTCCTTCCTTCTTTCCTTTCCTTTCCTTCCTTCCTTACTTCCTTACTTCCTTCCTTCTTTCTTTTCCTTCCTTCTTTCCTTTCCTTTCCTTCCTTCCTTACTTCCTTACTTCTTTCCTTTCCTTCCTTCCTTCTTTCCTTTCCTTCCTTCTTTCCTTTCCTTTCCTTCCTTCCTTCCTTCCTTCCTTCCTTCCTTCCTTCCTTCCTTCCTTCCTTCCTTCCTTCCTTCCTTCCTTCCTTCCTTCTTTCCTTCCTTTCCTTCCTTCCTTTCTTCCTTCCTTCCCTATCATTCCTCTACTTAATTCTTCACATTTGTCTTTCCCTAATGGGCAATATTCTACCATATGATCATTTATAGAAACTATCACTTCGATCCTTCCTTCCTTCCTTCCTTCCTTCCTTCCTTCCTTCCTTCCTTCCTTCCTTCCTCCCTTCTCATTCCCTCACTTAATTCTTCACATTTGTCTTTCCCTAATGGGCAATATTCCACCATATGATCGTTTATAGGAACTATCTCTTTGATCCTTCCTTCCTTCCTTCCTTCCTTCCTTCTTTCCTTCCTTCCTTCTTTCCTTCCTTCTTTCTTTCCTTTCCTTCCTTCCTTCTTTCTTTCCTTTCCTTCCTTCCTTTCTTTCTCTTCCTTTCCTTATCTTTCTTTCCTATTCCCCCTTTTTTCTCTTCCTTTCTTTATCTTTCCTCCTCCTTCTCCTCTCTTCATCTCCCTCTCCTCTCCTCTCTTTTCATTTCCTTCTTTTACTTTTCTTTTTTTTTCTTCTCTTTTCTTCTTTTCCTTCTCTTCTACTCTATTTCCAATCTCCTATCGTTTATAGAGACTATAGCTTTGATCCTTCCCCTCCTTCCTTCACTTCCAGCCATCTTTGCTCCTAACCAAAATGAAATTATACAATCATTTGTAGAGGATTTATTCTCCTTTCATCCTGCCCTTCCTTTCTCCCATTTTACCCTTCACTCCATTTCTTTCTTTCAGGCCAACAATCATTTCAAGAAATCCCTCTTCTTTTCTTCTTTTTTTTTCCTTCTCTTCTCTTTAATGTTTGTTTCCTTCTTCTGCTCCTTTCCTTGTCTTTCCTCTTCCTCTTCTCTCCCTTCTCTGTCTTTCCTCACCTCTACTTTCCCCTCTTTCCATTTTCCTATTTCCATTGCCTTTCCTTTCCTTCCTTTCTTTCCCCTTCTCTTCTATTCTTTTTCTTCCTTTCCTCTTCCTCCTCCACTTCATCTCCCTCTCCTCTCATTTCCTTCTTTTTCTTTCTTTTCCTTATTTTTCTTTGCCTTTTCTTCTCTTTCTTTTACTTCCCTTTTTCCTTCCCCTTACTTTGAATTCTTTTTTCCCTTACCCTCTTCTCTTCTTATCTTTTCTTCTTTTCATTTTCCTTCTCTTCTCTTCCATTTTCTTTATCTTCTCTTCTCTTTCTTTTCCTTCCTCCTCCTTTCCTTTCACTGTCTTTCCTCTTCCTCTTTTCCCCATCTCCTCTCCTCACTTCTCCTTTTCAATGTCTACAGTCATTTACAGAAAACTCTCCTCTCATCTCCTTCTTTTTCATTGCCTTCACTTTAATGTTCATTTCCTTCTCTTTTCTTTAATATTCTTTTCCTTCTCTTCTATTTCTTTTCCTTTATCTTCCGTTCCTTTCCCTGGCTTCTTCCTCTTCTCTCCTTCCTCTGTCCTTCTTCACCTCTAATGCCCTCTATTTCCATTCCCTTAATTCCATTGCCTTTCCTTTTCTTCCTTCCTTTTCTCTTCCATTCTTTTCTTTCTTTCCTTTTCCCATTTTTTTATCTTCCTTTCCTTATCTTTCTTCCTCCTCCTGTCTTCATCTCCCTCTCCTCTCTTTTCATTTCCTTCTTTTTCTTTCTTTTCCTTTGCCTTTTCTTTTCTTTCTTTTCCTTCCTCCTCCTTTCCTTTCACTGTCTTTACTCCCTCTCCTCTCCTCACTTCTCCTTTCCTTTCCTCTGCCTACAGTCATTTACAGAAAACTCTCCTCTCATCTTCTTTTTCATTGCCTTCTCTTTAATGTTCATTTCCTTCTCTTTTCTTTCATATTCTTTTCCTTCTCTTCTATTTCTTTTCCTTCACCTTCCATTCCTTTCCCTGCCTTTCCTTTTCCTCTTCTCTCTTTCCTCTCTCCTTCACCTCTAATGCCCTCTATTTCCATTCTCTTATTTCCATTGCCTTTCCTTTTCTTCCTTTCCTTTCTCTTTCATTCTTTTTCTTTCTTTCCTTTTCCCCTTTTTTTTTCTCTTCCTTTCCTTATCTTTCTTCCTCCTTCCCTCTTCATCTCCCTCTCCTCTCTTTTCATTTCCTTTTTTTACTTTCTTTTCCTTTTTTTTCTTTGCCTTTTCTTCTCTTTCTTTTCCTTCCTTCTCCTTTCCTTTCCTCTGTCTACAGTCATTTACAGAAAACTCTTCTCTTCTCTTTCTTTCTTTTCCTTCTCTTTAGTTTTAATTTCCTTTCTTCTCTTTAATACTCTTTTTCTTCTCTTCCTTTACCTCTCTCTTCCGTTCCTTTCTCTGTCTTTCCTCTTCTTCTTCTTCTCTCCCTCCTCTGTCTTTCCTCACCTCTGCTCCCCTCTCTTTCCATACTCTTGAAGTACCATCCCCTTAGGAGTCACAAAGTTTTGGGTCCCTCTACAGCTCTGCACAGCCAGGCAACACACATTTTTCTTCCCCACCTGCATACTGGAGACAGTGAACAGTCCTTGGGCTTGTGTTTGTGATTTTATTCGGGATTTGTGAACTTGGATGGGGTTGAGGAGTGCGTGGGATCCCCGCAGAAACTGAACTGTAAGCACAAACTCCTTAACAACTATGGACAAGTCTGTGGACTCTCCTGTAGTACCCGATCATACCAGAGCAATTTCAGGTGCAATTTTGGCAGTTGAAATCGCATCTAATGAATGTGAATGTCAGTGTCTTAACATTTGCGGTGTGCTGCAGCGCAATTTCTAAAGTATTTCTTACATTCCTTTTTCTGCAGGTTTGTTGTGATTTCACATACATAGAATATAAAGGAAATCACACTGCAAATTGCAATAAATTGTTGAAAATCTTCACAATTAGCAATAAAGTCTTCAGAAATCACACATGAAATTGCACACAATTCGCGTGATTTTAAATCACAGCAGTTTGACCGGTGACGTAAAGAGCTCTCCATCTCTCTGGTGTACCTCCTCAGACCCCAGATGAATTCTCCTCTTCACCCAGCTGCTTGAGGATATCCCTGGGCAAGGGGACCCAGAAACTACCAACTTAAAAAACAGTCCCAGATGAGGAGCTATCTGGGTTCTACACCTGACTTCCCTCTCCCCTTGTCCAGCCCAGTGGGTGTAAGGTTACTCGCACTGTCCTTCCTGGTAGCTCAATGGGTAGGTGGCTGTCTTCAGGCCTTTCACTGGTCTGGCTCCTTTCCTGCTGTTTAGGTTGTCCTTCCTGAAAGACAGTGGTACAGTGGAGACTCCCTTGTCCAGCACCAGCCTGCAGGTAGGCCCTACCCCTGGGCCCCCTCCCAGGCTCCACACTCAAGCCTTCACTCCATCTTCCACCCAACACTAGTCCTCCTGCTGACCAGGCTCTCTCATGTTTAAGGGCTGTTCTGACCCCATGCTAAGCCTCCTGGTTGGGATTGGTCAAGATCCCTTAAACATGCATATCAGAGCCTCCTCACCCCCTCCCACTGCCTTCTAGAAACTTCTCAAGCTTCTAGAGCAGGGAGAGGAATCAAGGAATCAGGGCTGTGGATAAGGGGGTACCACCAGTCCTCCTGTATAGGGCTGAGGCCAGCAGGGGGGCCCAGCCAGCTGGGTGAATTGGATGTGGGCAGAAAGAGTGATCAGCATGGTGGAGGAGGCAATTACTGGAACCAATCCCCTGTATGGCTCTCTCTGCAGCAGCTGAAAGCTGGATTCTCCTCCCTCTCCTGCTGGTTTTCAGTTACTGCAGAGAGAGCCATACAGGTGATTGGTTCCAGTAATGTCCCCCACCTCCACCGCACCCATCACCTTCCCTGTGTACCATATGTTTCCCCCTGCTGCCCAGGCTCCCCTATGTGTCCCTACAGTGCTGTGGCATCCCTCCTCTCCTTCCCACTGGCGGCAGCAAGCACACAATAGGACCCTTCAGGATGGAGAGTGGGGGAAGGGTCCGGTAAATATGTCATATTTACCAGCCCCTTGCTTTCCTGAATGAACACATTGAGTGATTGGTGCTGATCACTCACTGTGTTCATCCATAGCTGAAGCATAGTAAACTGGGGGGAGGGGGGGGTTGGGGCTATCAGGGGCCCCATGGTTTCTAACAGTAGCCCTTCAGGGAACTGACCTGCAGAACCCTCAGCCCTGACTCAAACCAACCTGTCTGACTCACATCCAGGCTGACTCATCCCAGGCTACTATTTAGCCTCTGCCTAAAACATGACTAGCTCCCCCTAGTTAAACCTGGGGTCCTTTCCCTTTCTCTTCTCTTCCCTTCTCTCCCTTTCCCTTCTCTACCTTTTCATTCTCTTCCTTTCCGTTTTCCCTTCTTTTCCCTTTCATTTCCTTTTCCCTTTCTTTTCCCTTTTTCCTTTCATTTCATTTTCCTTTTTCCATTCCATTTCCTTTCCCCTTTCATTTCCTTTTCCCTTTTTACCTTTCATTTCCTTTTCCCTTTTTCCCTTTCATTTCCTTTTCCCTTTCATTTCCTTTTCTCTTTCATTCCCTTTTCCCTTTCATTTCCTTATCTCTTTTCCCTTTTCCCTCCTCTTCCCTTTCATTTCCTTTTTCCTTCTCTTCTCTTTCTTCTACTTCCCTTTTCCTTCCAATTACTTTCCTTCCCCTTCCTTTTTCTTTTCCCAGTCTTTTCTCTTTGTCTTCCTCTTCTCTACCTCTCCTTCCTCTTCCTCCTGTCTCCCTCTCTTGAAGTGCCAAATGAAAAGAGACAGCAATGAATATCCACTAGCAGTATATCTTGAAATCTCTGTATTCAATACAGTAACAAAATAATGCTAATATACAAAACAGAAATATAACAAATAACTTTAGGGTGAATGGTGTTCTTCTTGAAGATCCAATATATGGCCCAACGTTTGTGAAGAGCTGACCATCACACAATATGAGCTTGTCGGTCATCTTTTTCCAAAACTTTGCCCATTAATATGGTGTTGCCCCCTCTTTGTGGCTAGAACATCCTCCACTCTTCTGGGTAGACTTTCCAGAAAATTTTAAAGGGTGTTAATGAGACTTTGTTCCCATTTGTGAGGTCAGGTACTGATGTTGGATGAGAAGACCTGGCTCCCAAATGGTGTTCCAAAAAATCCCAATGGTGTTCAGTAGGGTTGAGGTCAGGGCTCTCTGGACACTTGAGTTCCTCCACACCAAACTGGTCAAATCATGTCTTTATAGAGCTGGTTTGTAGTGAAATAAGCAATTCCAGTGCAGGGGAGGAGCCTGTACAACTACGCAAGATTGTAGGAATGGCTAGGATTCAGTGTTAAGCAAAGCATTCCCTATTCTATCCAAAACTAAAATAAATATGATAACCAGGGGCGGACTGACAACTCATGGGGCCACTGGGCAATAGGGGATCATGGGGCTCTTGTGTCCTCGCCCACACTCAAACCACACCCAAAAAAGCCTATGAAAGGTACCACGGGCATCTCATGGGGCCCCCTACTGACCCCGGGCACTCGGGCAGTGCCCGAGTTTCCAAATGGTGAGTCCGCCCCTGATGATGACTTTTGATATACCTTAACAAAAGCTGAGCCCTCCTTTCAAAGTTTTTTTGTAAAAGACTTCCAGTGACTTGCATCATAATAAGTGATATTTATGAACTAAGCAATGCTTTTTTATGAAAATACCACCTAAACCTGGATGTCCAAAATCCATGGAATGGGATGTTGGACGTCTCATTCCAGAAATATCGCCATTAATATGGAGTTGGTCCCCCATTTGCACCTAAAACAGCCTCCATTCTTCTGGGAAGGCATTCCACAAGAGTTTGGAGTATGTCTGAGGGATTTATTGCCCATTCACCCAAAAGAACAACAGCCTGGCCAGTTCAACTCAAAGGAGAAGCCTCCTGAGAAGGTAGCTGTAGTCCTTGCTCTCCCCCTACTCCACCAGAACCTTTCCCTATCGCCTGTACTGTTCATGACAGATGGGGATCCTGTCCCTATGCTAGTCATATGCATAAAGTGCCCCAAACCCAAGGATCAATGTCCTAAATAGACTCTGCCTGACCCAAGATGGCCGCCAGAATCACATGGACCATGAGCATCCAACTAGATCACTGCCCGTGTTACGTAGTGAGTCATAGAGAAACCTGGTGTCAGAGCCTGGGACCGAATCTGGGCCTTCTGCGGTGGGAGGCAATGTTTCTTCTTGCTGAGCCACCTGGAATGCTGACAGCTCCCTTGACAATTATTTGGATGATCCTACCTTGACCTTGTTTGTCATGAACCTTGAACCCCTTGCTCCTCCCATGAACTTCCTGATATAAGCCATGTCTCTGCATTTCCTGTTTGACAGATTATTGTGCTCTCCAGCCAGTATCTTTCTCCTTGTCTTCTCTGTTATTATCCATATTTTGCTACCACTCGTTATTGACCCTTGGCTCGTTCTCGACTACACTTCTGCCTGATCCCAACCTGTGACTGCTCGTTACCGTCCTTGTCTTGTTTACTGACCACGCTTTCGTTTGATCCTTACCTGCTTATACACTACTGGACCTCCGCTTGCTCACCTCCTGGTGGGGTGATCCTGAGGACCGCGACCTGGTGCTAACACGCAGCAAAATCCATCTCCACCATCAGGAGCTCTGGTAAACACCGGTTGGTACTTAGACTCCGCACCTCAGGTGATCCCACTCCTCCGCCATGGTGACCTGCCTGTGTACCTATCCTGTGGGTTTCAGGTGAGCCTTTCCACTGCTATAGCAACTGGTCTTTGATCCTGACCACTGATTGTGACACCTGGTTGCCCTCAACTTCCGCTTCCATGTCCATTGCCGCTGCGGCTGAGCGCCACCTCAACTGGAGAACCTGCCTAGAAGTACCCTTCACTGGGGTCTCCTGAACTCCAGCATGTGGAGGGAGGTCCACATACCTCTTGGCCATATAGTGAACATCATTTCCCTTTAAGCCATATGGTGGTATAGCTAAGGTCGGATTATTTCTTGAGAATGATTAATGATTTATAGAGATCTCTATCTCATTGCTGCTTCCTGAGTAATTCTTTATCTATGTGAAGGTTTCCTGTGAAGGGTCAGACAGGAGAACACTTGGAATATGCACCGTATAGCCTTCTATGGCTCTGCATTCATTCAGAGCTCTCTAGAACTCTGAACAAGCCGCGCAGGAAGTCCTTGACGGAGAAATGCTTTGATACGGGACTGTTCTCGGTGGATGATTGATACAGCAAATATCTTGTCTACAAAGGGAAGCACAGTATCATGTAAATATGTAAAGATTAATCTCAGCAAGGAGCCCCGGCAATATTTCTATTAAAGGCTTTTTGCCCTTTCCAGAATAATTTTTTATTACAGAGAAAGAAGATTTGTTGCACCATCGATTCGAGAGAACCACGTCCTGAACGCAGCCTCCATCTTTACATCCTTTCCATGTTATGGCATGATCTACAGAGTCACACCCTATGTGTCCGCCACAGATCTGGGCTACAATGATTTGACTGTAAAATGACCGATTCCACTCTTTAACCTCTTCACGCTGGCCGCACACAAATGTGCCGCCTCCCGGTGTCTGGGCCTAGACGCCGAGCGGCGGCACATTTGCGTTCTAATAAAAGATGACATGTGTGCCGAGTGCGCGCGCCCTGCCAGCTCCCAGCACACATGTCCTGTACTCATGGAAAGGTCCCGATCTCCACTTTCAATCAGGACCTGACACGATCAGGGGCGGACTGACCATTTGGAAACGAGGGCACTGCCCGAGGTCAGTAGGGGGCCCCTTGAGATGCCCCTGGTACCTTTTTCATAGGCTTTTTTTTGTTTGGGCAAAGACACAGGGGCCCCATGATCCCCTATTGCCCGGGGGCCCCATGAGCTGTCAGTCCGCCCCTGGTCACGATCCTGTGACCACCGTGACGACGCGTCACGGTGGTCACATGACCCTAAACCCCGCCCCACCTCCCGGCTTCTGGAACCCTTAAAGGGCAGGGAGGCGCCGGCATGAAGGGGTTAAATGGTAGAAAGTTTTACTCATTCAGCTGCTTAAAGTGGTTGTAAACCTCGGGCATGAAATATGAACAAAGCATATCCCTCTATAGTGTGTACTTGCCTCAATTAAGAGCACTAAGTGTCATTTCTGTCTGCTGCCTCCGTCCTCTGCTATCAGCTTGAGTCACTTTCCTGACACCAAGCGAAAAAAGGTGACGGGAGGGAGCTCCAGCAGATTGACAGCCTCAGCTTTGTTCCATATGAGCTGTGTGGAAGGGGGTGTGTCCATTTCCTCCAATCAGCTTTCAGCCCACACGGAAGAAAAATATATTTTAAATATATTTAAAAAATATTCCCCCAAATATATTGACATATATTTGAAATACTACAATTTTGGTCGTAGTATATATAAATATATGTGTGTGTGTGTGTGTGTATATATGTGTATATATGTGTGTGTGTGTGTATATATGTGTATATATGTGTGTGTGTGTGTGTGTGTATATATGTGTATATATGTGTGTGTGTGTATATATATGTGTGTGTGTGTATATATGTGTATATATGTGTGTGTGTGTATATATATGTGTGTGTGTGTATATGTACAGTTGCAAGAAAAAGTATGTGAACCCCTTGGGATTACGTGGAGTTTTGCATGAATTGGGCATAAAATGTGCTCTGAACGTCATCTAAGTCACAACAATAGAAGAACACAGTCTGCTGAACATAATACTACACAAACATTAGATGTTGCCATGGTTTAATTGCACATAACATGTAAACAATCACAGTGCAGGGAGGAAAAAGTATGTGAACCTTTGGACTTAATAACTGGTTGACCCTCCTTTGGCAGCAATAACCTCAACCAAACGTTTCCTGTAGTTGCAGATCAGACCTGCACAACGATCTGGAGTCATTTTGGACCACTCCTCTTCACAAAACTGTTTCAGTGTAGCAATATTCTTGGGATGTCTGGTGTGAATCGCTCTCTTAAGGTCATGCCACAGCATTTCAATGGGGTTGAGGTCAGGACTCTGACTGGGCCACTCCAGAAGGCGTATTCTGTGCTGTTGCAGCCATTGTTTTGTTGAATTACTTGTATGCTTTGGGTCATTGTCCTGTTGCATCACCCATCCTCTGCGGAGCTTCAGTTGGCGGACAGATGGTCGTACGTTTTCCTGCAAAATGTCTTGATAAACTCTGGAATTCATTTTCCCATCAATGACAACAATCCGTCCAGCCCTGAGGCAGCAAAGCAGCCCCAAACCATGATGCTCCCTCCGCCATGTTTCACAGTGGGGATGAGGTTTTGATGTTGGTGTGCTGTGCCTTTTTTTCTCCACACATAGTGTTGTGTGTTCTTCCCAAACAACTCAATCTTGGTTTCATCTGTCCACAGTATATTCTGCCAGTAGTGCTGTGGAACATCCAGGTGCTCTTTTGCAAACTTCAAAAGTGCTGCAATATTCTTTTTGGACAGCAATGGCTTCCTCCGTGGTGTCCTCCCATGTACTCCATTCTTGTTTAATGTTTTCCTTATTGTAGATGTGTCAACAAAAATGTTAGCATGTGCCAGAGATTTCTGTAGGTCTTTAGCTGACACTCTGGGATTCTTCTTTACCTCATGCAGCATTCTGCGCTGTGCTCTTGCAGTCATTTTTACAGGACGACCACGCCTAGGGAGAGTAGCAACAGTGCTAAACTTTCTCCATTTGTAGACAGTCTGTCTTACCGTGGACACATGAACATCAAGGCTTTTGGAGATACTTTTGTAACCCTTTCCAGCTTCATGCAAGTCAACAATTCTTGATCGTAGGTCTTCTGAGAGCTCTTTTCTGCGAGGCATGGTTCACATCAGACAGTGCTTCTTGAAATCAGTAAACCCAAAACAGGTGAGTATTTTTTAAGGGCAGGACAGCTGTGAGCAACACATCCAATATCATCACACTGATTGGAGTCAAGGTTGGCTCACTCCTGGCTCCAATTAGCTCTGGGAGAAGTCATTAAGCTAGGGCCTCACATACTTTTTCCTCCCTGCACTGTGAATGTTTACATGTTATGTGCAATTAAACCATGGCAACATCTAATGTTTGTGTAGTATTATGTTCAGCAGACTGTGTTCTTCTATTGTTGTGACTTAGATGACGTTCAGAGCACATTTTATGCCCAATTCATGCAAAACTGCACGTAATCCCAAGGGGTTCACATACTTTTTCTTGCAACTGTATGTGTGTGTATATATGTGTGTGTGTATATGTGTGTGTGTGTGTGTATATATATATATAGAGTGGAGAGGGATTAGAACACCCATTTGTTTTTTGGGGTTTTTTTGCTGTCTGTGCCCCCACTGGGGAGGGGGGGGAGAGGGTCAAAAACACGTCAAAAAAGCACATGCAAAAATGCACCAGGAACGCATCTGGACTGCGTTTTTATAGTGTGAACCAGCCCTGACCCTTTCCAAAAAAACGCACCGGGTGAAAAGGCGGAGATGCGTGCGAACCTGTCCCATAGTGGACTGTACTGCGTTTCTGCAAAATGTGGAAAAAAACGCTTAGGGGTGAACCTAGGGTGACACATTGTGGTCCAATGCGTTTTTAAAAAAAGGTCAGGTAAATTTTTTTTTTTTTTTAAGTTTTTTCAATCCATTGTGGCGCACTGGCAGCCCATTCATAACAGACGGCCCAGTTAAAATATCAATAATGCAACACACATTAGCGCATGGCATAGTGACATTTGGAACGCAGGTGTGAATGCGCCCTGAGCCCGGGTTCACATATATGCAGCGCGGTACGTCGCATGTTATTCGCACAGAAAACTGCACCGCATTCCTGTGCCAATCACACGCGATTTGTGTGCGGTGCGATCGGAGCCGAACATTTTGCATGGCTCTAATCGCACCGCACCAAAAACGTGCAGGACCTTTTTTTTTTGGTCCGCACTAGAATCGGATCGCACGGGTATTCACACCTATACAATCCAATTCTGCCCATCGCACTGCGTTCCTCTGCAATTCACATGTCAATTGTGTGCCGTGCGATTGGAGGCATACATTTTTTATGGCTCAAATCACACTAGAATCGGATCGCACGGGTATTCACACCTATGTGATCCGATATCGCAACACACTTTATGGACTGCTTTCGGGGTGTTGTTACCTTAACATACACACCCGCATTGGGGGAGAGAAAGGGGGGGAGAGGAGGGAGGTGAGAAATGGGAGAGAGGGGGAAAGAGAGAGAGGGGGGAATGGGAGGGAGGAATGAGCTGTGGGGAGAGGGGGGAGAGAGAGGGATAGAGGGGGGAGAGGGAGGGGGTGAGAAGGGGGGGAGAGAAAGAGAGGGAGAGGGGATAGGGAGGGAGAAAAGAGCTGTGGGGAGAGGGAGGGGGTGAGAAGGGGGGGGGAGAAAGAGGGGGGATAGGGAGGGAGGATAGAGCTGTGGGGAGAGAGAGGGAGGTGAGAATGGGGAGGAGGGGAGAGAAAGCGGAAGAGGGGGGATAAGGAGGGAGGAAAGAGCTGTGGGGGGAGGGGAGAGATCAAGGGGGGAGAGAGAGGGAGGTGAGAAGGGGGAGAGAGAGGGAGAGGGGGGATAGGGAGGGAGGAAAGAGCTGTGGGGGGAGGGGGGAGAGAAGGAGGGAGGTGAGAAGGGGGAGAGAGAGGGAGAGGGGAGATAGGGAGGGAGGAAAGAGCTGAGGGGGGAAGAAGGAGGGAGGTGATAAGGGGGAGAGAGGGGGATAGGGAGGGAGGAAAGAGCTGTGGGGGGGAGGGGGGAGAGAGGGAGGGAGGTAAGAAGGAGGAAAGAAAGAGAAAGGGGGGAGAGGGAGGGATTAAAGAGCTGTGGGGGGAGAGAGAGAGAAGGAGGAGAGAAAGAGGGAGGGGGGAGAGGGAGGTAGTAAAGAACTGTGGGGAGAGAGGGGGGGAGAGGGAGGGAGAGAGAGAGGAGCAAGAGAGAGGGGGTGAGCAGGGGTGAGGGAGGGGCATTGGTTTGCATGAGCGGGGTACAAATCTGATGCGTCATTCGCACAGAAAACGCTGTGAATTCCGCACGGCATCAGCGTGGACCCGGCTCCATGATGTGCACAGTGGCAGTGATTTGCGTCTTTTCTAGCTGTCTGGAGTTCAGCTTTAAGCGCAGAGACAGCCGGCTGACGATCCTTAATTGTCTGGTAATGAGCAGCGAGCGCTGTCTGCTCCGGTTTCCTCCACTTGAAGGAGATGTTTCAGCCCCGCAAACACCTGTACGCCGCTGGAGGAGCCGCTGTGTTATTTCCCTTCCCCTTCATCACACCTGTGTAGCTCAGGGCTAAATCCACCCGACAACTGGCAGCCCCGCGACTCGTTACTGGCTTAGGCTACTGTACGCGGATCACGCAGGGAAGTGACAGCTGCTTTATTGAACCGTATTGAAAAGCTGCTTGACAGTCGCATTTAAGGAGATCAGGACACTCGCTCTAATTGGAGGGAAGTTGAAAGGGGGCAATTTTCTCATTTTCCTTTTATCATCTCTATGTGGATCGAGAGGATAATTGGACCTGTGAAATGCCCGGCATCGAGGGCTGGCATAGGAACTCTAGGCCACATCCAGGCGTGCCGCGACAGGCGAGGAAACCGAGTATGATGTCATCCAAACACGCATAATAACGGACTCCGCTGATGTGCAGCATGATGGTCGCATTGTAATGTTTTATATATATATATATATATATATATATATATATATATATATATTTTAAAAAAAAATAATAATAATAAATATATATATATATATATATATATATATAATTTTTTTACATAAATGAATATATATTAATTTATATATACTGTATATATTCATTTTCATATAAAATATGTTTTTTTTAATATATATATATATATATATATATATACAGTATGTAGTACAAAAAAAACATATTTTACATGTTGAGTATATTGAATATAAGCCTTATATGACCTAAAAAAAATATAAATACATACATAAATAAATATATATTTAATTATATTTTTTATATATATATATATATATATAT
The DNA here is from genome assembly GCF_062004578.1 of Staurois parvus. Classification (NCBI taxonomy): domain Eukaryota; kingdom Metazoa; phylum Chordata; class Amphibia; order Anura; family Ranidae; genus Staurois; species Staurois parvus. Next base: position 242,994 of record NW_028318788.1, read on the forward strand.
ATTTATGTTATATATATATATATATTAGAAAAAAAACATATTTTACATTTTGAGTATATTGAATATAAGCCTTATATGACCTAAAAAATATATAAATACACAAATATATATATATATATATTTATTTATATATTTTTTAGGTCATATAAAGCTTATATTCAACATACTCAGCATGTAAAATATAAGTTTTATATATAATATATATCTCTTTAGGCTTGATCGGCGAAAAAATACCCTTCATCCTTAGATTAGCCTTTGTTTTCTACTGTATTTGTCAGATACAATAACAGTATTAAATAATAATAAGTTTACAAGTAGAAAAAAAAAACATATTTTTAAAATTTTCAATATATCGAATAAATCCTTATGTGTCCTAAAAAATATATAAATACATAAATAATAACATATATTTATCTTTAGGCTTGACTGGCAAAAAAAAAACCCTTCATCCTTAGATTAGCCTTTGTTTTATACTGTATTTGTCAGATACAATAACAGTATTAAATAATAAGTTGATTAGGGATTTCACGGCTTTACACCTGAAATAAATAACCTTGCAGCACGAGAGTTCCGAATCATATGTTTATTAGCGATAATACAATTGTATGAGAGCACCCATGCCCTGCCCATCAGATGCTCTGATTAGATTGATTACAGTCCATATTTTTATAGGGTTTTTTACAAGTAGAAAAAAACCCATATTTTTTACATTTTCAATATATTGAATAAATCCTTATGTGTCCTAAAAAATATATGTAAATGTAAAAAAAAGAATTTCTACTTGTAAACATATTATTGTTTAATACTGTTATTTTATCTAACATTAACAGTATAAAACAAAGGCTAATATAAGGATTAAGGCTTTTATAGCCAATCAAGAATAAAGATATATATATATATATATATTATTTATTTATTTTTTTTAATGCATTTATATATTTTCTAAAACATACAAGGCTTTTAATCAATATATTGAACATGTAAATGTAAAAGAAAATGTTTTTTTTTCTACTTGTAAACTTATTATTGTTTAATGCTGTTATTGTATCAGACAATAACAGTATAAAACAAATGCCAATATAAAGATGAAAGGGTTTGGGTTTTTTTTTTGTCAATCAAGCCTAAAGATATACAGTATATATTTCTTGATTTATGTATTTATATATTTTTGAGGACACAGGCTTTTTTCATCATATAGAACATGGAAAATTTTTTATTTTTGTACTTGTAAACTTATTATTATTATTATTATTATTATTATTATTATTAAATACTGTTATTGTATCTGACAAATTCAGTATAAAACAAAGGCTAATCTAAGGGTGAAGGGTTTGTTTTCCAATCAAGCCTAAAGATAAATATAATACATTATTTATGTATTTATATTTTTTTTAGGACACATAAGGATTATTATTATTATTATTATTATTTAATACTGTTATTGTATCTGAAAAATACAGTATAAAACACAGGCTAATCTAAGGATTTATTCATTATATTGAAAATTTTAAAAATATGTTTTTTTCTACTTGTAAACTTATTATTATTTAATACTGATATTGTATCTGACAAATACAGTATAAAACAGGGGCTAATCTAAGGGTGAAGGGAGTTTTTTTTGCCAATAAAGCCTAAAGATAAATATAATACATTATTTATGTATTTATATATTTTTTAGGACACAAGGATTTATTCAATATATTGAAAATGTTTTTTTTCTACTTGTAAACTTATTATTATTTAATACTGATATTGTATCTGACAAATACAGTCTAAAACAGGGGCTAATCTAAGGATGAAGGGGTTTTTTTTGCCAATCAAGCCTAAAGATAAATATATTACATTATTTATGTATTTATATATTTTTTAGGACACATAAGGATTTATTCAATATATTGAAAATGTAAAAAATATGTTTTTTTCTTCTACTTGTAAACTTATTATTATTTAATACTGTTATTGTATCTGACAAATACAGTATAAAACAAATACGGTTGTTTTTTTTTTTATCAAGCCTAAAGGTGTATACCTCTCTCTCTCTCTATCTCTCTCTCTCTCTCTCTATATATATATATATATATATATATATATATATATTTATATATTCATTTATGTATTTATTCTCTTCTAATATAGGTTGACAAATGCACAAATATGTAAGCATTTTTTTTGTTAATATTACTGTTTAAAGTGGTAGTAAACCACAACAAAAATAAAACAAGATACCCTCCTCATAATGTGCTAGTATGCATCACATACTAGCACGTCATGAAGGACTTACCTGAAAGCAAAGCCCTGCCGTGGAGCGCTGCCTCAGCTCCCCTGGGGCTTCCATCTTCTCTCGGTCTTCTTTCTGGGTTTGCAGACTGCAGCCGTCTGACTGGCCAAGCAGCGATGATGTCACTTCCACGCATGTGCGTGGGACTCTCTGTCCATTGAGAGTGCAGTGCCTACAGGGGAGCCCTATTATAGGTTTACCTGTAGGAATAAATAAACAAATAAGACTTTACTACCACTTTAATCCTGATATTGTATCTGACAACCTCAGTATTAAACAGAGGCTAATCAAAGGCTAAAGATTTTTTATTTTTTGCCAGTTAAATGGATGCAGCAGCGTGATGACGTCATGAACAAGTGAGCTGGAAGGTACAGATCGACAACGCTAGTATTATAATGGATGCAGCAGCGTGATGACGTCATGTATTATAATGGATGCAGAGACCTGACGATATCACCATTTAGATCAGGAGTAGGCAATTCATTTTCCCAAGGGGCCACATGAGAAACTGAGACAGCTGTGGAGGGCCGAACGTAAAGTGTTACCGGCTGTCTGCTGTGCAAAGGCCTACAGAAAGTTAAAGTGTTACTAAACCCCCAACAGTATAATCAGTCTGTAGATGCAGTAAAGCATGCTTGTTATACTCACTGTGGAACCTAAGGAGTTAATCCTCTGCATTGTGTAAAAAGGCTGTTTGATCCTGTCTTCTCTGATCTTCTTCTTGTTCAAATGTCCACACTGATAAGACAGACTGAACCTGTAGTCCTTCTGCACATGCTCAGTTTAGTGTGTATTGCTAGAGAGGTGTTTTTTTTTTTTTTCTTGGGACAGTACATGTGATTAGCACAGGGCCAATCAGCACTGTGCAGACAGAGGGTCAGGGGTTCTGCATCCTCCCAGAGCAGAAAGAAAGCTCCTCCTACAAGTTTTAACCAGTGCTCTGCTGAAGTCACAAGACAGCTATATACTGTTGATGAGAAAAGGTATTTAGCAGTTTATATTTACTAAGATAATTGCATTTCCATGTTCTGTGTACTGTGGGAGACCAGATATAGTGAATGCAGGGTCCGGGGAGAGCGGATATAGTGAATGCAGGGTCCGGGGAGCAGATATAGTGAATGCGGGGTCCGGGGAGAGCGGATATAGTGAATGCAGGGACCGGGGAGAGCGGATATAGTGGATGCAGGGTCCGGGGAGAGCGGATATAGTGAATGCAGGGTCCGGGGAGACCGGATATAGTGAATGCGGGGTCCTGGGAGAGCGGATATAGTGAATGCAGGGTCCGGGGAGACCAGATATAGTGAATGCAGGGTCCGGGGAGACCAGATATAGTGAATGCGGGGTCCTGGGAGAGCAGATATAGTGATGCAGGGTCCGGGGAGAGCGGATATAGTGAATGCAGGGTCCGGGGAGAGCGGATATAGTGAATGCGGGGTCCGGGGAGAGCGGATATAGTGAATGCGGGGTCCGGGGAGACCGTATATAGTGGATGCAGGGTCCGGGGAGAGCGGATATAGTGAATGCAGGGTCCGGGGAGACCAGATATAGTGAATGCAGGGTCCGGGGAGACCAGATATAGTGAATGCGGGGTGCGGGGAGACCAGATATAGTGAATGCGGGGTCCGGGGAGAGCGGATATAGTGAATGCAGGGACCGGGGAGAGCGGATATAGTGAATGCAGGGTCCGGGGAGAGCGGATATAGTGAATGCGGGGTCCGGGGAGAGCGGATATAGTGAATGCGGGGTCCGGGGAGACCGGATATAGTAAATGCGGGGTGCGGGGAGACCAGATATAGTGAATGCGGGGTCCGGGGAGACCAGATATAGTGAATGCGGGGTGTGGGGAGACCGGATATAGTGAATGCGTGGTCCGGGGAGAGCGGATATAGTGAATGCAGGGTCCGGGGAGAGCGGATATAGTGAATGCAGGGATCGGGGAGAGCGGATATAGTGAATGCAGGGTCCGGGGAGAGCGGATATAGTGAATGCAGGGACCGGGGAGAGCGGATATAGTGAATGCAGGGTCCGGGGAGAGCGGATATAGTGAATGCGGGGTCCAGGGAGAGCGGATATAGTGAATGCAGGGTCCGGGGAGAGCGGATATAGTGAATGCGGGGTCCGGGGAGAGCGGATATAGTGAATGCAGGGTCCAGGGAGAGCGCATATAGTGAATGTCGGGATGTCGAGATTGACGGGATTGTCGGGATGTGGGGATTGTCGGATTTTGGGATTGTCGGGATGTCGGGATTGTTGGGATGTCAGGATTGTGGGGATATCGGGATTGTCGTGATATCAGGATTGTTGGGATGTCGGGATTGTCAGAATGTCGGCATTGTCGGGATGTCAGGATTGTCGGGATATCGGGATGTCAGGATTGTTGGGATGTTGGGATTGTCAGAATGTCGGCATTGTTGGGATGTCAGGATTGTCGGGATGTCAGAATGTCGGGATTGTCAGAATGTCGGGATTGTCAGAATGTCGGGATATCGGGATGTCAGGATTGTCGGGATGTCGGGATTGTCGGGATATCGGGATGTCAGGATTGTTGGGATGTCGGGATTGTCAGAATGTCGGGATTGTCAGGATGTCAGGTTTGTCAGGATGTCTCCTAGTCAATGCCCTATTACCAGAACCGAACCTCTCTGTTGGGCTGATCAGCTCCTCAAGCTCTCTCCTTCCATTTCTTGCAGCTCTCCACGTGGACATCTATCAGTGGACCTCCCTGAGCTTCCTCATTGGAGGCATCAAGGGCCTTAATAGGGACAGCCTTGGGCCGGAGGTGGCCCTGGGGGCCACAATTCACCGAGGTCTGATACAGATGAATGAGGAGGCACTGATCGGCAACACCAGCATTGCAATGCAAAGATCCGAGGGCCGTCAATGCTACAAAATCAGCACGGCGTGGTTGGTCCGGTACGGGAAATGAGACCACAGCAGGAGGACCGGCGGTATATAATAAATACCGGACAATGTGGAGGACCTGTTTCGGTTGAGCAAGAAAAATTGGTGTTTCGCCTGGAGTTCCCTTTTAAACCTGCAGTGGCAAAGCACAGGCTGAATTTAAAGTGGTTCTAAAGGCAATCATGCCCCCCCCCCATACACACACACAGGGGCATCTCTAGGGTTGGTGTCACCCCCCTGCACCTGCCTAGGGAATCCTTGCACACCCACACATACCTACCTCGATCCAGCGCTGTGCCCATCTACAGCTGCTCTCTCCTCTCTCACAGGCAGCAGCGGGAGCCCATTCTATGAGCAGAGGAGTGGGGCAGAGCCGCGCTATCTGTGTCTATAGATGCGCACAGCCCGGCCTGCACGTCTCTCCCCCATAGCGAGCAGCTAGAGAGCACCGGAGAAGAGGAGGTTCAGGGCTGCTCCACGCAATATTCATTCACAGAGCAGGTAAGTACGACGCATTCATCAATTTAATATAAAAAAACATAAAATCTTTGCAGCCGCTTTAAGGAACGGTCCCGCTGGGATGTGACAGGCAGCTCCGTCCTTCGCCGCGGCGCGACCATCATCGAAGTCGCCGTCGTAGACAGACGAGTCGCTGTAACAATCTGAGTTTGTGTCTGAACGTCGGAGATTAAACCCTCGACCGCAAAGGTCAGCAGTTTCACAGCGTGTCACCCACCCGCCTCAGCTGGCAGGGAGCGCGGCGCGGGCACAGAGCGTCCCGTTGTGTGCGCACCACCTGACCGCGCCCAAGTGCTGACACATCATTTCAGGAGTTTGTTCTGCTAAATTGCAGCGTGTTAATTGACGTATAAAGTAATAAAGCGAGCGAGAAAACCAGGCCACCCGGGACAAGAATCTCTTTCATTTGCTTCTCCATGTAACATTTGTCTGAAATTATTATAACATGGGACCCCCTCAGGGGGCAAAGTGGAGCACCGATACATTATATTTGCAAATTATTTAAGTTTTTTTAAGCATTATTAGATTTTTTTTTTTTTTTAGGGTTTTTTTTTTTTTTTTTTTTTTTTTTAGCCTTTGGTTTTTTTTTTTTATTTGATTCTTTTTAGTTTTTTTCCCTATTGCTATACATAGAGCCTGATGTATCAGCTTACTAAGAGCTGCTGTAATTGGTCCTTATATATTTTAACTTTTCTTTTGTGTTTTTTGTTTTAGGTTTTAAAGCTTTTTTAAGGGTTTTTTTTTTATATATTTTTAGCCTCTGTATTTTTTTTTTTTACTTGTTTGATTATTTTAAATTTTTTCTTCCCCCAATTTCTATACATAGAGCCTGATGTATCAACTTACTAAGAGCTGCAGTAATTGATCCTTATATATTTTAACTTTTCTTATGTGTTTTTTGTTTTAGGTTATTAAGCTTTTTAGGTGTTTGTTTTAGCTTTTTTAAAGTATTTTTTAAATATTTTTAGTCTTTGTAGTTATTTTTTTTATTTGCTTGATTTTTATTTTTTCCTCCCTATTTTACACTTATACCCTGGTGTATCAACTTACTAAGAGCTGCAGTAACTGATCCTTATATATTTTAACTTTTCTTATGTTTTTTTTGTTTTAGGTTTTTTAAGGTTATTTTAAGGTTTTTTAAATATATTTTTAGCCTTTTTAGTTATTTTTTTTTTACTTGTTTGATAATTTTTTTTTTTTCCCTATTTCTGTACATAGAGCCTGATGTATCAACTTACTAAGAGCTGCAGTAACTGATCCTTATATATTTTAACTTTTCTTATGTTTTTTTTGTTTTAGGTTTTTTAAGGTTATTTTAAGGTTTTTTAAATATATTTTTAGCCTTTTTAGTTATTTTTTTTTTACTTGTTTGATAATTTTTTTTTTTTTCCCTATTTCTGTACATAGAGCCTGATGTATCAACTTACTAAGAGCTGCAGTAACTGATCCTTATATATTTTAACTTTTCTTATGTTTTTTTTTGTTTTAGGTTTTTTAAGGTTATTTTAAGGTTTTTTAAATATATTTTTAGCCTTTTTAGTTATTTTTTTTTTACTTGTTTGATAATTTTTTTTTTTTTCCCTATTTCTGTACATAGAGCCTGATGTATCAACTTACTAAGAGCTGCAGTAATTGATCCTTATATATTTCAGCTTTTCTTATGTGTTTTTTGTTTTAGGTTTTTAAGCTTTTTAGGGGTTTTTATTAAGGTTTTTTTTATATATTTTTAGCCTCTGTATTTTTTTTTTTTACTTGTTTGATTCTTTTTAATTTTTTCTTCACCCTATTTCTATACATAGAGCCTGATGTATCAACTTACTAAGAGCTGCAGTAATTGATCCTTATACATTTTAACTTTTCTTATGTGTTTTTTGTTTTAGGTTTTTAAGCTTTTTAGGTGTTTTTTTTAGCTTTTTTATAGTATTTTTTAAATATTTTTAGTCTTTGTAGTTATTTTTTTTATTTGCTTGATTTTAATTTTTTCCCCCCTATTTTACACTTATACCCTGGTGTATCAACTTACTAAGAGCTGCAGTAATTGATCCTTATATATTTCAGCTTTTCTTATGTGTTTTTGTTTTAGGTTTTTAAGCTTTTTAGGGGTTTTTATTAAGGTTTTTTTAATATATTTTTAGCCTTTTTAGTTATTTTTTTTATACTTGTTTGATTCTTTTTAGTTTTTTTCCCCCTATTTCTAAGCATAGAGCCTGATGTATCAACTTACTAAGAGCTGCAGTAATTGATCCTTATATATTTTAGCTTTTTTTACGTGTTTTTTGTTTTAAGTTTTTAAGCTTTTTAGGGGTTTTTTTTAGCTTTTTTTAAAGTTTTTTTTAAATATTTTTAGTCTTTGTAGTTATTTGTTTTTACTTGCTTGATTTTTTAATTGTTTTTTTTCCCCAATGTTTAAACTTATACCCTGATGTGATATATCAACTTACTAATAATATTAACTTAATAATAATAATAATAATAATTATAACAATAAGTAATTTGACCTTCCCCAATGATTCCAATGATTGTCACCAAAACTGTGAAAGTTCATTGAAAAAAGGTGGTGCTGTCCTTCTGGGGAGGAACACAGATGAATCACATGTGCTAAAAAAAACAAAAACAAATGAACATTATTTGGAGTTTGGAAGAGGCTGAGAGCTATAGGAGCGACTTTGAGTTAGGGAAACAAGCTTGATTTGAATGACATTTTTAGACCTGAATTTAGTGTAACTTTAAGGAGCCATTAAAGCCCTTATAAACCACAAAAATAAATAAAAATTATAATAATAATAATAATAATAATAAAAAATAATAATAATAATAATAATAAAAAATAATAATAATAATAATAAATAATAATTTGAACTTCCCCATTGATTCCAATGCTTGTCATTAAAATGGTGAAATTTCCTTGAGCAAAGATGGTGCTGTCCTTCTGGGGAGAAATACAGATGAATCACAGGTGCAAAAAAACCCGAATATTATTTGGAGTTTGGAAGAGGCTGAGAGCTATAGGAGTGATTTTGAGTTTAGGAAAACAAGCTTGATTTGAATGAGATTTTTAGACCTGGATTTATTGTAACTTTAAGGAGCCATTAAAGCCCATAAAATCCACTTTTCTTATGGGTTTTTTGTTTTAGGTTTTTAAGGGCTTTTTTTAACATTCTTTTTTTTAAATATTTTTAGTCTTTGTAGTTATTTGTTTTTACTTGCTTGATTTTTTTTATTGTTTTTTTTCCCCTATTTTTACACTTATACCCTGATGTATCAACTTACTAAGAGCTGCAGTAATTCCTCCTTATATATTTTATCTTTTCTTATGTGTTTTTTTCTTTTAGGTTTTTAAACACAAAAATAAATAAAAATTGTATTATTATTATTAATAATAATAATAATAATAATAATAATAAACTTTTCTTATTTGTTTTTTGTTTTAGGTTTTTAACCACTAAAATAAATAAAATGTATATTATTATTATTATTAATATTAATAATAATAATAATAATAATAATAATAATAATACACTTTTCTTATGTGTTTTTGTTTTAGGTTTTTAACCACAAAAATAAATAAAAATAAATAAACATTTTATTATTATTAATAATAATAAACTTTTCTTATTTGTTTTAGGTTTTTAACAACAAAAATAAATAAAATGTATTTTGTTATTATTATTAATAATAATATTAATAATACATTTTTCTTATGTGTTTTTTGTTTTAGGTTTTTAACCACAAAAATAAATACAAATAAATAAAAATGGTATTATTATTAATAATAATAAACTTTTTCTTATTTGTTTTTTGTTTTAGGTTTTTAACCAAAAAAATAAATAAAATTTAATAATAATAAAATGTAATAATAATAATAATAATAATAAACTTTTCTTATGTGTTTTTTGCTTTAGTTTTTTAACCACAAAAAAAATAAATACAATTTTTATTATTAATAATAATAATTTGACCTTCTCCATTGATTCCAATGCTTGTCACCAAATTGGTGAAATTTCCTTGAAACCCCCTGATTTTGGCAAACTGAGATTGATTTTGCTAATTTCTCATAGCGATCAGTCTTTATATCAGAGGGTCAATGGTCAAAGGAACCACAAAATTCTCTCCAGAACCTCGTTTTTTTTCCCTAGCTGAACCCCCATGAGGTTTGACCTCTCCTCCTTCGTTGGATTTGGCATGCACAACCCTACTTTGACTTGACTCCACCTGGAAAATAGAAGAAATTAAAAAAAGTTTCTATGATTAAAAAACTGGCTACAGTCAAGATATATATATATACGAAGGATATTGATTTGATGTATCTTTTGATGTGTCTGCTGTTTCTTGTGCCATTCTTCGATGCCCCCGTCCCGTCTTCTCCATGGTATTCATCAATAAGCCCCTTCTCCTTCCCCTGGACCTCATTACATTTTGGCCAAGAGCAGCACCCGCCGGTTTTAATTTAGGAAACGTACTCAGCTTTTCTCATCCCGGAGCTCATAAAAGGTCTTAAGCCTAGTTGATTTCATTTCTTCCATTGTCGGGAAGGGCCCCTGCGATGCGCTGAGCCCGGCTCCCCTCCCCGGGCTTAGAGTAGAAATGGTTTCCCCCTAGTGATTGTTAAGCTGATGATTAGCACTCCTCCAGATTTGAGGCGTGATTCTGGCCGGCTTTAGCAGTGGGGCACAACATTAAGAAGAGAAGATTCTCGAAGGTGGAGGCTCCGAGCATCACAAAAAAAAAACCCAAAGAGCCCCTCTATTCTCCCTAAGATTGGGACATGCTGGCATCTCTGTCCGCTGCTCATCCCCTGTTTATGTTGCCTAATCCCGGCCTACTTTTCTCCATTGTTGAAGCCTATGGACCAGTTGCAGGACAAGGCCAACGTTGTTCCTACAAAAGGGGATTGTAATAAACACTCAGCTATTGTGAGGGATTAGACATTGTGTCTTCACATGGGTCCAGTCCTACATACGGGGATCTCTGCTCCGATATTGTTACCATATATAGCAACTGATGCAAGCCGTGAGCAGAAAAAAAAAAAAAATTCTCTTGGCAATTCCCTTTTGTAGGACAACGTTGGCCTTGTCCCACAGCTGGTCCGTAGGCTTTAACAATGGAGAAAAATAGGCCGGGATTAGGCAACATAAACAGGACACGCACTTTGTGAACGATAGTAATTCATAGCAGCACCAAATTTCCCGTTGTTTGAAACCCAGGATGGTCAATGAGCCTCAGCATTTCGTGATACTTACACACAATTCAACAATTTGATCATCAGATCCCATGAAATGTTTGAACCTTTGAGGGAAAATCTCACCACGGATGGAGCTATTAAGACTCAATCAGCCAATAAACTTTGCTGCACATGTTCAACTTTCTGTCTATTACCAAGGTTTCCAGTATGGTCACGTTACCAAATTTACCAGCGTAGCACCCTACTGGATAGGTTGCTGGAGAGGTTGAGGTCAATTTAGTTCTTTAGCTCCTCTGTAATCATTGGAATGGTTTGAGATTACTTTGGGCTCTTCTGGGTCTCAGTGGTTGCAGGCTCAACTGCTTCTACCTGCTATCACGTACCTGGTGTTAGAGGCCAATGGAGAGAGGGCTTCCCATAGGGCTACATTCCAGACTCTCCTGAGAGTGGGACAGCGGGAGTCAGGCCCAAAGTGGCACAGGTCGCCTATAGGAGTGCTCATTGGTGGTCCACCCAGGAGCACAGCTGATGCACTGAGATGGGGTCTGCAGACGGGTGGTGCCTGTGTGAGATATGCAAGCCTTCCGGGAAACAGAGGATCACAGGATAGCCGGTTCAAAGCCAAGGTCAAGTACCAGGTGGAGATCAGAGCAGACGTAGTCAGATGGGATAGCCGAGGTCATACACAGAGGAGCAAGAGACAATATCCGTTAGCCAAGCCGAGGTCATACACAGAGGAGCAAGAGGAAATATTCGTTAGCCAAGCTGAGGTCATACACAGAGGAGCAAGAGGGAATATTCGTTAGCCAAGCCAAGGTCAGATCAGGGGTTAAGCAGAGAGGACAGGTCCAAGAGGAAGCCAAGTCGGTATCAGGAGATCACAATATCACAGGAACAGGAACAAGGTACTGGGAAGCCAGAGATCAACCAGCACCTGAGAGTAGTGCAGTTCTTCCTTTTAAAGGCAGTTTGGTGCCAAATTTGAGCCGATGCGAACCTCTGCGGCCATGCAAGGTACTAGCAGGGGTGCAAGGTCTCCTAACACCTCTGCCTTGGACAGAGCCCTGACACCTGCCTTCTGGTGGATTCTGGAATGTACCGGGTTAGAAGAGGCAGACACTTGGCAGGAATATTTTTGCCATCTCAGCCAATCCCTGGGGGAAGGATGTTCCAGTAGGTGGCTGGGGGGTTCATAAATAGTCTGGGGCCTGGAGCAGCGGGGTCTTGTCCAGGAGAAGTCCCTAGCCTGAAGGGATGCTGTCCTTCCAGGCAATGTAGATGAAGTTTGCAGGAGTTTATTGAGCTCCAGAAGGAGCTGGTGGGCCTATTTTCTGAAAATAGCTGGGGCCAAATCAATCCTTTCACTGAGGATCTGGTGTGGGAATTCACTGGAGAAGTGCCTGGCTGATATTGGACAGAGGCATCCAAGAATCCGGGGACATTGTGAGAACAGGCCTGAGTGTAGGATCCTAGTGAAGGTCCACTGCTAATATCCCTTTGAGCAGTGCTTCTGGTTTGGGACCTTTACTTTCCTTGGGGTCCCAGTTTTGCTCATTCCCCTAGTGGCTGCTAAGAGCGGACTATCCTAACGAGTGTAGACAAGACAAAGTGTGTCCTCTGATTTTGCACTGTGCTCTGGAGTATCCCACAGCTTCTTGCATCCTGAACCAAGTTCAACTTGTACTAAAGCAACAAAAGACACCCCAAGTCTGATCACTGAGTCATGAGATAGTCTGTGCTGCTGTGTGCCTGGCTGCTCTACACCAATCGAGAAGAAAACCTGGGACAAACTATCCGGGCCATCAAGGACTAGCGCTACACCAGGTCAGACTCAGCATTTCATGGTATTTACACAGGAAATCCACAGGAAATCCATCATCTGATCCAACAAAAATTGTAAAAATTTTGATCAAATTTAGGAAAAACGTCAGCATATTATGAGTTTTTAGACTTATTACTAAGAAGAACTTCACTCTTACCTTTAGATTTTTTTTTTTTTACCCAATTGCCTGTACTTCTGGGGTGTTCACAAAAACATACTCACCCACCCAGCAAATCCAGTGTTGTCTGATATACGCCACCACTCCTCAGCTCCTTCAACACCATCTTCTCATAAGATATCACCAGAAGGCCCTTCTGGGTTCCTTGAATCAGCCCCCTGATGATGCGTGGTGGTGCATGCTCAGTGCACCGGCAATTTCTGGCACATGTGCAATGAGCATGGGATGGTCCAAATACCATAATTTACATCCCAGGAGGCTTCGGGAATGGGGGTTGGTTGGTTGGTTTGGTGGGGCTGGTGTGATGACATTTCCTGCTAGGTGAGAAAGTAGGAAATGCAGGTCTGGATGGCAAGCCATTTACCATTGCACATGTGCAATGAGCATGGGATGGCCCAAATACCATCATTTACATCTCAGGAGGCATCGGGAATGGGGGTTGGTTTGTTGGTTGGTTAGGTGGGGCTGGTGTGATGACATTTCATAGGTGACAAAGTAGGAAATGCAGGTCTGGATGACAAGCCATTTACCATTGCACATGTGCAATGAGCATGGGATGGCCCAAATACCATCATTTGCATCTCAGGAGGCTTCGAGAATGGGAGTTGGTTGGTTAGGTGGGGCTGGTGTGATGACATTTCATAGGTGAGAAAGTAGGAAATGCAGGTCTGGATGACAAGCCATTTACCATTGCACATGTGCAATGAGCATGGGATGGCCCAAATACCATCATTTACATCTCAGGAGGCTTCGAAAATGGGAGTTGGTTGGTTGGTTAGGTGGGGCTGGTGTGATGACATTTCATAGGATGCAAAGGGGATATGGCTTTTAATGTCAGTGGTGGTGATGGGGTAAGACTATCCAGGGACCTTAAAAATGGCATTACGCCTTACCTATTCATAATTGGTAGAGAGGCGAAAGGTCTCCCGCTGGAAGAACATGATTCATAGCAGCTTGCCTTGACTTTGGTTGACCTCACCTGGCTGAATGTAAAGTGGATCTGGCTTTAAATGCCATAGATGGTTTTGTGTTGAGAGGCTCCAGAGACCTTAAAAATTGAGATTATCCTTTACCTGTTCATTACTGGTGGAAAGGTGGCAAGTTCTTCCCAGAAAGCACATGCTCTATAAGAGCACTCTTTGACTTCAGTTTTCCTCACCTGGCTGAATGTAAAGGGGATATGGCATTTAATGCCTGGTCACAGGCCTGATGAAGGGGTCCTTCAAAACTCCGAAACGTTGCCTTGCTGTAACTATGTGGTTGTTCATTAAAACATTTGGACCCGTATTGGTGATCCTCGGTGTGCTGGTGACATTCTCCCTTGCTGATTCTGTTCGGTTCCAGCCAACGGTCGCTGCAGCACCCACTTATACACACAGCCATTTTTAAGGAACGTGTGCATTTGGATTGTACACCCGCTGTGGCAGCCAATCACGGCGGTCCTGTCATCACAAACCCCAGCCCATTAAAGGGCTGGGAGTTGCCGGCGCTGAGGGGTTAAAGCTGAATATCTCTCTATCTATTCAGTCAGTCATATCCAACCTTTGGCAATTGCATGGACTGTCACTCATAAGTGACATTTTCCATGAATTCTCTTAATTTATTTTTACAGGGTAGGTTGCCAGGTTCCCCAACCCTCACCATGCAGGAGATCCCACATGGCCAGGGATGAAGCTAGGACAATTTAGACAGGAGCTAATTAACTTACCAGCATCTCTTTGGAGTGTGGGAGGAAACTGGAGAAAACCCATGCAAGCACAGGAAGAACATGCAAACTCCATGCAGGAGGCGCCATGACCTGCACTACTACATGGCAAACGTGCTAACCACTAAGCCACTGTGCCACTCTGAAGCTGACTATACACCAGTAGAATTTTATTCGAAAAAAATGTGTTTTAGGAGCATTTGTTTGATTTTTTAATAGCTAATGAAGTCAAATCATCTATTGCTTATATCATGAGGAAAATCATAGAAGGAGGATTGAAAATTCTTCTCAGTTGAACAAAATTCTGTCTGTACATGTGTTTTTTGGGAAACATTTACTTATTGTAATGTGCATCATCATCAACGAATTAAAAGAGTGATTCAACAATCAGTTTCAGCCAGAGCGAGTGAAATCAATCAGAGAACAAGGATGGAAGTTTTTTGTCGAATCTGAAGGGAACAAATGATTTTTCTAGTTGAATTGGCTGCTGGAAAATGAATTAGTCTCATGCCCATGCGCTTGTCAGTTAATCCAGAATTTTTCCACAAAATTCGAGACATTGACATTGTACTCCAATGAAAAGTCATTAGAAATTGATCAAGTTCATGAAGGCACCATAGAAGGGTTGATCAAATCTTATGTTTCTCGTCCAAACTTTCAAACAAAATTTTACAGGTGTAAGACCAGCCTAAGATCCTTGAAGCTTGGATTGAACTTCCAACCCAGAAATGATCTGATCCTCCATAGCCGAGCACTCATGGTGACCCTGCCGTCATCCGTGTGATGTTATCAGATTCCAGAAGGCTCAATGCTATAAAATCCACTTTAGCTTTAGAGAGACGCGAACATTCTAATCCTGGGAATTGGTTTAGGGGATTAGCATTAGCGACTCTTGACTGAGTGGTGGAAAAAAACAGGATACAAAGTAGCAAAGAGGAGATTAGATTCAACGGGACGAAGGGTTCCTGGTAGTGTGCCTGGGATGAAACACTTGTGAAAAGTTTCACACTTAACAAAGTCTTCCACAAGGAGAGGAAATTCAAGGCCGCCATTGCTTTATGTATGCCAAATAAATACATTCAAAGATCGGGATAAGCATTGCAAGGATTCTTCTTCTAGATTTCTAGATCTGTATAGTTCGATCATCCCAAGGTTCTCCTACTGAGACGACTGGATCCACATTTGTTGGTTATGCACACATTATCCAACTTCTAATGCAGGGGCGCCACACTTAATTTCATGGCGGGCTGCATTAACATTATGGTTGCCAATTGTATCTGTAAGACTAGATAGCCAGAGCATACCCCCCCCCCCTTACAACAGATGTCAGGAGCCCTCCACCATTGGAAGTCAAGAGTCCGCCGCCCTTTCCCTTACCTTGTGCTGCTTCCGGGAAGAAGCTGGGGCAGTGGTGTATTTAGGCTTTGTTCTGCCCTAAGCAACACAAAAATCACCTGCCCCCATGGACATCGACCAACACCACCCCCAGAGAGCCGGACATTGACCAGCAACACCCCTGCCCCCCACCTGGGAGAGCCTGCCACAACCCCCATCCCGGCGATAGAGAGAAAGACACTCATCTTCTCAGCTCTGGACATCCCCAGGAAAGAGAGTCAGGCTATACATAGACCATCAAGCAGCCTCTCTCGGATCCCACCTGGTTCCTATGGTGCGCATGTCCCGTCTTTCACCCCTTTTTCTGGGGGGAAGGTGCTTCCCCCCTAAAAAATGCCACCCTAGGCAAGTGCCTTGTTTTCCTTGTGGTAAATATGCCCCTGAGCTGGGGGTGGAGCTGGGAAGCAAAACGTGCAGGGTCTGGAGGAGGAACAGAGGAGGGCTGGGGCAGGGGCGGACTGACCATTTGGAAACTCGGGCACTGCCCGAGGGCCCGGGGTCAGTAGGGGGCCCCATGAGATGCCCCTGGTACCTTTTTCATAGGCTTTTTTGAGTTTGGGCAAGGACACAGGGGCCCCATGATCCCCTATTGCCCGGGGGCCCCATGAGTTGTCAGTCCGCCCCTGGGCTGGGGACAGTTGCTGGAATCTGCTGAATGCCTAGACCAAGGAAGGCAGAGATGAAGGGGTGCTATGGCTTCACAGAGAGGTGCAGAATCTGTCGAAGGAGTTTCGTCCTCCTCTCTGCTGCCAACTGCTGAGACAAGGTGGAGGCACGATAAGGGAGGTTGCCACAGCTGCAAACAAGACGCAAGGGCCACATGAAAGGGCCTGAGGGGTCAGATTTGGTCTTGTGTTTGACACATTTGTTGTAATGTAACCAGATATTCCAGGCAGCTAAAAAATAGTTTTTGGTGTTTTTTTTGTGTGCCAACATCTTCTATTTTCAGCCATCAGGAAAAAAACCTCGGTAGACATTTTGTGCCATGTTTTTAGTGCAACAAGAACTGTTATTACAAGATACTGGCACACACTGACCCCCCAACCATAGCTGAACAGGCATGGGAAATGGTTGGGATCACAGTACACCACAAACCCTCAGTTCCCCCCCCCCCTTTACCCTCCCACATCCAAGTTGCTTTCTTTGACCCCCTCGCCACCCTTCTTTGTTTCCCCTATTGCCCCCCATCTCTCTCCCTTTCCTTCCTCCCTTATGGGGTTGTTCACACTTGCAGCAGCCCCTGCCAGCCCCCTGAAAGCAACTGTCAGAGGGCAGTTGACAGGCTGCTGGAAGATGATATGTTGCTTGTTTTAACCCTGAAAAGCCAGCACCATCACTGTACAAATGGTTGCAGGGTGGTTGCGTCGCAGCTCCAGCCACTTGAATAGGTTGTGTTCGAACATGTCCCAGACAAGGGCGGACTGACCATTCGTGCACTCGGGCACCGCCCGAGGGCCCGGGGTCAGTAGGGGGCCCCATGAAATGCCCCTGGTACCTTTTTATAGGCTTTTTTTTGGTTGTGCTTTGAGTGTGGGCAAGGACACAGGGGCCCCATGATCCCCTATTGCCCGGGGGCCCCATGAGTTGTTAGTCCGCCCCTCGGAGATGTGGGGTATGGTTTTTACTGCACCTGAGAAGCAAGGCACTGCTGCTGCAGCATGTGTAACCACCCATTACAGCCAAATTGTAGCCCAACGTAGGTGGTTGGAGGGCGATAACACAAAGGCTCCACTGCCTTTTTTTTACTGTCCCCAGCCACAAGTGTGGACAAGGCCTTATTCCCCTTCTAAGAATTCCTTCTCTTTTGTCAAGCTGGCTAATGTGGACAGGGCCACCCATGGAACAAATTTCAACCAATTCAGCAGTAGGGATAAGCTTGAGTTTGACTCATGGTTCGGTCTGAGCTTGGGTTCATCCCAACCCAGAAGTCAGCTGTCAGTACCTGGTCAATGAGCTGTGGGCAGAGGAATCCCTGCCCTGCGGCTGCACATACAGAAAGAGACATGGAAGCTCATGATATCATTGACCTGATACGGGCACATTGCCATATTGGGTCATGGGGATGCTTATGATATAATTGACCTGATAGGAGCACATGGCTATATTAGATAAATGTCATTGACCTAATATGATCATGTGGCTATATCAGGTCACGTGGGTTCAGTTTCAACCTGGATTTGTCTGAACCCAGAAGCCCACTGTCAGTGCCCAGTCATTAAACTGCGGGCAGGAATCCCTTGCCCCGTAGCTGCACATACAAAAAGGTGCAGGGATGCTCATGACGTAAAAATTGGCACATGGTCATAAAGATCACGGGACACTCATGTCATCATTGACTTGATATGGACACATCACCATGTGTCAGGGACCCTCATGAGATCATTGACTTGATTTGGACACAAGGCCATATTAGATTGCTAGGATACGCATGACATCATTGACTTGATATGGCATATCACCATGCTGCGGAGACACTCATAAAATAATTGACTTGATATGGGCACATGGCCATATTAGGTTGCTGGGGCACTCTTGACATCATTGACTTGATATGGGCACATGGCCATATTAGGTTGCTGGGGCACTCTTGACATCATTGACTTGATATGGGTACGTGACCATATTAGATTGCTAGGATACACATGACATCATTGACTTGATATGGCACATCACCATGTTGCTGAGACACTCATGACATCATTGACTTGATATGGGCACATGGCCATATTAGATTGCTAGGGCACACATGACATCATTGATTTGATATGGGCACATGGCCATATTAGATTGCTAGGGCACACATGACATCATTGACTTGATACAGGCACATCACCATGTTGCAGGGACACTCATGACATCATTGACTTAATATGGACACATGGCCATATTAGGTTGTGGGCACACTCAGGACATCACAAACCTGATATGGGCACATGGTCATATAGATCACGGGACACTCATGTCATCATTGACTTGATATGGACACATCACCATGTGTCAGGGACCCTCATGAGATCATTGACTTGATATGGGCACATGGCCATATTAGGTTGCTGGGGCACTCTTGACATCATTGACTTGATATGGGCACGTGGTCATATTAGATTGCTAGGGCACACATGACATCATTGACTTAATATGGACACATGGCCATATTAGGTTGTGGGCACACTCAGGACATCACAAACCTGATATGGGCACATGGTCATATTAGATTGCTAGGACACTCATGACATCATTGACTTGATATGGGCACATATTAAGTCAGTCGTTGACCTAATCTGACCATGTGGCCATATTAGGAGAGTGATGTAAAAAGCATCCCCTCACCTTTGGTTGCTTGCAGCTGCAGGACAGGGAATGTTCTGGCTACAGCTGACTGGCCCAAGAATGATGGCTAACTTCTGTGTTCAGCCAAACCCACGTTAGAACTGATCCCAAGCCCATCACCTATTGGGAAATTTGATTTCTGCATGGCCAGATTCACATGGTCATGGTCCACTGTTGTCACCACCAGGATTATTCCCACTGGTCACTAATGTAAGGAGCATTCTTCCAACTTACCACCAATGTAAGGAGCATTCTTCCCATTGGCAACCAATGTAAGGAGCATTCTTCCCATTGGCAACCAATGTAAGGAGCATTATTCCCATTGGCCACCAATGTAAGGAACATTCTTTTCACTGACCACCACTGTAAGAAGCATTCTTCCCATTGACCGCCAATGTAACAAGCATTCTTCCCACTGATATTACCAATGTAAGGAGCATTCTTCCCACTGACCCCAATGTAATGGGTGCATGGCCAGATTCACATGGTCATGGTCCACTGTTGTCACCACCAGGATTATTCCCACTGGTCACTAATGCAAGGAGTATTATTCCCACTTACCACCAATGTAAGGAGCATTCTTCTCATTGGCCACCAATGTAAGGAACATTCTTTTCACTGACCACCACTGTAAGAAGCATTCTTCCCACTGACCACCAATGTAACGAGCACTTTCCCACTGACTCCCAATGTAGGAAGAACTCTTCCCACTGACCACTCATGTAAGGACCAATCTTCTCACTGACCACTGATGTAAGGAGAATTCTTCCCACTGACCACCAATGCCATGAACATTATTTCCACTGATCACTAATGTAAGGAGCATTCTACCCACTGACCACCAATGTAATGAGCATTCTTTCTAGTGATCTCCAATACAAGGAGTCATCTTCCTACTGAGAAATGTCATGTAGCCATCGCTGGGGTTCATGTAGAGAGGGAAATGGCTGCAGGAGATCAGCAGAACTGAGCTTCAAAAAGGATTAAAGAAGTAAAACTAAGTATTTTATTTTTTAAATATTTCAATTGTTTATTATGTACAATGCACAGAGAAAACTAAATGCCATTCAGTTAGACTCAGTTAGACGCACCTGCTCTAAACACCTAAATAAACTGTAATGAATAAAATGAAAAACGTGTAGGAATAGCACACTAGGAGGGGTTAAGGCAGGTTGCTAAACTTGGAATTCCATCTTGCTGTTATGTTGTCTGTTTTTACAGTAAAGATCTCTGTGTATCCACTTAATGCACTGTAATCCGGGTCTTTACTTTCAATGCATGCCTCTCATACTGTGTTCCTAGAAGGCTCAGGCCAACAACACGCCTGTTAAATTACAGGTTCCAGGCTCAGGGGACATCAAAGGGAACAGACACATCTGACAGCGATGGGCAAAGCGGGAAATGTGCCTCTGCTTGGGTATGGATCGCAGGCCGCTTAACTCTGCCAGGAGGGAAGTCCCCTGAATTACTCCCAGCCCTGGTATTACTGAGCCGCTGTGCCAAGATAGTCATAAAAACGAGGGATTTACATCAAGGGGAGAAGCTGAAAAGTCCAGAGATGGCTCTGCTTTGATCCTGGATTGAACAAAGACAGCCAAAGAGCAGAAAACGTTTTGCCTTCAACCAGCTGTCACTGGAAATAGAATAATTGGATAATTAAAAGGTCTAGCATTATGTCAACTTTATTTGGGTTCCTTGATCCCCAACAGGAATGTGTCATTGATAGGAGGATTGGTTGGGGGGAGGGTGTTAGGTCTTCATCCTGCACACTCGCTGAATTTCAGACACGCGTTGAGTGCCAATGTGGTGACCAACACTTCCTAGGTTCAAATATGGGTTTCTTTTTGTTGGAGTAAATCAGCCTTTCTCAACCTCTTTTGCCCTCAGAAGAACCATTGAAATAATTTTCAGATCTCAGGGAACTCTGCTAAAACCAGTTTACTGGGAGTCAGGGTGAAAAATGCCCCTTACATTTTTGGCAAGTGGGAAGAATTCCCCTTACATTGGTGGTCAGTGGGAAGAATGCTGCTTACATTGGTAGTCAGGGGAAAGCAAGCCCCTTACATTGGCAGGCAGTAGGAAATATGCTTCTTACACTGGTGGTCAGTGTAAAGAATGATCCTTACATTGGTGGTCAGTGGAAAGAATGATCCTTACATTGGTGGTCAGTGTAAAGAATGATCCTTACATTGGTGGTCAGTGTAAAGAATGATCCTTACATTGGTGATCAGTGTAAAGAATGATCCTTACATTGGTGGTCAGTGGAAAGAATGATCCTTACATTGGTGGTCAATAAGAAGAATGCTCTATACATTGGTGGTCATTTGGAGAAGAAGGAGGACACACTGAAGGAGCTCTTCCTGAGAACCCAAGTATTTCAAGCCTGGACCTTGCCTGCTAGCTTGGTCCAGGAACCATGCCTGATCTAGGGGGAGGCCCTGGGAGGGATCCCCTGGATGACACAGGGCCTAGTGAGGAGGAGGAGGTGGAGGACCTGACTGTGGGTCCAGGCCCTGGTGAGGATGTGGATGTCTTCAGACAAGAATATTGATTGATTTTTGGCTATTGTGAGAGCTGAGGAAAAACAAAATTTTAAAAGCTTCAGAGCCAAATACTGCCAGGCCTGGAGTAAGAATCGACTGGCCATGAAGCCAGAGGTACAGAAGATGGAGGAAAGGGTGAAGAAGCAATCTTTGTTATTGGAAAAGCTGAAAGCAAGAAGTGGAGCCTTTGCAGAAAAATTTGAAAATGAGAGGAGATTTGCCAGCCAAACATCAGCAAGTCCTGTGGATCAGCAGCCACATGTAATGAATGACCCGGCTACATCTACCTCTGCATCTCTCCCCCCATGCCAGGCTGCAGAATCGCCAGTGGCAACCAGCCAGGGAGTTGAGAGTGAACATGGAACCCTGACCTTCATCCAGCAGATGGAGTCACCCCTGAGGGCAGACAGGTTTGCATTCTCTGATGACCCTTCAAAGGTCCCTGAGGATGGACAGAGGAGGTATAGACCGGCAAAGGCAGTACTGGTGAAGAAGTCCCAGTACACCAAGCTGCCTTCCAACATGTCTGCCCCACCGCCTGTGGTGAGTACTGCTGATGCAAAGGAGCTCTGCAAACAACCTGCTGTGGAGTAACCCTCTGCAGACATGGAGGGAAAACCCCTTGTAGAGATGTTTCCAGACCATCAGGGGAATGTGGATGGACTTGCACCAAAAACTCTGGAGATGAATGTTACTTCTGCTGTTCCTGTTGAGACCAGTAGTCCCTCTACAGACAAGATGGCTGCCACCTGCAAAGAGTCTGCTGCAGCTGAATCTGCATGTGTTCTAGAGGTAACTGATGCTAGCGGGGGAGGGGAGCAGCACACTTCACTAGGTGGAGTATGTGGAGAGCAAACAAGCATGGGTGTTTCACCTCTTGCTGTGTCTGAACAGCCTTCACTATCCTGGGCCAAAAGCTCTGTCCTGGAGGAGAAGATGACAGCTGGAGCTGAAGTTTCTATGGTTTCAGCAGCGAGTACGGACATTGCCATGAAGACTATGAATGTGTCAAGTGTTGGGTGGTGCTGAAAGGGTTAATGTTGCTGACAAGAGTAAAAATTTAATTTCTCCCTCTGTTCAGCAGAGAGAGGATTCACTATCCAATCTCGAATCTGTACAATCGGTATCTGCTAGAGTTGTATCAAATGCATCCAAACATACAAATGTTTTTACTGTTGGAAGGAATGTGGGGAACTATGCTTCTGTTTTGGGGAGTCGCACCAAGGGGGGGGGGGTGGAGGGAATGTTGGAAATCCTAGTAGTCACAATTTGGGGAGGTTTGCTGGTGGGATGGTTGGTGAGTTCAGGAGGAGGAATGTTGTGCAGTTGAGGTGGGAGGGGGAGGGAACCCCAACAGAAAGGGGGAGGGTGGCTGAGCTGATTTTGGAGATGGGGTTTATAGCTTGTGATGGTTTTAACTGTCCAGTTGGCAGTTATGAATATGATTTGTCATTTGTGAAACCTGAAGGTTTGGATCTTTTTTGGGAGAGGTATAGGAAGTGCGGGGGCCTTCAGCAGTGGAGAGGTTTGGTGCCAAAGGGGGTTTCAAGGCAGCATTTGATAAAATCGGTGATGATCCTGGTCCATAATGAGCCAGAGGCTGATTTGGTAGTTTGGCTATGCCAATATGGTGAGGTCCTCACCCCACTGCGGAAGGTCCTGGATGAGCAGAGGATATGGACAGGGGCCTGGACAGTGTCGCTGCAATTGATTGTGCTGAGTAATGTGGTTCAGTACCTGCCCTGCTCAGATATTCTGGGGAGGGATAGGCTGACCATTTTCTATCAGGGTTAGCCTAAGGTTTTTAGTAAATGTGGCATTTAATTTATAAACAATATAGGGTCTGGGATTATAAATCCCTTTTCAGTCTTTGCAGATAACACCAAGCTGTGCCGGGGAATAACGTCCTTACAGGATCTCTCCAACTTACAAACCGAACTCAATGCTCTGTGTAATTGGGGGACTATGGGGCCAATGAGGTTTAATGTTGATAAATGAAAGGTTCTGCACTTTCTGCACACGGCTAAGAATGTGCAGGCATCATACGTACTAGGGGGGGTACAACTGGGGGAATCAGTGGTGGAGAAGGACCTGGGGGTTCTGGTAGATCACAAGCTTAATAATGGCATGCAATGCCAAGCTCCGGTTTCTAAAGAGAGAAAAATCCCCTCTTGTATCAGGAGAGGTATAGACTCCAGAGAGAGAGATATCATCCCCCCAGCCCCCCCCCCCCCCCCCCAGGTACAAATCATTAGTAAGACCTCAGTTCAGTTTTGGGCTCCAATTCACAATTCTCCATGTATAATACATAAGGGGGGGTATGATCACCATGTATAATACATAAGGGGGGGATATGATCTCCATGTATAATACATAAAGGGGATATGATCTCCATGTATAATACATAAGGGGGGATATGATCTCCATGTATAATACATAAGGGGGGGATATGATCTCCATGTATAATACATAAGGGGGGATATGATCTCCATGTATAATACATAAGGGGGGATATGATCTCCATGTATAATACATAAGGGGGGGATATGATCTCCATGTATAATACATAAGGGGGGATATGATCTCCATGTATAATACATAAGGGGGAGATATGATCTCCATGTCTAATACATAAGGGGGGATATAATACCCATGTATAAATACATCAGTGGTTCATATAGTGAACTCGGTGTAGTTATTCACCCTGAGGTCATCACAGAGGACAAGGGGACGCTCTTTACGTCTGGAGGAAAATACATTTAATCTCCAAACACGGAAAGGTTTCTTCACAGTAAGAGCTGTGAAAATGTGGAATAGACTCCCTCAAGAGTTGGTTGTGGCCAGCTCAGTGGATTGCTGTAGGAAAGTCCTGGATTCTTTCTGGACACACAGAATATAACTGGATATAACATTTATAGGGAAAGTTGATCCAGAGAATATCCGATTGCCTCTCGGGGGATCAGGAAGAAATTTTTTTCCCCTGCAAGAGCAAATTGGATCAAGCTTGTTAAGGGACCAAAAGTAATGGGACATAATAATAATCATAAATCAAACTTTCACTTTTTAATACTTGGTTACAAATCCTTTGCAGTCAATTACAGCCTGAAGTCTGGAACGCATAGACATCACCAGACGCTGGGTTTCATCCCTGGTGATGCTCTGCCAGGCCTCTACTGCAACTGTCTTCAGTTCCTGCTTGTTCTTGGGGCATTTTCCCTTCAGTTTTGTCTTCAGCAAGTGAAATGCATGCTCAATCGGATTCAGGTCAGGTGATTGACTTGGCCATTGCATAAAATTCCACTTCTTTCCCTTAAAAAACTCTTTGGTGGCTTTTGCAGTCTGCTTTGGGTCATTGTCCATCTGCACTGTGAAGCGTCCAATGAGCTGTGAAGCATTTGGCTGAATATGAGCAGATAATATTCCTGAAACACTTCAGAATTCACCCGGCTGCTTTTGTCAGCAGTCACATCATCAATAAATACAAGAGAAGCAGTTCCATTGGCAGCCATACATGCCCACGCCATGACACTACCACCACCATGCTTCACTGATGAGGTGGTATGCTTAGGATCATGAGCAGTTCCTTTCCTTCTCCATACTCTTCTCTTCCCATCACTCTGGTACAAGTTGATCTCGGTCTCATCTGTCCATAGGATGTTGTTCCAGAACTGTGAAGGCTTTTTTACATGTCGTTTGGCAAACTCTAATCTGGCCTTCCTGTTTTTGAGGCTCACCAATGGTTTCCATCTTGTGGTGAACCCTCTGTATTCACTCTGGTGAAGTCTTCTCTTGATTGGTGACTTTGACACACATACACCTACCTCCTGAAGAGTGTTCTTGATCTGGCCAACTGTTGTGAAGGGTGTTTTCTTCACCAGGGAAAGAATTCTTCGGTCATCCACCACAGTTGTTTTCCGTGGTCTTCCGGGTCTTTTGGTGTTGCTGAGCTCACCGGTGCGTTCCTTCTTTTTAAGAATGTTCCAAACAGTTGTTTTGGTCACGCCTAATGTTTTTGCTATCTCTCTGATGGGTTTGTTTTGTTTTTTCAGCCTAATGATGGCTTCACTGATAGTGACAGCTCTTTGGATCTCATCGTGAGAGTTGACAGCAACAGATTCCAAATGCAAATAGCACACTTGAAATGAACTCTGGACCTTTTATCTGCTCATTGTAATTGGGATAATAAGGGAATAACACACACCTGGCCATGGAACAGCTGAGAAGCCAATTGTCCCATTACTTTTGGTCCCTTAACAAGTCGGAGGCACATATGCAAACTGTTGTAATTCCTACACCGTTCACCTGATTTGGATGTAAATACCCTCAAATTAAAGCTGACAGTCTGCAGTTAAAGCACATCTTGTTCATTTCATTTCAAATCCATTGTGGATTAGAAATGTGTCCATGTCCCAATATTTATGGACCTGACTGTATATCCATTTCTATATCATCTATGGATGAGGGGGAGTCACATACTCTGAAGAGAGCTGTTTTGGGTGATGAGAGTGTGGTAGAGGTTAAGAAACGACTACCCCAATCATCCTGATGGCAGTTCCCTCTCCGTTAAAGGTGGCGACCATTAATGTCACCAGTATTAAATCTGCAAGAGCTCGTGATACGGCCTTATTTTTGCTCAGTGAGTTTGATGCTGAGATTTTATTTTTGCAAGAGACCTGGCTCAATACTTTGGCCAATGCCTATCTAGCAAAAAGGGAGTGGAGATGTGGTCCCTCCTTTTGGTCTCTTGCAGCTGAACCTTGCAGCAGAGTTTCAGTGTATTTTAAAACCGATATGGTAACGTGCCGACGGGTAATTGAGGTAGAAATGGGGAGATGCATGGTCTTAGACGTCTCTGTTAGGGGGCAGGACCTGCGCCTGATCAATATCTATGGACCCCAGTCAAAATGGGGCAGGAAATGCCTCCTCACAAAGATCAAGCCCTTCCTTTTTACATCCCAGCAGGTTGTCTTTGGAGGTGACTTTAACACCATAATTAGGCCTGAAGACAGGAGAGGCTTCATAGACAGGCTGGGTTATGATAGCGTTTTTCTCAGAGATTTGGTTAGACAGGCAGGCCTGGTAGATGTGCACATTAAGCACTGCCCTGGCAGCACGGGGTTCACATTTCAGAGAGGGAATAGTCATAGCAGGATAGACAGGTTTTTTTTTTAAAGGAGAACCCTGCTTTCTAGGCTCCTGAGTTGAGGGTGGTGGAGTTCTCTGACCACTGTATGCTGTCTGTGACTCTGAATGCCTTGGACACTCCACCCAGGGGAAGGGGTGTCTGGAAACTGACCTCGGCTCTCCTAGAAGATGTAGAGGTAAGACAATCCTTTGAGGATTTTTTTCAGGCACAGGTTTCTATTCTGGACTTTTGCAGCAGTAAGTCAGAGTGGTGGGAGCTTGTGAAACAAAAGGGCAATTGGACTTTTGAAGGCCATAAGTAAGAAGAAGCAGCTTGGTATGTTATTGCTTACCAGCATTTGCGGAGGAAGCTTGATCGTCTTGTCTCGTATGGAGGAGATCCAGGGGAGAAGTGAAGCCTCTTCTTAGGAAGTGTCAATATGACCGGCATGCCTCCTTGGTTCTGGAGAGGGATTATGGGAAATATCACTCGCCTGATCCTTACCAGAACTGTAAGCAAGGCATAGCAGTTAAGACGGTCATTGGCCTGAAAGACAGTACGGGTTCCCTGGTGAGGTCCAGCAGGTTTTGATCGAGTGAATCATGAATATCTGTGGTTGCTGCTTGGTAGATACGGCCTGCAGGGGAGGTTTATAGATTGGCTGAAGACATTATATAGAAGGGCTGAGAGCTTCCCACTTGTTAATGGTTGGATTGGACAGCCCTTTGAGGTTGGCTTTGGTGTGCGCCAGGGTTGTTCTTTGAGCCCCCTGCTATATGCTTTCACAATTGACCCCTTTGTAAGAAGGCTAGAGGGTGCATCATTGTGTGGGGTGCCTTTGGGCATTGCTGGTGCACCGCCTTTGAAGGTCGTGGCCTATGCTGATGATGTGCCTGTTATTGTCTCTGGGACTGAGGAGGCAGGAGGTGGTCTCTGTGATAGAGCCATACACGGCGGCTTCTGATTCTAAAGTCAACCATGAAAAGAGTGAAGTTTTCTGGATGGGTGAGGAGGGTGAAAGCTTTGAACTTCTGGATGCCTTCCCAGAGCCCAAGCAGGAAATAAAAGTGTTGGGCATCAAATTTGATCCTGGTGACTATGGTCATCGAAATTAGGAAAGCAGGTTGGTGGAAGAGATGGAGGCTTTCCTTGAGGTAGAAGGTTGACTTGATTAAAACTTACCCGATCCCGATCTTTTTATATGTCAGCTTCATCTGTATCTTGCTGGTATCTCTCTATGCAAGGGTCTACAGCTGTTTTTTGGGGAAATAGGCTGAACCTGATCAAACGTAATGTAGCTTGCCTATCCAGGCGGGACGGTGGCCAGGGAATGGTCAACCCGATAGTTTTCTTTTCTTTGCTCTTTTTAAAGTACAATCTTGGTAATATGTTAGCAGAGACCCCGCCGGGATGGGTGGGTATTTTTCAATCTTGGTTTAAGCCTTCTCTGTTGGGAAGATGGCGGCCAGTGAAAAGTCTGAGAGTCCGACATGGCAAGCTCCCGACTTATGTTGCCCCGTGTCTGAAAATACTTCAGCAGTGGCAGGTGACAGTGGAGGATATCAGGTCCCTTCCCAGGAAGCTTCTGGAGGAGAGGAATTTGGCTTCTGCTTTCAGTGTGTCACTGGCCTTAAAGGATTGCCCATCTCTGTAATGAGGGAGGGATTGCCTTTAATTAATTTGGAGAAAATCCCTTTGAAGTTTAGGGATTTAGCCTGGCTCGCTTACCTGTGAAATCTGTGAATGATCACAGAGGTCACATAGTACAGGGCTATTCACAACAGCCTTGTACCATGTGACAAGCTGTGACCAATCACAGCTCACACATTATTTCTCAATGGCTGCAAGAATGCAGCCAGAGAGAAGGAGAAATGATTGCTTGTACAGCCTTTATGGATGTAAAAGCAATCAGTGTAAAAAAAAAAAAAAAAGCTTCATCACCCCCCACAAGTAGTACAGTGTCACCATGGTGACACTACTGCTAGGGTGACAGTATATTAAAAAAAACATAAATAATAATATAAAACAAATAAAATAAAACTGTAAAAAAAATGTAAAACAATTATAATTTTTGGCTATAAACTAATTTGGGTTATTTTTTTTTCAGTAAAAAGATAACTGAATACATTTTGGCCAAGATTTATGAAGAAAGATTATTTATTTGCAAAATTTTATCAGAAAAACATTTTTTTCAAAATTTTTGGACTTTTTCGTTTATATAGCAAAAAAAAAATTAAAATCCCAGTGGTGAATAAATACCACCAAAATAAAGTTTTATCTGTCTCAAAAAATGCTAAAATATTCTCTTTAGCACATCGTTACCTTTTCCTAAAATAATCTCTGTATGCCTAGAGTCACAAGCATTTTTGTTTGACGTTTTCTCTCCCTATTTGTTTAAAGATATGTCTGCTGTGTACATTTTTCTCTGTATTTCACAGCCTGTACAATGTCTAATGCTAATTGTCTATGCCTTCCCCCCTATGTTTCAAAATTAATAAAATGTTTGAACAAGAAAAATGCTAAAATATTCATATGGGTACAGTGTTGCATGACCGCGCTATTGTCATTCAAAGTGCAACAGCGCTGAAAGCTGAAAATTGGCCTGGACAGGAAGGGGGATGAAAGTGTCCGGACTGGAAGGGGGGGAAAGTGTCCAGACTGGAAGGGGGGGAAAGTGTCCGGACTGGAAGGGGGGGAAAGTGTCCGGACTGGAAGGGGGGGAAAGTGTCCAGACTGGAAGGGGGGGAAAGTGTCCGGACTGGAAGGGGGGAAAGTGTCCGGACTGGAAGGGGGGGAAAGTGTCCGGACTGGAAGGGGGGGAAAGTGTCCAAACTAGAAGGGGGGAAAGTGTCCGGACTGGAAGGGGGGAAAGTGTCCGGACTAGAAGGGGGGAAAGTGTCCAGACTGGAAGGGGGGGAAGTGTCCAGACTGGAAGGGGGGAAAGTGTCCGGACTGGAAGGGGGGGAAAGTGTCCGGACTGGAAGGGGGGGGGGGAAGTGTCCAGTCTGGAAGGGGGGAAAGTGTCCGTACTGGAAGGGGGTGAAAGTGTCCGGACTGGAAGGGGGGGAAAGTATCCGGACTGGAAGGGGGTGAAAGTGTCCGGACTGGAAGGGGGGGGGGAAAGTTTCCGGACTGGAAGGGGGGGAAAGTGTCCGGACTGGAAGGGGGGAAAGTGTCCGGACTGGAAGGGGGGGAAAGTGTCCGGACTGGAAGGGGGGGAAAGTGTCCGGACAGGAAGTGGTTAAGCTCTTAATTTCAACTTTTATGTCATTTAGCTTCTTCAAAACTAGGGGAGTTATTATCTCATATATAAAAATGACTGGGGAGTTATTATTACATATATAAAAATGACTGGGGAGCAGGGGCGGACTGACCATTTGGAAACTTGGGCACTGCCGAGGGCCCGGGGTCAGTAGGGGGCCCCATGAGATGCCCCTGGTACCTTTTTCATAGGCTTTTTTCAGTTTTGGAAAAGACACAGGGGCCCCATGATCCCCTATTGCCCGGGGGCCCCATGAGTTGTCAGTCCGCCCCTGCTGTGAAGTTATTATTTCATATATAAAAATGACTGGGGAGTTATTATTATTTGGGAGTTAATATAACATACTACAATGGTTTCAATGCTCTGCATTCTCTACTGCAAAAATGTACTAAATGCACTTTTTCATTTTTTTTTATTAACGTGGTTACATTTATTAAATTTTTGCAAAAGAGGGAATTTGCCTTCAAAATAATTGACAATGTTTTAAATTGGGAATATCATTACAAAAGTTAGAAGAGAAGAATTTATAAACTAATACAAGATTTTTTCTTTCTATTAACATGCTGACACTAGGGACTGTTGGGTATATATAATGTCACACAAGCGGGAGACCTAATAACAGGCTGCTCTTGATGGCCACTGATTGGTTTGCATTGATGTAATTATCCTGCTGCCAGAATGTGAACGATTATAGACAATTAATGGTTATTGGAGGAAATAGACCAAAAAAAAACCCCAAAAAACACAAAAACGATACTGAACGGCGATCTAATAAATCTGGTAATTGAAATAGCTTAGAGATGGGAGATAAGCAGAGATATTAAAGATATTGGGGCAATTACTGGGGTCGCAATTCACGAGTGACCGGCTGATGTAATTATGTTCATTGGGCTTTGACTGCGTTCTCAGGACTCAAAGACCGATCACGCTGGTCACGTGTCGATGAAAAATGTATGGGAAAAAAATGTATAATTTGTAGGAACATCACATAGGCTATAATTCTATACAGAAGAGGTACGGGAGCAGATCTGTGATGAAAGAAGAACTTCGTTCTCATGGAAAAAAATATATTTAAAAAATAGTAAGCAGGGAAATGACATTCCGTTGCATTGTATGAAGGTAACCTATTCAAATGCCAACGAGACCTGAAATCGAAGCGCTACACCACCGCTAAGAGGTCCAGATGCAACGTTATGTCATTCAACGTTAGGGGTACAATCCAAAAAGGTTCCAATGCGTTTTGGGAGTCCTAGAGCGCCCCCTACATGGATTTATTTTTAGCAATGCACCACATGGTGGTGCATTACCGTGCATTGTGGTGCACTGCAACATAGTTACATAGTTAGTCTGGCTGAAAATAGACAAAAGTCCATCCAGTTCAACCATAGAAAAAACAATATAAAAAAAAAAGAGGAAGCCAAAAAAACCCAGCAAAGCACGATCCAATTTGCTCCTGCTGGGAAAAAAAATTCCTTCCTGATCCCCCGAGAGGCAATCGGATATTCCCTGGATCAGCTTTACCTATAAATGTTATATCCAGTTATTATTATTATACAGTATTTATAAAGCACCAATAGTTCGCTCAGCGCTGTACATTACAAAGGGGGACAGAACATGTGACAGAACAATACCAATACAATGCAAAACATGAGGGGATCGAGGGCCCTGCTCTTTCGAGCTTACAATCTAGGAAGGGGGGGATGGTGGCACAGGAGGAGAAAGCTGTGGGGGATGGGGTGGTAGGAGGAGTGGAGGAGGTCAGCAGGTTAGCAGGGGGTGGGGTAGGCTTCCCTGAAGAGATGGGTTTTCAGGGTGCGCCTAAAGGAGAGGAGAGTAGGTGATAGTCTGATGGGTTGGGGCAGGGAGTTCCAGAGGATGGGTGACACCCTGGAGAAGTCCTGGAGGCGGGCATGGGAGGAGGAGACCAGGGAACTAGAGAGAAGGAGGTCTTGTGAGGAGCGGAGTGTGCGTGTTGGGTGGTACTTGGATATTAGGTCAGTGATGTAGTTCGGGGCAGTATGGTGGACGGCTTTGTACGTCAGTGTTAGGATTTTGAATTTGATCCGTTGGGCAATCGGAAGCCAGTGGAGGGATTGGCAGAGGGGGGTGGAGGACACTGAGTGGAGGCCAGTGGAGGGATTGGCAGAGGAGGGTGGAGGCCAGTGGAGGGATTGGCAGAGGGGGGTGGCGGAGACGGAGCGGTTGGAAAGGTGAATGAGTCTGGCAGCCGTATTCAGGATGGACTGAAGCGGGGATAGCCTGTGGCGAGGCAGGCCAGTGAGGAGGGAGTTGCAGTAGTCGAGTCGTGATATGATGAGGGAGTGGATGAGCTGTTTAGTGGTTTCTGGAGTTAGGGATGTGCGGATTTTGGCGATGTTGCGGAGGTGGAGTCTGCACGAGTTTGTTAAAGATTGGACTTGGGACTGGAAGGATAGGTTGGAGTCCAGAATGACACCAAGTACTCTGGCCTGTGGGGCGGGTTTGATGGTGGCGTTGTTGGATGTGATGGAGAAGTCAATGAGGGGTGGTGTCCGGGCTGGGGGGGAAGACAAGTTATCTGTGTATCCAAGAAAGAATCCAGAACTTTCCTACAGCAATCCACTGAGCTGGCCACAACCAACTCTGGAGGGAGTCTATTCCACATTCTCACAGCTCTTACTGTGAAGAAACCTTTCCGTGTTTGGAGATTACATTTCTTTTCCTCCAGATGTAAAGAGTGCCCAACGCATGTGCATTGGAGCTGCCTTGTTTTGTGCTGGGATGCCATTCAACATAAAGGCAGTACTCTTGAGTAGCTGCTGAGATGAAAGGGAGAAGAGGATCACTTCCGATAGCTGTATCAATTGAAATATTACATTTTGGGTTATTTTGCTGTGTTGGTTGGCATTAATCACTTGACCTTCGGACTGTTTTACCCCATGCATGAGCAATGCATTTTTTCTTTTCTGTTCGCCACTGCGCTACTTTGACTGGTAATTGCTCAGTCATAAAGCTATATATATATATATATATATGGGAAGCTCATACAAATGAGCGCAGAGAGCCCACTCCAGGTGGAAACATGTGAACAGTTAATCATGAGCTCACCCCTGCTGCCTTGTTAATCATTTGCATGATTTTTCAGTTCTCTTCATATCTATATACTGTATATATATATATATATATATATATATATATATATAAATATATATATATATATATAGCTTTATGACTATGGAAGTCACTTTGGAGAGGTGGGGAGACCCCTGTCTCAGCTCCCCATATCCCTCTTATGTGTAAGCCACCCTGTGCCTGGGTGATCTGTCCTAATATTGGGGTGGGGGGGTTGTTGATAGTTTAATGTCAGGTGACTGCATCCCATTGTTCTATTGTTTGTGTGGTTTGGGAGCAAACTATTATGAGACATATGTGTTTATGTGTATTAGCTTAGTGGGGGAGGGGGGTGTCTCCAGCAGCCATCCCCCCTGATGGGACTGTCTGCTGATGTGAAGTTTGAATACCTGTGTGTCTCTTGTTAATAAATGTAGATGTCATTGTGTGTCATTATGCAGGGAGGGGGGATTGTCCCCTGAGTGTATATATCTTGTATCTGTGTTCAAATAAACTGCTCTACCTCCTGGTTTACTTCAAGACTGGTGTCGTCTAGTTTTGTGTGGGTGGTTGTGGTGTCTGTTGTGTCTGTGGTCGGTGTTCAAACGGGGAAGCAGTAGTCTAATGAAAGTACTCAAGCGCAGTCTGGGTTGGTTCTGTTACTATATACAGTCATGGCCGAAATTGTTGGCACCCTTGATATTTCTCCAGGAAATCATGTATTTCTCACGAAACGTATTGCATTAACACATGTTTTGCTATACACATGTTTATTCCCTTTGTGTGTATTGGGACAAAACAAAAAAAGGGAGGAAAGAAAGCAAATTCGACATAATGTCACACAAACCTCCAAAAATGGGCTGGACAAAAGTATTGGCACCCTTTCACAACTGCGGATAAATAAGAATGTTACAAGCATGTGATGCTCCTGTAAACTCACCTGGGGCAAGTAACAGGTGTGGGCAATATAGAAATCACACCTGAAAGCAGATAAAAAGGAGAGACGTTCACTTAACCTTTGCATTGTGTGTCTGTCTGTGCCACACTAAGCATGGACAACAGAAAGAGGAGACGAGAACTGTCTGAGGACCTGAGAACCAAAATTGTGGCAAAATATCAACAATCTCAAGGTTACAAGTCCATCTCCAGAGAAATAGATTTGCCTTTGTCCACAGTGCGCAACATTATCAAGAAGTTTGCAACCCATGGCACTGTAGCTAATCTCCCTGGTCGTGGACGGATGAGGAAAATTGATGAAAGATTGCAACGCAGAATAGTCCGGATGGTGGATAAGCAGCCCCAAACATGTTCCAAAGACATTCAAGCTGTCCTGCAGGCTCAGGGAGCATCAGTGTCAGCGCGAACTATCCGTCGACATTTAAATGAAATGAAACGCTATGGCAGGAGACCCAGGAGGACCCCACTGCTGACACAGAGACATAAAAAAGCAAGACTACAGTTTGCCAAAATGTACTTGAGTAAGCCAAAAGCCTTCTGGGAAAACGTCTTGTGGACAGATGAGACCAAGATAGAGCTTTTCGGTAAAGCACATCATTCTACTGTTTACCGAAAACGGAATGAGGCCTACAAAGAACAAAACACAGTACCTACGGTAAAATATGGTGGAGGTTCAATGATGTTTTGGGGTTGTTTTGCTGCCTCTGGCACTGGGTGCCTTGACTGTGTGCAAGGCATCATGAAATCTGAGGATTACCAAAGGATTTTGGGCCGCACTGTAGGGCCCAGTGTCAGAAAGCTGGGTTTGCGTCCAAGATCCTGGGTCTTCCAGCAGGACAATGACCCCAAACATACGTCAAAAAGCACTCAGAAATGGATGGCAAAGAAGCGCTGGAGAGTTCTGAAGTGGCCAGCAATGAGCCCAGATCTAAATCCCATTGAACACCTGTGGAGAGATCTTAAAATTGCTGTTGGGAAAAGGTGTCCTTCCAATAAGAGAGACCTGGAGCTGTTTGCAAAGGAAGAGTGGTCCAAAATTCCGGGTGAGAGGTGTCAGAAGCTTATTGATGGTTATAGGAAGCGACTGATTTCAGTTATGTTTTCCAAAGGGTGTGCAACCAAATATTAAGTTAAGGGTGCCAATACTTTTGTCCAGCCCATTTTTGGGGTTTTGTGTGACATTATGTCATATTTGCTTTTCTGCCTCTGTTTTATATTTGTTCCAATACATACAAAGGGAATAAACATGTGTATAGCAAAACATGTGTTAATGCAATACCTTTTTTGTGTGAAATACTTGATTTTCAGGAAAAATATCAAGGGTGCCAACAATTTCGGCCATGACTGTATATATATAGATTAAACAAATGCAAAAAAAAAGTATTCCAGTGGCGCATAAATCATGTATCAGTGTAAAAAAATGATTTATAACAATACATAAATAAATAATGTGAATAATTAATAATATATAATAAATAATATTTTCCACATAAACAATGTTAATGGTGCAAAATAAATAATAAAAAAATGTATGTTATTCCAAACGAAAAGTCTAAATAACTCAGTCCATCAAACAATCACCACTTGTGCCAAAATAAATTATATATAAATGTGTGGTGCTCCCTCTCAGGTGTGCACTCACCACAAAGTGTTGCCTCCCACTCTCATGGTTGGCAAACTGAGCTTTGAGTAACCCCCCTGGAGGTATTCCTGAGTGTAGCTCGGGGTAAAGTTTCAGCACCACAAGCGGTAACCCCCCCCCCCCGAGCTACACTCAGGAATACACTGCAGCGTTGCTCTGGGATCTCTTCTCCACTTACCTTGTCCTGCGCTCCCGCGATGTCCCCCCTGCAGTGTCCCCGGCAATGTCCTCCGGCCGATGCCGGCATCTGTCTTCCGGGTTCCATTCCCTGCGACGTCGGGACGTACGGGGGATGAAACTGGCGGGAAATTTGAAAATGACAAAAAGTGACATTCACTAAATTCACTAAAATCACATAGTATAACATTCCTGTATCAAACCATTTCACATACATTTTGTCCCGAGTGCTTTGTCCGGCGCCCTGCCTGCATTTTTACTGTTCTTTCTGCCTGGAAACTGAGAAACGTCCATGGCGTCCAAAAAGCGTCCCTTTAGGTCAAAAGCGGTTTTAGACCGGCTAGAGAACAGCGATAGTAAATCAGAACCACTTGCAGAATTGAGTGATAATGATTGGTGGGGGAAATTCCTCATCAGACACTGAAAACGATTCTGCGACTGAGCTCAGCGATGTGCCAACTTGGCGCTCTATTTCACATTTCAGTGTTTTTGGTTTGATTATATTATTGAATTAAATTTATTATTATTATTTTATTATTTTTTATGATTATTTATTAAATTATAATTTATGATTTCGTGATTAAAATTTTATCATACCCGGGATGTTTACTAGACTCTTGTTCGGACAGATTTCAGTGAGTTATTCCTAAAAATTACAGGCCTACAATAAAAAAAATACATATTTCCATGCAAAAAAAGTACCGCTTTGAGCACAGAAATATGTACATAATCAGACCGCTAGGGAGGTTAATGATTTTCCAAGGACTAGATCAGATCACTTGTGATATTTTATTCTCCTTAAATTTGCGACAATGGAATCCCAGGACAAATGTTCCAGATTTCTGGCACACAAATTCCTCCTCCCAGTGCTCCACTCACTGCACTACCCTCCCAAGCGCTCCGCTCCTGTGTATATCTGTGCAGCGCTACACATCAATTTATAAGTGTATCAATTAAGTGAAAATAATAAATAAATATAAAAGAAAATAAGAAAAATTCCAAATATCTTTCTTCAGAAAAAATCTTTCTTCCTGTGACCTCTGGTGCTGCTAGCAGAGAGATATCGCACAATTCCTCCACCAGATATCTGCTCACCTCCAGCAGTGTGACCTCACATCATATAATGTGTGATCTAACCGCACTTTTGGTCCCAATAATTGGACTCTGAAGATCAACTTGAAAAGTAGTAACTCCAAATGACTCCCTCCAAGAAACCATAGTGTTTACCAGGGGCAGACTGACAACTCATGGGGCCCCCGGGCAATAGGGGATCATGGGGCCCCTGTGTCCTTGCCCAAACTCAAAAAAGCCTATGAAAAAGGTACCAAGGGCAGCTCATGGGCCCCCCTACTGACCCTGGGCCCTCGGGCAGTGCCCGAGTTTCCAAATGGTCAGTCCGCCCCTGATGTTTACCCTTTAACCACTTCCAGTCCGGACACTTTCCCCCCCTTCCAGTCCGGACACTTTCATCCCCTTCCAGTCCGGACACTTTCCCCCCCTTCCAGTCCGGACACTTTCATCCCCTTCCAGTCCGGACACTTTCCCCCCCCTTCCAGTCCGGACACTTTCCCCCTCTTCCAGTCCAGACACTTTCACCCCCTTCCAGTCCGGACACTTTCCCCCCCTTCCAGTCCGGACACTTTCACCCCTTCCAGTCCGGACACTTTCACCCCCTTCCAGTCCGGACACTTTCCCCCCCCTTCCAGTCCGGACACTTTCCCCCTCTTCCAGTCCAGACACTTTCACCCCCTTCCAGTCCGGACACTTTCACCCCCTTCCAGTCCGGACACTTTCCCCCCCTTCCAGTCCGGACCCTTTCATCCCCTTCCAGTCCGGACACTTTCATCCCCTTCCAGTCCGGACACTTTCCCCCCCTTCCAGTCCGGACACTTTCACCCCCTTCCAGTCCAGACACTTTCCCCCCCTTCCAGTCCGGACACTTTCACCCCCCCTTCCAGTCCGGACACTTTCCCCCCCTTCCAGTCCGGACACTTTCACCCCCTTCCTGTCCAGGACGATTATCACACTTTGAATGAGAATTACACGGTCATGCAACACTGTACCCATAAGAATTTTTTTAGCATTTTATTGAGACAGATAAAACTTTATTTTGGTGGTATTTATTCACCACTGGCATTTTTTTTTTT
This sequence comes from Staurois parvus, assembly GCF_062004578.1. NCBI lineage: Eukaryota > Metazoa > Chordata > Amphibia > Anura > Ranidae > Staurois > Staurois parvus. The sequence continues at coordinate 281,247 of NW_028318788.1, forward strand.
GCTATATAAATGAAAAAGTCCAAACATTTTGAAAAAAAAAGTGTTTTTCTTATAAAATTCTGCAAATAAATAATCTTTCTTCATAAATCTTGGCTAAAATGTATTCAGTTATCTTTTTAGTAAAACAAAAAAAAATAACCCAAATTAGTTTATAACATAAAATTATCATTTATAAAATTTTTACAATTTTTATTTTATTTTTTTTATTCTTATCTATGGGGTTTTTTTAAACATACTGTCACCCTAGCAGTACGGTGTCACCATAGTGACATTGTACTACTTGTGGGGGCTGATGACGATTTTTTTTTTTACACTGATTGCTTTTACACCCATAAAGGCTGTAAAAGCAATCATTTCTCCTTCTCTCTGGCTGCATTCCTGCAGCCATTGAGAAATACTGTGTGAGCTGTGATTGGTCACGGCTTGTCACATGGTACAAGGCTGTTGTGAATAGCCCTGTACCATGTGATCTCTGTGATCATTCACAGATTTCACACGTAGTAAGCAATGATGTCAGAAGTGACATCTTGCTTACTACTCTTCATGTGACCACTGATTGGCGAATGTACCAGACCGCACCAAGTATGACAAGCATCCACTGAGAATCCTCACAGACCCAAGAAACTTGTGCTCATCCAAGTCAGCTGCCAACAGTAAATAAATTTAATGCTACAGCCAGTCACAAGGTCATGAAATACAATAGCAACTGGGGGCCCTATGATAGCAAATTGCCTCACGATCTGGAGAGTCCTGGAGCGATGTATACCCCCGCTGTATTGAAAGACGACCTTCCGTTGCGTCGTGACGTCATCCGCAAGCTCCTCCCCATTGGGGAGTTTTGCTCATATATGAGACGGGTTTTTTCTGCTTTAGCAGCAACTTATATCATTGTTTGGGGGGTGATATTTATTTAATTGTCTCCTTTTTACTCCTGATTCATAGTAGCGCGTAAGGGTTTTGTCTTATTGTATATTCTATTGCTCCGTCATGCAACGTCATACAACGTCCTCCCAGAGCGCGCCCTCCCGAGCGCACCTAAGGACACAGCTGATCACATGATGTGGTAAAAGGCCAATCACATCGGCTTTTTACCAAGTGTTCAGCTGTGTCCAATGACACATCAGATCACCAGGTAAATACAGTTGCCGGTTATCGACTGCACTTTCCTCACGCTGTCACAGCATGAGGAAAGTACTGCCGAGAACCAGCAATTGTCAGAGAACAGATTGGCACTGATAATCAGGGCACTGATGATCAGTGCCCAGCAGTGCTGCCCAGCAGTGCCACCCACCTGTGCCATCAGTGCAACCCACTTGTGCCCATCAGTCCCCTACAGTACCACCCACCTGTGCCCAGCAGTGCCTAGCAGTGCCACCCACCTGTACTCAGCAATGCCACCCACCTGTACTCAGCAGTGCCACCCACCTGTGCCCAGCAATGCCACCCACCTGTACTCAGCAGTGCCACCCATCTGTGCCCAGCAATGCCACCCACCTGTACTCAGCAGTACCACCCATCTGTGCCCAGCAATGCTACCCACCTGTACTCAGCAGTGCCACCCACCTGTGCCCAGCAATGCCACCTACCTGTACTCAGCAGTACCACCCATCTGTGCCCAGCAATGCCACCCACCTGTACTCAGCAGTGCCACCCACCTGTGCCCAGCAATGCCACCCACCTGTGCTCAGCAGTGCCACCCATCTGTGCCCAGCAATGCCACCCACCTGTACTCAGCAGTGCCACCCACCTGTGCCCAGCAGTGCCTAGCAGTGCCACCCACCTGTACTCAGCAGTACCACCCACCTGTACTCAGCAGTGCCACCCACCTGTGTCCAGCAATGCCACCCACCTGTACTCTGCAGTGCCACCCACCTGTGCCCAGCAGTGCCACCCACCTGTGCTGCCCAGCAGTGCCACCCAGCAGTGATGCCAGCCAGTGCCCAGCAGTGCCGTCAGTCAGTACCACCCATCAGTGCCCATCAGTGCAGCCTAGCAGTGCAATTAGTTCTGCCTAGCAGTGTAGCATCATCAGTGCCACCTCATCAGTGCCAGCTCATCAGTGCTGCCTATTGGTGCCGCCTATCAGTGCCCATCAGTGCTGCCTATTCTTGTAGCATCATCAGTGCCACCTCATCAGTGCCACCTCATCAGTGCCAGCTCATCAGTGCCGCCTATCCGTGCCACCTCATCCATGCCCATCAATGCTGCCTATCAGTGCTGCCTATCAGTACCCATCAGTGCCACCTATCAATGCTCATCAGTGCTGCCTATCAGTGCAGCCTCATCAATGCACATCAGTGAAGGAGGAAAATTACCTGTTTGCTAAATTTTATAATAGAAACAAAAAAAACCCCTTTTTTTTTCAATTTTTTTGCTCCTTTTTGGTTTATAGTGCAAAAAATTAAAAACCCAGCGGTGATTAAATACCACCAAAAGAAATCTCTATGTGTGAAAAAATGCTAAGAATGTCATATGGGTACAGTGTTGCATGACTGCGCAATTGTCATTCAAAGTACGACAGCGCTGAAAGCTGAAATTTGGCCTGGGCAGGAAGGGGTATAAGTGCCCGGTAGGCGAGGGGTTAAAGACAAATGATTTAATGATGTATTTATCCTTTTTTTATGCATTGAATTATTTGGTTGGTAATATCTACAGCCGAGCCAGTAGATTGGCTCTTGTCCATTGGGAGGAGTCTGCTGGTCACCACTCCTGAGAGGTGAAAAGTTAAGTCTTTAATTATCCTGATCTTTTTTTTTCCTTAGATTTTCCTCATGTTAGCATTTTAGGAATTCCGAGATGTCATCATTGTGTAACAGTGTTTAGCACAGGTCTGTCACCTGCCACCGACTGACACCAAGACACTCATCCAGAGGAGAGACATTGGGCAGAATTGCCATTTAACATACTAAAGAATGAGATCACTTGGACCAGTGGTCTCTAAACTGTGGCCCAGGGACCGGATGTGGCCCTTTGCTTGCCCTTATCTAGCCCTTGGGGCACTATTCCTCCCACTGATACCAATGATGGGGCACTATTCCTCCCACTGACACCAATGATGGGGCACTATTCCTCCCACTGATACCAATGATGGGGCACTATTACTCCCACTGATACCAATGATGGGGCACTATTCCTCCCACTGACACCAATGATGGGGCACTATTCCTCCCACTGACACCAATGATGGGGCACTATTCCTCCCACTGACACCAATGATGGGGCACTATTCCTCCCACCGATACCAATGATGGGGCACTATTCCTTCCACTGACACCAATGATGGGGCACTATTCCTCCCACCGATACCAATGATGGGGCACTATTCCTCCCACTGATACCAATGATGGGGCACTATTCCTCCCACTGACACCAATGATGGGGCACTATTCCTCCCACTGATACCAATGATGGGGCACTATTCCTCCCACTGATACCAATGATGGGGCACTATTCCTCCCACTGACACCAATGATGGGGCACTATTCCTTCCACTGACACCAATGATGGGGCACTATTCCTCCCACCGATACCAATGATGGGGCACTATTCCTCCCACTGATACCAATGATGGGACACTATTCCTCCCACTGACACCAATGATGGGGCACTATTCCTCTCACAGACACCAATGATGGGGCACTATTCCTTCCACCAATACCAATGATGGGGCACTATTCCTCCCACTGATACCAATGATGGGACACTATTCCTCCCACTGACACCAATGATGGGGCACTATTCCTCCCACTGACACCAATGATGGGGCACTATTCCTCCCACTGACACCAATGATGGGGCACTATTCTTCCCACTGATACCAATGATGGGGCACTATTCCTCCCACTGACACCAATGATGGGGCACTATTCCTCCCACTGATACCAATGATGGGGCACTATTCCTCCCACTGATACCAATGATGGGGCACTATTCCTCCCACTGACACCAATGATGGGGCACTATTCTTCCCACTGATACCAATGATGGGGCACTATTCCTCCCACTGATACCAATGATGGGGCACTATTCCTCCCACTGACACCAATGATGGGGCACTATTCCTCCCACTGATACCAATGATGGGGCACTATTCCTCCCACTGATACCAATGATGGGGCACTATTCCTCCCACTGATACCAACGATGGGGCACTATTCCTCCCACTGACACCAATGATGGGGCACTATTCCTCCCACTGACACCAATGATGGGACACTATTCCTCCCACTGATACCAATGATGGGACACTATTCCTCCCACTGACACCAATGATGGGGCACTATTCCTCCCACTGATACCAATGATGGGACACTATTCCTCCCACTGACACCAATGATGGGACACTATTCCTCCCACTGACACCAATGATGGGGCACTATTCCTCCCACTGATACCAATGATGGGGCACTATTCCTCCCACTGACACCAATGATGGGACACTATTCCTCCCACTGATACCAATGATGGGACACTATTCCTCCCACTGACACCAATGATGGGGCACTATTCCTCCCACTGACACCAATGATGGGGCACTATTCCTCCCACTGATACCAATGATGGGGCACTATTCCTCTCACTGACACCAATGATAAGGCACTATTCCTCCCACTGATACCAATGATGGGACACTATTCCTCCCACCGATACCAATGATGGGGCACTATTCCTCCCACTGACACCAATGATGGGGCACTATTCCTACCACTGATACCAATGATGGGGCACTATTCCTCCCACTGACACCAATGATGGGGCACTATTCCTACCACTGATACCAATGATGGGGCACTATTCCTCCCACTGATACCAATGATGGGGCACTATTCCTCCCACTGATACCAATGATGGGACACTATTCCTCCCACTGACAGCAATGATGGGGCACTATTCCTTCCACTGACACCAATGATGGGGCACTATTTCTCCCACCGATACCAATGATAAGGCACTATTCCTCCCACTGACACCAATGATGGGGCACTATTCCTACCACTGATACCAATGATGGGGCACTATTCCTCCCACTGACACCAATGATGGGACACTATTCCTCCCACTGACACCAATGATGGGGCACTATTCCTTCCACTGACACCAATGATGGGGCACTATTCCTCCCACTGATACCAATGATGGGGCACTATTCCTCCCACTGATACCAGTGATGGGGCACTATTCCTTCCACTGACACCAATGATGGGGCACTATTCCTCCCACTGACGCCAATGATGGGGCACTATTCCTCCCACTGATACCAGTGATGGGGCACTATTCCTTCCACTGACACCAATGATGGGGCACTATTCCTCCCACTGATACCAATCATGGGGCACTATTCCTCCCACTGACACCAATGATGGGGCACTATTCCTCCCACTGATACCAATGATGGGGCACTATCCCTCCCACTGATACCAGTGATGGGGCACTATTTCTCCCACTGACACCAATGATGGGGCACTATTCCTCCCACTGACACCAATGATGGGGCACTATTCCTCCCACTGATACCAATGATGGGGCACTATTCCTCCCACTGACACCAATGATGGGGCACTATTCCTCCCACTGATACCAATGATGAGGCACTATTCCTCCCACTGACACCAATGATGGGGCACTATTCTTCCCACTGATACCAATGATGGGGCACTATTCCTCCCACTGACACCAATGATGGGGCACTATTCTTCCCACTGATACCAATGATGGGGCACTATTCCTCCCACTGACACCGATGATGGGGCACTATTCCTCCCACTGATACCAATGATGGGGCACTATTCCTCCCACTGACACCAATATTACTAATATTATTATTATCATTATTGATATAAGAATGGTTATTACTATTTTAAGAATTGTTGAATTTTCTGTTATTATTATTATTATTATTATTATTATTAATAATAATAATAATAATAACTAGAAAAGCTACAATTTCTGGGGAAATTGTGTGAAGTGTCCTTTCCTCCACCAGTAGTTTACAACTGGAGTGGGCGGAGTAACTGGGTGGCGTGGCTTGAGTAACTGTTGTGTGGTTGGAGTGGGCGGTGTAACTGTTGTGTGGTTGGAGTGGGCGGAGTAACTGTTGTGTGGTTGGAGTGGGCGGGGTAACTAGGTGGAGTGGCTGGAGTAACTGTTGTGTGGTTGGAGTGGGCGGAGTAACTGTTGTGTGGTTGGAGTGGGCGGAGTAACTGTTGTGTGGTTGGAGTGGGCGGAGTAACTGGGTGGAGTGGCTGGAGTAACTGTTGTGTGGTTGGAGTGGGCGGATAACTGTTGTGTGGTTGGAGTGGGCGGAGTAACTGGGTGGAGTGGCTGGAGTAACTGTTGTGTGGTTGGAGTGGGCGCAGTAACTGTTGTGTGGTTGGAGTGGGCGGAGTAACTAGGTGGAGTGGGCGGAGTAACTGTTGTGTGGTTGGAGTGGGTGGAGTAACTGTTGTGTGGTATGAGTGGGCAGAGTAACTGTTGTGTGGTTGGAGTGGGCGGAGTAACTGTTGTGTGGTTGGGGTGGGTGGAGTAACTGTTGTGTGGTAGGAGTGGGCAGAGTAACTGTTGTGTGGTTGGAGTGGGCGGAGTAACTGTTGTGTGGTAGGAGTGGGCAGAGTAACTGTTGTGTGGTTGGAGTGGGCGGAGTAACTGTTGTGTGGTAGGAGTGGGCAGAGTAACTGTTGTGTGGTTGGAGTGGGTGGAGTAACTGTTGTGTGGTAGGAGTGGGCAGAGTAACTGTTGTGTGGTTGGAGTGGGCGGAGTAACTGTTGTTTGGTTGGAGTGGGCGGAGTAACTAGGTGGAGTGGGCGGAGTAACTGTTGTGTGGTTGGAGTGGGTGGAGTAACTGTTGTGTGGTAGGAGTGGGCAGAGTAACTGTTGTGTGGTTGGAGTGGGCGGAGTAACTGTTGTGTGGTTGGGGTGGGTGGCGTAACTGTGAAAAGGTTGGACTGGGCAGAGTAACTTTATGGTGTGGGCGGAGTAACTGTGTGGAGGGGGTGGAGTGAGGAAAGATAGTAAACATGACACTAACCAATTGGTTGATGAAATGTATGGAGTGGGCGGAGTAACTGTGTGGAGGGGGCGGAGTGAGGAAAGATAGTAAACATGACACTAACCAATTGGTTGATGAAATGTAAGCAGTGCACATGGCAAGCGTGATAGAGTGAGAAATGCATTTCAACTTTGAATTATTTATATCGCACATTTCATTGCAATGTTGTTGCTTCACAGTGACAATAAAACATACATTTATAAACACATTTGCAGCATTATCACCTCAAATACTCTCTACTGTAGAAAACTGATTTCCAAACCTTCAACCAGAAGCCGGCCAAACTGTCACCAATTCAAAATTAGATTTCAAATAGGGCAGAGAAGAGCGGTTAAAAACAAACTGCACCAACTTGCTCACTTCACTGGTGTCTTCAAACGGTCGTAGTTTTAAAAACTATAAATCCTACAGCGAAGAGCTTTATATTGTGAGAATCACAAGACCCAGACCTACATTTTGATGCATAGTATGTCTCTGAAATATTAAAAATGAAGGCACAGTCGCAGTTTAGAATTTGCCCTTCAAATTTGAGGTGGCTAGAGCGGAGTTTCAATGAATGTCAATGGGCGGTGTGAGTTGCAAACAAATGGTCATATTGTGAAAACTATAAGGACTATGGCTTAGCCGTGGACATTTGTAGTGACAGCCGGGATAGCTGAACGTTTGGATATAAGATTTGTGTAGGTGGGCTTGAAAATGAGGGAGTGATGGCAGTTTAGAAATCATGTCCTGATTTTTCAGCTCACACTCTAGCTTTGAACATTCCGCCATTCATTCCTATGGGACCAATTTCACCACAAACATGCTGATATTTCGTGAACCGTTCGGCGAAACGTTCCACAAAGTAATAGCGCACCAATCGGGAACAATCCGCACGTTTCCGTATATTACTGTCTATGAGGTGTAAAAACTGTGGGAGGAGTTAGGGGGGTAAATTTGGCTATAATAATAAGAATATATATGTGAGATAACAGGAAGTGGTCGCCATGCAGGAACAACAGGAATGACAACTACTAATGGATTTGATGGCATTTGAATATGAAATGTGGATCATGGTGCCACTTATTAACCACTTGACCTCCAGAGGATTTACCCCCCTTAATGACCACGCCTCTTTTTGCTACTCGGCGCTGCACTAATTCAACTGATAATTGCGCGGTCGTGCAATGCTGCACCCAAACGAAATTTACGTCCTTTTTTTCACACAAATAGAGCTTTCTTTCGGTGGTATTTGATCACCTGTGCGCTTTTTATTTTTCACGCTATAAACAAAAAAAATGCCAAAAAACAATATTTTTATTTTCAGTTATAAAAAATATATAGTAAACTCAAAGTTGGTTATAAATTTAGGCCAAAATGTATTCTGCTCCATGTTTTTGGTAAAAAAAATCCCAATAAGTGTATATTGATTGCTTTGTGTGAAGTTATAGCGTCTACAAACTATGGGATAGATACTGCAATTTACGCCATTTTTCTGCTATACAGCGCTGCACTAGTTTAACGGACAATTGCGCGGTCATGCAATACGGTACATAAATGAAATTTACATTCTTTTTTTTCCCACAAATTGAGCTTTCTTTCGATGGTATTTGATTGCCTGTGCGGTTTTTATTTTTTGCGCTATAAAAAAAAGGCTGACAATTTTGAGGAAAAAAAACAATATTTTGGACTTTGTGCTATAAAACATGTCCAGTAAAAAAAAATTTAAAAATCAAATTTAGTCATAAATTTCTGCCAAAATGCATTCTGCGACATGTCTTTGCGAAAAAAAAAACCCAATACGTGTAAATTATTTGGTTTACGTGAAAGTTATAGCGTTTACAAATGGCGGGAAAAATACTGGGATTTTTAGGGGTTTTTTTATACTAATAATGGCGGTGATGAGCGACTTATGGCGGTGATCAGCGACTTAAGGCGAGACTGTGGGACTGCGGCGGACATTCTGACATTGGGGGGTACTGACTTGGGGTCACTGACATCCCCAGTGACACCAATACAGTGATCAGTGCAAAAAAAAACACTGACACTGTACTAATGGCACTGGGGAGGAAGGGGTTAAGTTTATTTTTCAGGGAAGGGTTATCTGTGTGAGGGGAGTGTTTTACTAGGGGGCAAGGTGGGGGGGCGGGGTGTGTGCTGCAGGGGACACCGCTGATCGGGAGAGAGAAACTCTTCTCTCTCCCGATCAGCCTGTCAGGAGCTGTCAGGGAACTGACAGAAAGCAGAGTTACTGCAGCTGTGCTCTCTGTCAGCGATTTCTGCCGATCGCCGGGACATAGCCAATAGCGACCGGCTGTGACCCGGCGACTGACATCCGCGGCTGTGATCGGCGGGACAGGAAGGGCGGCGGTGCGCCCCCTACCTGTTTACAAAACACACGTTTTAAAACGTGGTTTTGCCCAGCTGTGCCGCCCTGCCGCCGTATTTATACAGTGGCTGGGCGGCATGTGGTTAATATTTTTCTTTCCTAATTGCCCGCAGTTCCCCTTTAAATCCGCTGAGAATCTGTTTTCAGGTCATGTTGGTGTCAGGTGTCGATCGCTGCGTTCTGCGGCAGACGTGGAACTCGTTGTATCTCTTCAGCCTCCCAACATATGTATTTGACACAATCCTTCTCTTCTTATGACAAGGTTCAATTTATCGGGAAGGTCCAGGAATTCTCTTCACTCAGCACCATGTAATAAAGCGACAGAACGCCGCGACATTTCACAAGCGAATGATGTTCTCCGACATGAGAAGTGTCAGCAGTTAAGCCGTGATAAATGCGAGTTTTGAGTCATCGCAAAGTTCTTTTTTTTTTCCCTCGTAAACTCGCAGCCTTTCCTGTTTTTTGTCACGGCATATTGTTTGATTTTTGTTTCGGAGATACTCAGACAAGATTGCAAAACAATGAATGTTTGATTATTAATGGCGGAAATCCCTGACGGCATTACTGGAGATCGCGTCCCGTATTCTGTAACCTCGGGGTAGGGTCACCGTGGAAGTGACGGACCGGGAAGGTGACGGACCGGGGAAGTGACGGACCGGGTAAGTCACGCACTGGGGAAGTGACGGACCGGGGAAGTGACGGACCGGGGAAGTGCCGCATCGGGGAAGTGACGGACCGTGGAAGTGATGCACCGGGGAAGTGACGGACCGGGGAAGTAACGGACCGGGGAAGTGACGGACCGGGGAAGTGACGGACCGGGGAAGTGACGCACCAGGGAAGTGACGCACCGGGGAAGTGACGGACCGGGGAAGTGACGCACTGGGGAAGTGACGCACCGGGGAAGTGACGGAATGGGGAAGTGACGCACCGGGGAAGTGACGGACCAGGGAAGTGACGCACCGGGGAAGTCACGGACCGGGGAAGTGACGCACCGTGGAAGTGACGCACCGGGGAAGTGACGGACCGGGTAAGTCACGCACCAGGGAAGTGATGGACTGGGGAAGTGACACACTGGGGAAGTGACACACTGGGGAAGTGACGCATTAGGGAAGTGACGGACCGGGGAAGTGACGCACCGGGGAAGTGACGCACCGGGGAAGTTACGCACCGGGGAAGTGACGGACCGGGGAAGTGACGGACTGGGGAAGTGATGGACCGGGGAAGTGACGGACCGGGGGAAGTGACGGACCGGGGAAGTGACGGACCGGGGAAGTGACGGACCGGGGAAGTAACGCACCGGGGAAGTGACGCACCGAGGAAGTGACGCACCAGGCAAGTGACACACTGGGAAAGTGACGCACTGGGGAAGTGACGCACCGGGGAAGTGACACACCAGGGAAGTGACGCATTGGGGAAGTGACGCACCGGGGAAGTGATGCACCGGGGAAGTGACGCACCGGGGAAGTGATGCACCGGGGAAGTGACGCACCGGGGAAGTGATGCACCGGGGAAGTGACGCACCGGGGAAGTGACGGACCGGGGAAGTGACGCACCAGGAAAGTGACGCACCGGGGAAGTGACGCACCGGGGAAGTGACACATCGGGGAAGTGTCGCATCAGGGAAGTGATGCACCGGAACCTCGGCAGATGTGGAGCAAAGCGAAAGCATTTTTTGAAATGTATCTTTATCTTATGGATATCTGTCTGTTCTAGGAAGGTGAAACCAGAAACGGAACCCAACAAAGCCTGGAGGCCACCACTGGATGGACCAAACCAAATGAACCCCAAGCTGTTGTAGCCCTCTTTTGGGGAGGTGTGGGGCGGGGATATGAGAAATGTCCCTCCCCGTAGGTAAATAAAAAACAGAACCAGTGGAAGAGTGGGATTGATAATAATGTTGGCATTCACCCAGGGCAGGGTTTCTGTGAACAAAGGCGATCCCCCTCCTGGCCCAACAAGAGTTTTGGTGGATAGATATACTTTCAGATGGCTGTTATGGCGAAGTGCAGTCGCAGGGGCCCCTGAGGATGACCGCGGCGCAGCATCCATCTTGGTGTAGAAGACCTGAAGACAAGACCGATGATGATGGGGAGATCCTCCAGCCATTGTCCAACCGGCCTGGAATGCAGCTTCTGACCAGCAGAAACAACGGCACTGGATCTCAGAGTCAACCTAATAAACTATTAAACATAGGAGCGCCTATATAGGAGCACTTGCCTAATAATCCCTGCTTCTGGTCTGCATTCAGCAGCAGTTTTTTCCATGGAAAGGACAGAGAGACTCTCTGTTCACTTCCTCTTTCTGGGGTTTCCGACCCAACAACCCATAAACAGGAAATGCTGTACATAATTCTGTGATAAGCAGCAGAGTTATTTACAAATACAGCCAGTAGAGGGCAGCAGGTTTTTAAGTAGGTGACCTACCTGTAAAATCCTGTAAAAGCCTCCCTTCAGCCCTGAGACTGCTGCTGGGTGCCGCCATCTTGGATGTGATGATTGCAGCCCCAGCAGACTCCGAGCTGTACACTCAAGTGTATTCTCCTTCACTCCTCCCTTGGAAGATGCATTGAAGGTTATCTAGGGAGGTGAGGAGTGGGAAGGAGGCGCTGGGCCAGCACAGACAGTTATTAGACACGAGGGAGGGCAGGGGCAGAGGAGCTGGGTCAGCACAGTTATTAGACATGAGGAAGGGCAGGGGCAGAGGAGCTGGGTCAGCACAGACAGTTATTAGACATGAGGGAGGGCAGGGGCAGAGGAACTGGGTCAGCCCAGACAGTTATTAGACATGAGAGAGGGCAGGGGCAGAAGAGCTGGGTCAGCACAGACAGTTATTAGACATGAGAGAGGGCGGGGGCAGAGGAGCTGGGTCAGCACAGTTATTAGACCTGAGAGAGGGCAGGGGCAGAGGAGCTGGATCAGCACAGTTATTAGACATGAGGGAGGGCAGGAGCAGAGGAGCTGGGTCAGCACAGTTATCAGACATGAGGGAGGGCAGGGGCAGAGGAGCTAGGTCAGCACAGTTATCAGACATGAGGGAGGGCAGGGGCAGAGGAGCTGGGTCAGCACAGTTATTAGACATGAGTGAGGGCAGAGGAGCTGGGTCAGCACAGACAGTTATTAGACATGAGGGAGGGCAGGGGCAGAGGAGCTGGGTCAGCACAGACAATTATTAGACATGAGGGAGGGCAGGGGCAGAGGAGGTAGGTCAGCACAGACAGTTATTAGACATGATGGAGGGCAGGGGCAGAGGAGCTGGGTCAGCACAGTTATTAGACATGAGGGAGGGCAGAGGAGCAAGGTCAGCACAGACAGTTATTAGACACGAGGGAGGGCAGGGGCAGAGCAGCTGGGTCAGCACAGACAGTTATTAGACATGAGAGAGTGCAGGCGCACAGGAGCTGGGTCAGCACAGACAGTAATTCCCAGATGTGGAGAAAGCTATGATGTGCAATGAGTGAGGAGTAGTTGAGCTGGTCAGCATGGCATGGAAGAGAAGAGAGGAGAAGAGAGGAGAAGAGAGGAGAAGAGAGGAGAGGAGAGGAGAGGAGAAGAGAGGAGAGAAGAGAGGAAAAGAGAGGAGAAGAGAAGAGAGGAGAAGAGAAGAGAGGAGAGGAGAAGAGAGGAGAGGAGAGGAGAAGAGAGGAGAAGAGAAGAGAGGAGAAGATAAGAGAAGAGAGGAGGAGAGAGGAGAAGAGAACAGAAGAGAAGAGAGGAGGAGAGAGGAGGAGAAGAGAGGAGAAGAGAAGAGAGGAGAGGAGAAGAGAGGAGGAGAAGAGAGGAGAGGAGAGGAGAAGAGAAGAGAGGAGAAGAGAAGAGAGGAGAAGAGAGGAGAAGAGAAGAGAGGAGAAGATAAGAGAAGAGAGGAGGAGAGGGGAGGAGAACAGAACAGAAGAGAATAGAGGAGAGGAGAAGAGAGGAGAAGAGAAGAGAGGAGAAGAGAGGAGAAGAGAGGAAAGGAGAGAAGAGAGGAGAAGAGAGTAGAGGAGAAGAGAGGAGAAGAGAAGAAAGAAGAGAGGAGAAGAAAAGAGAAGAGAAGAGGGGGGGCTATTCTAGGAAAAGGTTAGATACTTTGTCAGGTTTTTGTTGCTGTTTGTGTCTCGTTTCTGAGCTTTCACCTCATTTCCTGTTCCCCCTGCCACTCATACAGAAAGTCAAGTGACACTTTATAGTATTGCCTATCACTCCTCCCCTGGTGGTTAAATTGAAAGTTATGAAGGAAGGAGGGTAAAGGAAGGGGTGGGGGAGCTGGGCCTGCACAGACAGTTATTCGACACTCCCAGAAGGGGCAAGGGCTATGATGTGCAGGAAGACAGGGGGCTGTTCTAGGGAAAGGTTAGATCCTCTGGCAAGTTTTTTCTTTCTGCTTTCACCTCATTTCCTATACCCCATATCATTCGTACAGAAACTCAAGTCACACTTTATAGTATTCCGTTCACTACCCCATGGCAGGTAAACAGGCAGTTATGTGGGGGGGGGGGTGTGAATGGTGGGGTAGAGGAGCTGGTCCAGCACAGACAGTTATTAGACACTCTCAGAAGGGGCAAGGCCTATGCTGTGCAATAAGGAAGAGAAGGGGCAGAGGAGCTGGGTCAGCACAGACAGGTATTAGACAATCTCAGAAGGGGCAAGGTCTGTGATGTGCAATAAGGGAGAGAAGGGACAGAGGAGCTGGGTCAGCACAGACAGGTATTAGACAACCCCAGAAGGGGCAAGGCCTGTGATGTGCAATAAGGGAGAGAACGGGCAGGGGAGCTGGGTCAGCACAGACAGTTATTAGACAATCCCAGAAGGGGCAAGGCCTGTGATGTGCAATAAGGGAGAGAACGGGCAGGGGAGCTGGGTCAGCACAGACAGTTATTAGAAAATCCCAGAAGGGGCAAGGCCTGTGATGTGCAATAAGGGAGAGAACGGGCAGGGGAGCTGGGTCAGCACAGACAGTTATTAGACAATCCCAGAAGGGGCAAGGCCTGTGATGTGCAATAAGGGAGAGAAGGGACAGAGGAGCTGGCTCAGCACAGAGAGTAACTCGGTGATACTACAGAATGTGAGGGCTGTTATGTGCAATGAGGGAGGGAAGGGGCGGAGGACCTGAGTCAGCATAGACAGTAATTCGGCATTCCCAGAACAGGAGAGGACTATGACCTGCAAAGAGAGAGAGAAGGCAATTCTAGGGAGAAGTTAAAGCCTTCGCCAGGTTTTTGTTCCCCTTTTGGGAGCTTTCACCCCATTTCCTTTCCCCGCCTCCAGAACATGAACTGCGCTCCAGGAGGTTTGGGTTCTTCACCCTCTGATCATCCAACATTGGAATTCTGATTTAACGGCCCTTTCCAGGCTATACAAAAAAATGTTCCCTTACACCCTATGGCCCCATTTTTGCAGCGCAAAACTCAAAGATCCAAAACGCTCAGGGAGAAAAAAATCCATATTACTCCATGGAGACGGTTCACCTCTCCACTCCAAGTCACCTGAAGCAGAACGACAGAAGCTCACAAAAGTTTTGGAGCTATTTTGTTTAGCTCAAATTGGGCAGATTTGCAGGTTTTTGGCACGTTATTATTCCCATAGAAAAGAATAGAAATGTGCGATTGACGCGTTTTTGCGCACTTTCGTGCGTTTTTAACGCTCTTTTCTGCTCAAATGACAAAATGTTTTAAAAAAATAGTAATAATATATGAATAAAATAAATGTAAAATAAATACACACATAAATAAAAAAAATTATGATAAATAAATATTAAATACATAAATAACAATTAACCCCTAACCTTAAAAAAATTAAATACATTATTATTATTATTATTATTAATATTATTAATAATAATAATAATAAATAAACACCCAGACAAAATACGTTATTAATTATATATCCCCCCCTCATGTATTATACATGGAGATCATATCCCCCCTTATGTATTATACATGGAGATCATATCCCCCCTTATGTATTATACATGGAGATCATATCCCCCCTTATGTATTATACATGGAGATCGTATCCCCCCCTTATGTATTATACATGGAGATCATATCCCCCCCTTATGTATTATACATGGAGATCATATCCCCCCTTATGTATTATACATGGAGATCATATCCCCCCTTATGTATTATACATGGAGATCGTATCCCCCCCTTATGTATTATACATGGAGATCATATCCCCCCCTTATGTATTATACATAGAGATCATATCCCCCCTTATGTATTATACATGGTGATCATATCCCCCTTATGTATTATACATGGAGATCATATCCCCCTTATGTATTATACATGGAGATCATATCCCCCTTATGTATTATACATGGAGATCATATCCCCCCTTATGTATTATACATGGAGATCATATCCCCCCCTTATGTATTATACATGGTGATCATATCCCCCTTATGTATTATACATGGAGATCATATCCCCCTTATGTATTATACATGGAGATCATATCCCCCCCTTATGTATTATACATGGAGATCATATCCCCCCTTATGTATTATACATGGAGATCATATCCCCCCTTATGTATTATACATGGAGATCATATCCCCCCTTATGTATTATACATGGAGATCATATCCCCCCCTTATGTATTATACATAGAGATCATATCCCGCTTATGTATTATACATGGAGATCATATCCCCCTTATGTATTATACATGGAGATCATATCCCCCTTATGTATTATACATGGAGATCATATCCCCCCCTTATGTATTATACATGGAGATCATATCCCCCCTTATGTATTATACATGAAGATCATATCCCCCCTTATGTATTATACATGGAGATCATATCCCCCCTTATGTATTATACATGGAGATCATATCCCCCCTTATGTATTTTACATGGTGATCATATCCCCCCTTATGTATTATACACGGAGATCATATCCCCCCTTATGTATTATACATGGAGATCATATCCCCCCTTATGTATTATACATGGAGATCGTATCCCCCCTTATGTATTATACATAGAGATCATATCCCCCCTTATGTATTATACATGGTGATCATATCCCCCTTATGTATTATACATGGAGATCATATCCCCCTTATGTATTATACATGGAGATCATATCCCCCTTATGTATTATACATGGAGATCATATCCCCCCTTATGTATTATACATGGAGATCATATCCCCCCCTTATGTATTATACATGGTGATCATATCCCCCTTATGTATTATACATGGAGATCATATCCCCCTTATGTATTATACATGGAGATCATATCCCCCCCTTATGTATTATACATGGAGATCATATCCCCCCTTATGTATTATACATGGAGATCATATCCCCCCTTATGTATTATACATGGAGATCATATCCCCCCTTATGTATTATACATGGAGATCATATCCCCCCCTTATGTATTATACATGGAGATCATATCCCCCCTTATGTATTATACATGGAGATCATATCCCCCCTTATGTATTATACATGGAGATCGTATCCCCCCCTTATGTATTATACATGGAGATCATATCCCCCCCTTATGTATTATACATGGAGATCATATCCCCCCTTATGTATTATACATGGAGATCATATCCCCCCTTATGTATTATACATGGAGATCATATCCCCCCTTATGTATTATACATAGAGATCATATCCCGCTTATGTATTATACATGGAGATCATATCCCCCTTATGTATTATACATGGAGATCATATCCCCCTTATGTATTATACATGGAGATCATATCCCCCCCTTATGTATTATACATGGAGATCATATCCCCCCTTATGTATTATACATGAAGATCATATCCCCCCTTATGTATTATACATGGAGATCATATCCCCCCTTATGTATTATACATGGAGATCATATCCCCCCTTATGTATTTTACATGGTGATCATATCCCCCCTTATGTATTATACACGGAGATCATATCCCCCCTTATGTATTATACATGGAGATCATATCCCCCCTTATGTATTATACATGGAGATCGTATCCCCCCCTTATGTATTATACATGGAGATCATATCCCCCCCTTATGTATTATACATAGAGATCATATCCCCCCTTATGTATTATACATGGTGATCATATCCCCCTTATGTATTATACATGGAGATCATATCCCCCTTATGTATTATACATGGATATCATATCCCCCTTATGTATTATACATGGAGATCATATCCCCCCTTATGTATTATACATGGAGATCATATCCCCCCCTTATGTATTATACATGGTGATCATATCCCCCTTATGTATTATACATGGAGATCATATCCCCCTTATGTATTATACATGGAGATCATATCCCCCCTTATGTATTATACATGGAGATCATATCCCCCCCTTATGTATTATACATGGAGATCATATCCCCCCTTATGTATTATACATGGAGATCATATCCCCCTTATGTATTATACATGGAGATCATATCCCCCTTATGTATTATACATGGAGATCATATCCCCCTTATGTATTATACATGGTGATCATATCCCCCCTTATGTATTATACATGGAGATCATATCCCCCCTTATGTATTATACATGGAGATCATATCCCCCCCTTATGTATTATACATGGAGATCATATCCCCCTTATGTATTATACATGGAGATCATATCCCCCCTTATGTATTATACATGGAGATCATATCCCCCCTTATGTATTATACACGGTGATCATATCCCCCTTATGTATTATACATGGAGATCATATCCCCCCTTATGTATTATACATGGAGATCATATCCCCCCTTATGTATTATACATGGAGATCATATCCCCCCTTATGTATTATACATGGAGATCATATCCCCCCTTATGTATTATATATGGAGATCACATCCCCCCTTAATCTCCTCTTCTCAGTAGAGAATAAATTCAGTTCCTCTAATCTTTCCTCATATCTGATCTCCTCCATGCCTCTTTCTTAGCCCCCAAGTGCAGAATCTTACATTTATCAACATCAAACCTCATCTGCCCCATAGTTGCCCAATTATATATATATATATACTGTATACATTAATATTATTATGAGTATGATTTGATAATATTATTATTAAATTCCCGATGTTATAATGATCCACGCCTGGATCACCATCCTTGCCCCCCCCCCCCCCCCCCGACACCTTATCCAGCCCTATTGCAGGAACTGACATATTTCTTCATGGCCAGCAAATAAATAAGTAAATGATACAAAGTGGTTGCAGTCAGGAATTCCGCCTAATTGTCCCAGGTGAGTCTGGATGTTAAAGGACGCGCAGACATTAAGGGATGACCTTTTCAATGTGTCACTTAACAATTCATGTACCCTCGTGCCCCGTGCCCCCAGCAGGATTTGACAGCGTCTGAATCGGGCCCTTTATTCCTCCTTGTAGTTTGTCGTCTTTTAATCTGGGAGATGGACACCGGAGATAAGACATAATTGGTCTGACCACAAAGGCGGTTCTGCGGTGCGCTGGGTTACTGGCCACCGCAGCAAAGGATTGAACGGCCTTTTTTCTTGACAAATCCGTCTTTATGCCGGCAGAGGGAAGGTGTGAGGATCTGGCCTGTTCCTCGTGCTGTTTAGGTCGGGATGGTTTGAAGTAACAGGTTAAGCTCAGAGATTAGAGGAGGTTTTAAACCTCAAGAGATCGACTTTCCAGACAGGCGAATACACCGTCCTCAGCCGGACCTGGACTCAACTAGTCTTCTTTCTGGCCCTACACTGGCAGGACCAGCTTGGGTGGGCGCTGTTGATGAATTTGCCCTGTGCCTATACGCCATTACGGTGGGCTGCTACACACTTTATCGCATAGCGGGGTAACGTCTGATCTGTGGTGCGTTGCGCTGCCATTAGTTTAAAATGGCAAATCTCCCAACCCACCGCGACAGTAGCGAGCAACGGTCTCATGCAGAACGCCGCAACATGCCATGCATTGTAGTGTGCAACTCCTCTACACCCCCACGTGGAAGAAAAATATATCTGAAATATATTAAAAAAATATTCTCCCCACATATATTGCCATATATTTGAAATGCTACAATTTTGGCCGTATTCAATATATTTCAGTAAATAAATAAAAATTTTAAAATACATTTCAAATATATTTGTATATATACTGCATGTTGAAATGCGTTTTTATTACAAAATATATGAAAAATATACTGTATGTCTTTAAAAATACAAATCTACATTTTTGGAATGCATTTACAAATATATGTAAAAATATATGTTAAAAGGACTTTTTTAAAATGTTAAAAAAATCGGAAGAATATATTTAAAAAATATATAAACCATATAAAAGTCTTTATTTTTACATATATTTGAAAATGGGGATTTGTATTTTTAAATATGGTATATTTGAAATGTATTTTTAAAAATATTTTTCATATATTTTGTAATAAAAACGTATTTTGGTCATATTCAATATATTTCAAAATATATTTATATATATATATATATATATATATATATATATATATATATACATACACACACTGCATGTTGAAATGCGGATTTATTACAAAATGTATGAAAAATATTTCTAACCATTAGCCGCCCGGCCAATGGCCGTTTGGCGGCTTCAAATGTGCTCCTGTATTCCGGGTGCACGCCATTTGGCGTACTCCCGCACATGCGCAGTTTGCGCTAATGTAGAGCGGCGCAGCAGCGCGATCTGTCACCGGCTGCGTACCTTGGACACGGCCGATGACAGATCTGAGTACCGTCTCCCGTTGCAGGTACCATGTGACCTGCTGTGACCAATCACAGCAGGTCACATGACAGTTGTATACAATGGATGGCTTCATTCATGCCATCCATTGTATACTAGTGCCTAGCTGTGAATGGTCACAGCTAATAACATGCACATGTCATGTGATTAGCTGTGACCAAATCACAGCTAAGCACAAAAAACAAAACAAAACAAAAAAAAAACCTGAATGAATCGATTTCATTCAGGTAAATGCTTGTTTATAGCAAAGTAATTCTTTGCTATAAGCAAATTGTGTAAAAAAAAAAAAAAAAAAAATACTGATCACTTCCTCAAAGTAGTACAATGTTACTATGGTAACATTGTACTACTTTGGTCATAGTAAAATATGAAAAACAAATCTTAAAAAAATAAAAAAAATTTAATAAAAAATTAAAAATAATAATAATAAAAAAAAAATATATATATATTTTTTTTCATACTGTCACCAGTCAGTGTCCCTGTTCACCGCCATGCCAGTTATATGATGACGCTGTACTGCACTGGTGACAATATGTAAAAAAAAAATAGTGAAAATAATTTTTTTAATTTTTTAATTTTCCGAAAAATTATGACAAAAAAAATACAACTTCAAAAAACTCGCCATTCCTCTTATGAAGTATGTCGGACTGTCTACTCTGCAAAAAGGGGTCATTTGGGGGATATCTGTACTGTCCTGACATTTGGGGGATATCTGTACTGTCCTGACATTTGGGGGGATATCTGTACTGTCCTGACATTTGGGGGATATCTGTACTGTCCTGACATTTGGGGGATATCTGTACTGTTCTGACATTCTTGGACCTCAAGAAATTAGATTGGCTGTCAGTACTTCAGGATTGATCAATATTCAGATCTATACCATAGTTTGTGAACTCTATAACTTTCCTACAAACTAAATAATACATCCTAATTTGGGTTATTTTCACCAAAGACATGTAGCAGAATACATCTCGGCCTAAATATATGAAGAACAATTATTTATTTGTAAACTTCTATAACAGAAACAAAGAAAAACGTGTTTTTTTTTTCAAAATTTTTGGTCTTTTTTTGTTAATTTAGCAAAAAATAAAAACCCCATTGCTGATTACATACCACCAAAAGAAAGCTCTAGTTGTGTGAAGAAAATGATAAAATTTTAGTTTGGGTACAATGTTGTATGACCGCGCAATTGTCATTCAAAGTGTGAGAGCGCTGAAACCTGAAAACTGGCCTGGGCAGGAAGGTGTAAAATTGCCCGGTATTGAAATGGTTAAAAATACAAATCTACATTTTTGACATATATATATATATATTTATGTGTGTATGTATGTATGTATATATATATATATATATGTATATATACTGGATGTTGAAATGCGTTTTTATTACAAAATATATGAAAAATATTTTTTAAAATACATTTCAAATATACTGTATGTCTTTAAAAATACAAATCTACATTTCGGAATGCATTTACAAATATATGTAAAAATATATGTTAAAATGACTTTTTTTATATGTTAAAAAAAATCGGAAGCATATATTTTAAAAATATATATTTTTTTTAATATAGTCTTCAGATTTCTTTAACATATAAAAGTCATTATTTTTACATATATTTGTAAATGCATTCCAAAAATGGGGATTTGTATTTTTAAAGACATACAGTATATTTGAAATGTATTTTTAAAAATATTTTTCCATATATTTTGTAATAAAAACGCATTTTGGTCATATTCAATATATTTCAAAATATATTTCAATAAATAAATAATTAAATAAACATATATATATACACTGTATGTTGAAATGCGTTCTTATTACAAAATATATGAAGAATATTTTTTTCAAATACATTTCAAATATACTGTATGTCTTCAAAAATACATTTAATCTACATTTTTGGAATGCATTTACAAATATATGTAAAAATATATGTTAAAATGACTTTTTTTTATATGTTAAAAAAATCTGAACAATATATTTAAAAAAAAAATGTTAAAAAATATTTTTCATATGCCGTATATTGTAATATACAAAAATGCATTTCAACATGCAGTATATATATATATATATATTTAAATATATTGAATACGGCCAAAATTTTAGTATTTCAAGTATATGTCAATATATTTTTTGGAAGAATATTTTTAAAATATATGTTTCTTCCATGTGGGGAGGATCTTTACTCTCTCAATCAAAGTGGACTATTTCTATTCATTATTATTTCAGGTACTTATATAGCGCCATCATTGTATGCAGCACTTTACATCTATATTGTACATTCCCATCAGTCCCTGACCCTCAAGGGGCGTACAATCTAAGGTCCCTAACTCACATTCATACATACACATACTAGGGGCAATTTAGACAGGAGCCAGTTCACCTACCATCATGTCTGCGGAGTGTGGAAGGAAACTGGAGTACCCAGAGGAAACCCACACAGGCACAGGGAGAACATGCAAACTCCAGGCAGGTGGTGCTGTGGTTGGGATTTGAACCAATGACCCAAGTACTGCCAGGTGGAAGTGCTAACCATTTAGCCATTGTGCTACCCGCATTAGTGGATAGATAGGAAAGTATATAATATTCATTTGTTTAAAACTTTCCTTTTGCACTTCTTCAGTTACTTCCTGGTTTCCATGCCTAGGCAAATGATGTCATACATCCCAGGAGCCTTCAGGAGAGAAGGGAGGGTTCTCAGCCCAGCCTATGCCTGATCTAGGGACAGATGGATTCCAGGAAGTAAATGTTACATGAATCATCTGACTTTACTCAAGATGGTCACTACCAGAAATACCTGGGTGTGTTTTTCAAAATGATTTCTCAGCAAAATAAATCATGGAGACATGGATGGATGGATGGATGGATGGGGGAGTTTGCTTTAAATATAAAAAATGAATTAAATAGCATTTTTGGTTTTTTGTTGCTCAGATGTAGCGCAGTTTCACTTAAAGGTCATTTGTTGCAGTTTAGAGACTTACAGGTATGGATATTTTTACATAGGGTAGTTAAATAAATACATTTGTTTTCCTGAAGATAACCACATTTTTTTTTTATCAGTAAAGTTGGAAAATTCGCGGCCGATTTTGACGATCTCCTGATTTTCCCGGCAATGATGGGCAAATCGGCCAATCGTTTTACCGATAAAAGGAGAAGGAGAAGTAGAAGGAGAAGAAGGAGAAGAAGGAGAAGAAGAAGGAGAAGAAGGAGAAGGAAAAGGAGAAGAAGAAGAAGAAGGAGAAGAAGAAGGAGAAGGAAAAGGAGAAGAAGAAGCAGAAGGCGAAGAAGAAGAAGAAGAAGAAGAAGAAGAAGGAGGAGAAGGAGAAGGAAAAGGAGAAGAAGAAGCAGAAGGCAAAGAAGAAGAAGAAGAAGAAGGAGGAGAAGAAGAAGAAGGAAGATGAAGAAGGAGAAGAAGAAGAAGAAGAAGGAGAAGGAGGAGAAGGAGAAGTAGGAAGATGAAGAAGGAGAAGAAGAAGGAGGAGAAGGAAAAGGAGAAGAAGAAGAAGGAACAGAAGAAGTGGGAAAAGAAGAAGTAGAAGAAGGAAGATGAAGAAGGAGAAGAAGAAGGAGAAGAAGGAAAAGAAGAAGGAAAAGAAGGAAGAAGGAGAAGAAGGAAAAGAAGAAGGAAAAGAAGGAAAAGAAGAAGAAGGAGAAGAAGGAAGAAGAAGAAGGTGAAGAAGAAAGAAGAAGAAGAAGAAGGAGAAGAAGAAGAAGAAGAAGAAGAAGGAAAAGAAGAGGGAGAAGAAGAAGAGGAGAAGAAGAAGGAGAAGAAGAAGGAGAAGAAGATGAAGGAAAAGAAGAAGATGAAGCAAAAGAAGAAGAAGAAGGAAAAAAAGAAGGAGAAGAAGAAAAAGAATTCCAGTCCGCTATTATATTTTATATGAAAAGCCTTGCCGTTGCAACAATGTATCTATTTGTATCCGAATAAACATCTGTATGTATCTGAAATGGATACAAATGGATACAATGTTGCAACCGCAAGACTTTTTCATTTAAAATATAATAGCGGAGCTCTCTGCAGGGACAGAAGTAAAAATGCCAGCTGTAAACGGGACGAAAATCGGCCGATTTTTTTACCGTTGGTGGTAACGTCAACCTATTGAACAACCGGTTTTTCTTTTTTTTTTAAACAAACGGACGATTTTCGACCCGTCTATGACCGGCATTAGGCAGAACTATGTGTTGCATCAAAGTGCATTCATTTTGAATGTCACCCCAAAGCACTATTTCCTAATCTATAAAAAATGTTGGCTTTAGATCCATATTTGCCCCCGAGCCCACAAGAGGACAAAACTATATCCCTCATAGGTAGTATTACAGGGTTATACCAATTAAAAATGTAATCTTCAGAACATGTCCTAAGCCCTGCCATGACTGGTTCACTTTAATGAGGTTGGTCACGAAAAAAACAGGTGGCCTCAGTTTGTTTATGGTAAATTTTAAGCAAGCCATCAGATGCGTCCTTGCCATTCCATTCCTCACCCAAGTATTGTTGTCAGGAAGGAAAAGTGATTCCATTCGGGCGTTGCCAGCACCTTCAGTCAGTGGTCCCACACAGCCATGACTTCCCACACAGGATTTAGAAAGGTCTCAAGGTGTCATGTAATTCAACTGGAAGTCAAAAGGTCTTGGAACACGATGACCCAAACAATCCTCAGATGACATGTTGCAGACCCCCGAGGCCATGTCTCTCTTCTACTGAGGGGATACCAAGTGACAAGGCATTGCAGGTGTTTGCTGGATAACAAGGGCCTACATACATCATCCCTACCTGCAAATACGCCCCGAGGATCAGGGACAATCTGATCCGACACACACCATTAATTGTAAACAAACTTGGAATGTTTATTTGTGTTTTTGGGCCGGTGGTAAATGAAATACTTGGAAACGAAAACCATCACAGGGAACCGTAGATGTCATAAAGGCTCACGGCCACCATTTTGGTACACCCATCCCCTAAGCTAAGCTTTTCCTGCTTAGTGACCAACCACTGAAGGTGACCTAATTAGTAGGGAAGCATTCCTGTCCTTTGGAGAGGTCTCCAGTTATTGAGGTTAATGATGAGTTTCCTATGCAAAGTGATGACCTCCAGAAAGCAATAAAGGATAAAGTACAAGTATTTAGAAGGTATGAATGCCTTCCGAGCCAGCAAAGAGTCCCATGCATTGTTTAATGGAATGCTTGGGATTGCGAGTTTTTAGACATTTTTTTTTTCTCCAATGCGTAGAATACACACAAGAGAAATCCATTTGACGTGGAGCTGAACTCCAAAAATGTGAAAATTTGCTATCTTATAGACAACATCTGGAAAATGTGATCCCCAGATAACTATCCCTGGATTTACATCAGAGGGTGCATACTATTTGTACATACTGGAGGTTACACATTGTATGGCTGAAAAATGAATACAGAGAGTTGACCATTCAGTGAAGAACATCCAACACCAGACTTTGGAAAACTTTGATTGACCTCCATAATTTTTCCATGGTATGACCCAGTCATATACAGGTGAAACTCAACAAATTAGAATATGGTGCAAAACTACATTTATTTCAGTGCAGCAACTTAAAAGGTGAAACTAATATATGAGACTCATTACATGCAAAGCAAGATAGTTCAAGCCGTGATTTGTCATCATTGTGATGATTATGGCTTACAGCTCATGAAAACCCCAAATCCACAATCTCAGAAAATGAGAATATTGTGAAAAGGTGGAATATTCTCGGGTCAAAGTGTCCCACTCTAATCAGCTCATTAAGCCATAACACCTGCAAAGGGTTCCTGAGCCTTTAAATGGTCTCTCAGTCTGGTTCAGTAGGAATCACAATCATGGGAAAGACTGCTGACCTGACACCATCATTGACACCCTCCATAAGGAGGGAAAGC
Source organism: Staurois parvus (assembly GCF_062004578.1). Lineage (NCBI taxonomy): Eukaryota > Metazoa > Chordata > Amphibia > Anura > Ranidae > Staurois > Staurois parvus. The sequence continues at coordinate 307,258 of NW_028318788.1, forward strand.
CTCAAACCGTAATTGCAAAAGAAGTTGGATGTTCCCAAAGTGCTGTATCAAAGCACATTAATAGAAAGTTATGTGGAAGGGAAAAGTGTGGAAGAAAAAGGTGCACAAGCAGCAGGGATGACCGCAGCCTGGAGAAGATTGTCAGGAAAAGGCCATTCAAAAGTGATGGGGACTTTCACAAGGAGTGGACTGAGGCTGGAATCAGTGCATCAAGAGCCATGGAGCCATGGAGGAAGAATGGAGAGGCCCAAGGACCCCGAGTATGGAGGAAGAATGGAGAGGCCCAAGGACCCTGAGTATGGAGGAAGTATGGAGAAACCCAAGGACCCCGAGTATGGAGGAAGAATGGAGAGGCCCAAGGACCCCGAGTATGGAGGAAGAATGGAGAGGCCCAAGGGCCCCGAGGATGGAGGAAGAATGGAGAGGCCCAAGGACCCCGAGTATGGAGGAAGAATGGAGAGGCCCAAGGACCCCGAGTATGGAGGAAGAATGGAGAGGCCCAAGGACCCCAAGTATGGAGGATGAATGGAGAGGCCCAAGGACCCCGAGTATAGAGGAAGAATGGAGAGGCCCAAGGACCCCGAGGATGGAGGAAGAATGGAGAGGCACAAGGACCCCGAGTATGGAGGATGAATGGAGAGGCCCAAGGACCCCGAGTATGGAGGAAGAATGGAGAGGCACACACTGCAAGATGCTTGAAGTCCAGTGTGAAGTTTCCACAGTCTGTGTTGATTTGGGGAGCCATGTCATCTGCTGGTGTTGGTCCACTGTGCTTCATTAAGTCCAGGGTCAACGCAGCCGTCTACCAGAAGATTTTGGAGCACTTCATGCTTCCTTCCGCAGATGAGCTTTATGGGGATGCTGACTTCATTTTCCAGCAGGACTTGGCACCGCCCACACTGCCAAAAGCACCAAAACCTGGTTCAATGACCGTGGGATTACTGCGCTTAATTGGCCAGTAAACTCGCCTGACCTGAACCCCATAGAGAATCTATGGGGCATTGCCAAGAGAAAGATGAGAGACATGAGACTGAACAATGCAGAAGAGCTGAAGGCCGCTATTGAAGCATCCTGTTCTTCCATAACACCTCAGCAGTGCCATAGGCTGATAGCTTCCATGCCACGCCACATTGAGGCAGTAATTGCTGCAAAAGGGGCCCAAACCAAGTACTGAGTACATATGCAGCTTCTACTTTTCAGAGGTCCGATATTGTTCTATGTACAATCCGTGTTTTATTGATTGCATGTAATATTCAAATTTTCTGAGATTGTGGATTTGGGGTTTTCATGAGCTGTAAGCCATAATCATCACAATGATGACAAATCACGGCTTGAACTATCTTGCTTTGCATGTAATGAGTTTCATATATTAGTTTCACCTTTTAAGTTGCTGCACTGAAATAAATGAACTTTTGTCCGTATTCTAATTTCACCTGTATGTGATGTTAATTTTTTTACACATGCCCCAGTGTTAACTCAGCCTCATGTGTAGCCCCAAATATATGGGAAAGGGCCAGGACTGGATTTAGGGGGGTGCTGGGGCGGGCCCCCGCATTTCATTCATGCCCCCCCCTTTGGTAATGCAGGCTACATAATGCCTGGGCCACATCACAGCATTCGTTTCCATTTTATGGGAGAGCCTCTGATGTGAAGGGGAATCCTGATGTGATGGGAGGATTCTGGTATGAAGTGGGGGGGGGGCCTGGTACATTATTTGGTTTAGCAAACTATTGAAAATGTACTTTACTGGTATGCACTGTTCCTTTCTCTAACCTACATGGGACCTGGAAACAACCTTTTGCAATGGGCCTAAGCAGGGTCTGTTTGAGAGCATTACCAGTAGTGGGTTGGAATTGAGCACTGGTGTCCTGGGCAAGCCAGGCTGGGACACTCTCAGGGTTTCCCCCTTTTACTAGCATTATGCTGGGAACCCTGGGGATCCCAAAGCTGAGAAGGTCTCCAGTGTGCCACGTGGATCACCCAGCCAGGACTCAATGGGTTAAATAGTTGCAAAGCTGAGGAGGTCTCCAGTGTGTTATGTGGATCACACAGCCAGGCCTCAACGGGTTAAAGAGTTGCAAAGCTGAGGAGGCCTCCAGTGTGCCACCTGGATTACCCAACCCCGGCCTCACCGAGTTAAAGAGCTACAAAGCTGAGGAGGTCTCCAGTGTGCCACGTGGATCACCTAGCCAGGCCTCAATGGGTTAAAGAGTTGCAAAGCTGAGGAGGCCTCCAGTGTGCCACCTGGATTACCCAACCCCGGCCTCACCGAGTTAAAGAGCTACAAAGCTGAGGAGGTCTCCAGTGTGCCACGTGGATCACCCAGCCAGGCCTCAACGGGTTAAAGAGTTGCAAAGCTGAGGAGGCCTCCAGTGTGCCACATGGATCACCCAGCCAGGCCTCACGGGTTAAAGAGTTGCAAAGCTGAGGAGGCCTCCAGTGTGCCACGTGGATCACCCAACCAGGCCTCAATGGGTTAAAGAGTTGCAAAGCTGAGGAGGCCTCCAGTGTGCCATGTGGATCACCCATTCAGGCCTCACCGGGTTAAAGAGTTGCAAAACTGAGGAGGCCTCCAGTGTGCCACGTGGATCACCCAGCCAGGCCTCAACGGGTTAAAGAGTTGACGTGCTCCACCAATGCACTATCCAAATTCATCATCATGGTGTATGGGATCTTGCTTTTGCTTGACATCATATAGAAATACTCATTTGCCCCCCCCAAAAAAAAAAACATTACACAAGCCGAAGACAGCTAGCTAAATTACACCATGAATGGAGGCCCCAGCTTAAGGACTGTTCCTCTTCTGATACAGAAAAAAAATGTTTTGCTTTTGCTCCATAATTATATCGTTTACGGTGCATGACCAACTATGGAAGGCAAAGTGAGGCTAAAAAAACCCCATCGGCATAGAAAGTCAATGGGCCGGGCCGAAGCCTGTTTTTTGGTATTGATGGATGTGCAGGAGGGATGATCCAAGAATTTTTTTTTGTCATTCTTGGCCAGCCCCTCTCTTTCTGTCCGGTTGTGTTTTTAGCCGCCTGGCTCCGTACAGAAGGAATGTTCAGCATTTGGTACAGGGAGAGTTTTGTGGCCGCTGACTTTTCAACAGTACATACAGCTCCACAGTCGAGTGGCAGTGTTTATAAAAGGCGGTGACAGCTTCATTAGAACGTTCAGAACACCCAGTAACGAGGGCTCTGATTAGGACATTTTATCACCCACTGGAGTGTGACGTTGTTTCTGGAGGACAAACCAGGACTTGGCTGGAGGGTGATATCATTTAGATTCGCACACCAGCTTAACTAAGCACGGCGACTCTGATTTTTGTTGGGTTGTTTGAAGCCTTTTTCCAGCCAAAATGTATTTTTTCTCAGCTTTGGATAGAGTGGAAATCACGGGGCCCCACTGAAAATTTGTGTTTGGTCCCCTGGCTATCTAGCTCTGTAGCACTTTGCAGTGTCAATATACAGTGTCCACTTTATTAGGTTCACCTTGCTAGTACCGGGTTGGACCCCCTATTGCCCTCAGAACTGCCTTCATTCTTGGTGGCATCACCAAGGTGTTGGAAACATTCCTCAGAGATTTGGGCCCATATTGACATGAGTTACTGTTGCCTTTCTATCATCTCCAACCAGTCTGCCCATCCTCCTCGGACCTTCCATATGGAAGAAAAATATATTTGAAATTTATTTTAAAAATATTCTCCCCACATATATTGCCATATATTTGAAATGCTACAATTTTGGCCGTATTCAATATATATATACTGCATGTTAAAATACTTTTTTATTACAAAATATCTGAAAATATTTTTAAAAATACATTTCTAATTCACTGTACTGTATGTCTTTAAAAAGACAAATCTACATTTTGGAATGCATTTACAAATATATGTAAAAATAACTTTTTTATATGTTAAAAAAAAATTAAGTATATATTTTTTTAAATATATTCTTTAGATTTTTTTAGCATATAAAAAAGTAATTTTAACATATATTTTTACATATATATATATATATATACACACAGGTGAAACTTGAAAAATTAGAATATCGTGAAAAAGTTCATTTATTTCAGTGCAGCAACTTAAAAGGTGAAACTAATATATGAGACTCATTACATGCAAAGCAAGATAGTTCAAGCCGTGATTTGTCATCATTGTGATGATTATGGCTTACAGCTCATGAAAACCCCAAATCCACAATCTCAGAAAATTTGAATATTACATGCAATCAATAAAGCACGGATTGTACATAGAACAATATCGGACCTCTGAAAAGTAGAAGCTGCATATGTACTCAGTACTTGGTTTGGGCCCCTTTTGCAGCAATTACTGCCTCAATGCGGCGTGGCATGGAAGCTATCAGCCTGTGGCACTGCTGAGGTGTTATGGAAGACCAGGATGCTTCAATAGCGGCCTTCAGCCCTTCTGCATTGTTCGGTCTCATGTCTCTCATCTTGGCAATGCCCCATAGATTCTCTATGGGGTTCAGGTCAGGCGAGTTTTCTGGCCAATCAAGCACAGTAATCCCACGGTCATTGAACCAGGTTTTGGTGCTTTTGGCAGTGAGGTGCTCCAAAATCTCCTGGTAGACGGCTGCGTTGACCCTGGACTTAATGAAGCACAGTGGACCAACACCAGCAGATGACATGGCCCCCCAAATCAACACAGACTGTGGAAACTTCACACTGGACTTCAAGCATCTTGCAGTGTGTGCCTCTCCATTCTTCCTCCATACTCGGGGTCCTTGTGCCTCTCCATTCTTCCTCCATACTCGGGGTCCTTGTGCCTCTCCATTCTTCCTCCATACTCGGGGCCCTTGGGCCTCTCCATTCTTCCTCCATACTCGGGGTCCTTGTGCCTCTCCATCCTTCCTCCATACTCGGGGTCCTTGGGCCTCTCCATTCTTCCTCCATACTCGGGGTCCTTGGGCCTCTCCATTCTTCCTCCATACTTGGGGTCCTTGTGCCTCTCCATTCTTCCTCCATACTCGGGGTCCTTGGGCCTCTCCATTCTTCCTCCATACTCGGGGTCCTTGGTTTCCAAATGAGATGCAAAAGTTGCTCTCATCAGGAAAGAGGACTTTGGACCACTGAGCAGCAGACCAGGTCTGTTTTTCTTTAGCCCAGGGAAGACGCTTCTGACGTTGTTTGTTGTTCAGGAGCGGCGTGACAAGAGGAATACGACATTTGAAGCCCATGTCCAGGATCCGTCTGTGTGTGGTGGCTCTTGATGCACTGACTCCAGCCTCAGTCCACTCCTTGTGAAAGTCCCCAACACTTTTGAATGGCATTTTCCTGACAATCCTCTCCAGGCTGCGGTCATCCCTGCTGCTTGTGCACCTTTTTCTTCCACACTTTTCCCTTCCACATAACTTTCTATTAATGTGCTTTGATACAGCACTTTGGGAACATCCAACTTCTTCTGCAATTCCCTTTTGAGGCTTTCCCTCCGTATGGAGGGTGTCAGTGATGGTGTCAGGTCAGCAGTCTTTCCCATGATTGTGATTCCTACTGAACCAGACTGAGAGACCATTTAAAGGCTCAGGAACCCTTTGCAGGTGTTATGGCTGAATGAGCTGATTAGAGTGGGACACTTTGAGCCGAGAATATTCCACCTTTTCACAATATTCTCATTTTCTGAGATTGTGGATTTGGGGTTTTCATGAGCTGTAAGCCATAATCATCACAATGATGACAAATCACGGCTTGAACTATCTTGCTTTGCATGTAATGAGTCTCATATATTAGTTTCACCTTTTAAGTTGCTGCACTGAAATAAATGAACTTTTGCACCATATTCTAATTTTTTGAGTCTCACATATATATATATATATTTTATATATATTGAATATGGACAAAATTGTTGCATTCCAAATATATGTCAATATATTTGGGCAGAATATTTTTAAAGTATATTTCAAATATATTTTTCTTCCATATAGGATGGCATGAAGGGTTTAGTAAAAACTATGAGGGAACCCCCATGCTGCTGTTTTTTAAGACTATCCCCAGCTTCTTTGCTTACATGGCTGGGAATTCCCAGCCATGTGAATGAATGGTGCCAGTGACACCACTGGTTGTTATGGACTTGGCAGTGCCTGTCACTTGGCAGCATCTGCCAGTGTCCTTAGTAACCATTGATAGCTGGAAGCTCTCAGGTATAATTGTGTCTGAAGAGTAAATGTTCTTCTGAATGCCTGAACCACTGAACTCTAAGACCATCCCTACTGGGGACATTAGAGAGTAAGCTCCTCTGGTACAGAGACTGATGTGACTGTGGGGGGGGACATTAGAGTGTAAGCTCCTCTGGTACAGAGACTGATGTGACTGTTGGGGAGGGGACATTAGAGTGTAAGCTCCTCTGATACAGAGACTGATGTGACTGTGGGGGAGGGGACATTAGAGTGTAAGCTCCTCTGTACAGAGACTGATGTGACTGTGGGGGGAGGGGACATTAGAGTGTAAGCTCCTCTGGTACAGAGACCGATGTGACTGGCTCAGTGTTTTCTGTACAGCGCTGCGGTATATGTCAGAGCTATATAAATGTATATTAATAATAGTGTGTGACTGTGGGGGAACATTAGAGTGTGAGCTCCTGTGGTTCAGTGATTGATGGAAATGGTCCAGTGATCTCTGTACAGCACTGCAGTATATGTCAGAGCTATATAACTATATAATTAAAATACTGTGTGCCTGTGGGGGAGGGGACATTAGAGTGTAAGCTCCTCTGGTACAGAGACTGATGTGACTGTGGGGGAGGGGACATTAGAGTGTAAGCTCCTCTGGTACAGAGACTGATGTGACTATGGGGGGGAGCGGACATTAGAGTGTAAGCTCCTCTGGTACAGAGACTGATGTGACTGTGGGGGAGGGGACATTAAAGTGTAAGCTCCTCCGGTACAGAGACTGATGTGACTGGCTCAGTGATCTCTGTACAGCACTGCGGTATATGTCAGAGCTATATAAATGTATAATAATAATAGTGTGTGACTGTGGGGGGAGGGGACATTAGAGTGTCAGCTCCTGTGGTACAGAGACTGATGTGACTGGCTCAGTGATCTCTGTACAGCGCTGCGGTATATGTCAGAGCTATATAAATATATAATAATAACAGTATAAATTAATGACTAATAACAGTGTGTGACTGTGGTGGAGCATTAGAGTGTAAGCTCCTGTGGTGCAGAGAGAGATGTGACTGTGGGGGAGGGGACATTAGAGTGTAAGCTCCTGTGGTGCAGAGAGAGATGTGACTGTGGGGGGAGGGGACATTAGAGTGTCAGCTCCTGTGGTACAGAGACTGATGTGACTGGCTCAGTGGTCTCTGTACAGTGCTGCGGTATATGTCAGAGCTATATAAATGTATAATAATAACAGTATACATTAATGACTAATAACAGTGTGTGACCGTGGTGGAGCATTAGAGTGTAAGCTCCTGTGGTGCAGAGACTAATAAATAGTTGATTTCTCCTTTGTCCGGGATTCTGGCAATGATTCCTCCACCAATTTCATACAGATTTCCCGGCCGCTGGGAACGAAGGGCCGGGTTCTCAGGCTGTCAATCCCTGCTTATTACACATATAATCTGCAGTCATTACCTTCTGTGAATTGCTGTGGGTCATAACTAATTAAAAACTCCTTCAGCAATTCTCCCAGCCCTGTGGTTAGGAGGTCTGTGAAGCGTTGCGGCCCATGTCTCACGACCCTTATCCTGAGCAGATGAGCCACCATTGTCCTGGTGGCAGGAATGCTGGGTAAATCCCCCTCCCCCTCCCCCAGACAGAGGTCATCCTGCCGGACACGCTGTTCTATGGAACACCTGCACCTGTATCCAGCTTTACAGTGATGACATGCTGCTGGATTCCATGAATAGTACCTGCAGTACAATTCTGTATTTAAGGCGGGGTTCCAGAAAAAAAAAAAAATTATATTGGACCACCCGCTACCCTGGAACAGTCTGCTGGAATCGTAATTGTCAATTGCAGCTCCACCTTCTGGTGAGATCTGGTATCGTAGAAGTAGAGGTGGTTACATTTATTTGCTAATTCCCTCTAGCATCCTCTAGAACAGGGGTGGGCAACTGTGGCCCTCCAGCTGTTGTAGAACTACAAGTCCCACGAGGCGTTGCAAAACTGACAGTTACGAGCATGACTCCCAAAGGCAGAGGCATGATGGAACTTGTAGTTCACCAAGAGCTGGAGGGCCACAGTTGCCCACCCCTGCTCTAGAATCATTTTTTGTTTTTACTACTGCCCATAATAAAGCAACATTCATTCAGAAGAGAAATTTTGTGCCCAATTTTCACAGAACAAATAAACATACAAATTTGCTGGAGGGATGGCTATGCAAATGTTTTTTGTTTATAAATAGGCTTCTCATGGATGCTGTCCAGGCAGATATAAAAGACACAAATTAAAGGTTGAGTCCAGGGGGCGGACTGACCATTTGGAAACTCTGGCACTGCCCGAGGGCCCGGGGTCAGTAGGGGGCCCCATGAGATGCCCCTGGTACCTTTTTCATAGGCTTTTTTGAGTTTGGGCAAGGACACAGGGGCCCCATGATCCCCTATTGCCCGGGGGCCCCATGAGTTGTCAGTCCGCCCCTGGTTGAGTCCACATTTCAAAGCACGCTTCATGTTATAACCATCTTTAGAGTGTAATATGAAGTATAGCCGCATGTACCTTCCAACTCTAATGTAGGGTGGAATTCAGACAGCGTGATCCAATCAGTGTGACGATATTGGATGTGTTGCTGACAGCTGTCCTGCCCTTAAAAAACACACACCTGTTTTGGGTTTACTGGTTTCAAGAAGCACTGTCTGATGTGAACCATGCCTCACAGAAAAGAGCTCTCAGAAGACCTACGATCAAGAATTGTTGACTTGCATGAAGCTGGAAAGGGTTACAAAAGTATCTCCAAAAGCCTTGATGTTCATGTGTCCACGGTAAGACAGACTGTCTACAAATGGAGAAAGTTTAGCACTGTTGCTACTCTCCCTAGGCGTGGTCGTCCTGTAAAAATGACTGCAGGAGCACAGCGCAGAATGCTGCATGAGGTAAAGAAGAATCCCAGAGTGTCAGCTAAAGACCTACAGAAATCTCTGGCACATGCTAACATTTTTGTTGACACATCTACAATAAGGAAAACATGAAACAAGAATGGAGTACATGGGAGGACACCACGGAGGAAGCCATTGCTGTCCAAAAAGAATATTGCAGCACGTTTGAAGTTTACAAAAGAGCACCTGGATGTTCCACAGCACTACTGGCAAAATATACTGTGGACAGATGAAACCAAGATGGAGTTGTTTGGGAAGAACACATAACACTATGTGTGGAGAAAAAAAGGCACAGCACACCAACATCAAAACCTCATCCTCACTGTGAAACATGGCGGAGGGAGCATCATGGTTTGGGGCTTGCTTTGCTGCCTCAGGGCTGGACGGATTGTTGTCATTGATGGGAAAATGAATTCCAGAGTTTATCAAGACATTTTGCAGGAAAACGTACGACCATCTGTCCGCCAACTGAAGCTCCGCAGAGGATGGGTGATGCAACAGGACAATGACCCAAAGCATACAAGTAATTCAACAAAACAATGGCTGCAACAGCACAGAATACGCCTTCTGGAGTGGCCCAGTCAGAGTCCTGACCTCAACCCGATTGAAATGCTGTGGCATGACCTTAAGAGAGCGATTCACACCAGACATCCCAAGAATATTGCTACACTGAAACAGTTTTGTGAAGAGGAGTGGTCCAAAATGACTCCAGATCGTTGTGCAGGTCTGATCTGCAACTACAGGAAACGTTTGGTTGAGGTTATTGCTGCCAAAGGAGGGTCAACCAGTTATTAAGTCCAAAGGTTCACATACTTTTTCCTCCCTGCACTGTGAATGTTTACATGTTATGTGTAATTAAACCATGACAACATCTAATGTTTGTGTAGTATTATGTTCAGCAGACTGTGTTCTTCTATTGTTGTGACTTAGATGACGTTCAGAGCACATTTTATGCCCAATTCATGCAAAACTCCAGGTAATCCCAAGGGGTTCACATACTTTTTCTTGCAACTGTATACTTAGAAAAAGTATAGAAACAATGGAGTCTAACCAAGTAGGCAACGCGTTTCATGGAAGAGCAGGACAGGGGTGCCAACTTCAAAATGTTTAGATACAACCCTAAAAGGTAAATATTCCAAAAATATCAACACATAATAGACAACATAATATGCTAAAAAAAATTAATATATATATACAGTTTTTTTTTAATATATGTTAAAAAAATCTAAAGAATATATTTTAAAAAATATATACTTAATTTTTTTTTTAACAAATAAAAAAGTCATTTTAACATATATTTTTACATATATTTGTAAATGCATTCCAAAAATGTAGATTTGTATTTTTAAAGACATACAGTATATTTGAAATGTATTGTTAAAATATTTTTTCATATAATTTGTAATAAAAACGCATTTCAACATGCAGTATATATATATACATACACCTTTCCAAATCATGTGATTCAGGTGCTCCAATCTCCTCCATGGACACAGGTGTATACAATCATCCCCTAGGCATGCAGACGGCTTCTACAAACATTGGTGAAAGAATGGGTCGCTCTCAGGAGCTCAGTGACTCCAAGCGTGGTCCCGTGATATGTTGCCACCTGGGCAATAAGTCCATCTGTGACATTTCCTGGCTACTAAATATTCCACGCTCAACTGTTAGTGGGATTATAACAAAGTGGAAGCAACTGGGAACAACAGCAACTCAGCCACCAAGTGGTAGGCCACGTCACATGACAGGGCGGGGTCAGTGCATGCTGAAGCGCACAGTGCGCAGAAGTCACCAACTGTCTGCTGAGTCAATAGCTAAAGACCTCCAAACTTTTTGTGGCCTTCAGATGAGCCCAACAACAGTGCGTAGAGAGCTTCATGGAATGGGTTTCCATGGCCGAGCAGCTGCATCCAAGCCTTACATCACCAAGTGCAATGCAAAGCGTCGGATGCCATGGTGTAAAGCACGCCGCCACTGGACTCTAGAGCAGTGGAGACGTGTTCTCTGGAGTGACCAATCATGCTTCTCTGTCTGGCAATCCGATGGACATGTCTGGATTTGGCGGTTGCCAGGAGAACGGTACTTGCCTGACCGCATTGTGCCAAGTGTAAAGTTTGGTGGAAGGGGATTATGGTGTGGGGTTGTTCCTCAGGGGTTGGGCTTGGCCCCCTAGTTCCAGTGAAGGGAACTCTTAAGGTGTCAGCATACCAAGACAATTTCATGCTCCCAACTTAGTGGGAAGAGTTTGGGGATGGCAGGCCGACCAATACTTTTTACAATATATTATATATATACTGTATATACACACACAAATCTAAAACGATAATAATGAAATAAAATATGCAATCTCCAAAAAAGAACCTTGTCAACTCTAAAAGGTAAATATTCAAAAAAGATCAACACATATAATAGAAAACGTATAGTATATGGAAAATATATACTGTATATGTACAAACGGGTACAAAACAATATTAATAGAATAAGATATGCAATCTCCAAAAAAAAAAAAAAGAAGCCTTTCCACATGTGTCGCAGAAGCCACATTATCAGGATGGGGCACCAATCTTCAAAGTATTTAGATACAAGTTTAATATATATATATACAGTTGTGTTCAAAATAATAGCAGTGTGTTGAAAAAAGTGAATAAAGCTGAAAATCCTTTTAATAGCTTTTATTTCCATCCACACAAATGCATTGGGAACACGACACATTCTATTCCAAATCACAACATGAAGAAAAATACATCAAATTTGTGTTTCCTCTAAAAAAATGGAAGAAAAGTGAATATTAGACGGTTCAAAAAAATGGCCGTGTTTGTATTCTTCTTTACAAACTCAAACATTCACTATATAAACTGAGAAATGTTTGAAGATTTTGCTTTCCTTTGAATGACTTCATGAATATTTGGTTGTAGTCGCACTGTTTCTGAGAACTGCTGTCCATCTGTGTTGCATGGAGTCCCCCAACTTCTGGCCCCTGTGATCAGGTATTCCAGCCCAGGATGATTGGACCACATTCCACAGTTCTTCTCTATTTCTTGGTTTTGCCTCAGAAATGGCATTTTTGATGTCACCCCACAAGTTTTCTATTGGATTAATATCCGGGGATTGGGCTGGCCACTCCATAACGTCCATCTTGTTGGTCTGGAACCAAGATGTTGCACGTTTACTGGTGTGTTTTGGGGTCGTTGTCTTGTTGGAACACCCATTTCAAGGGCATTTCCTCTTCAGCATAAGGCAGCATGACCTCTTCAAGTATTCTGATGGATTCAAACTGATCCATGATCCCTGGTATGCGATAAATAGGCCCAACACCATAGTATGAGAAACATCCCCATATCATGATGCTTGCACCACCATGCTTCACGGTCTTCACAGTGTACTGTGGCTTGAATTCAGTGTTTGGGGGGTCGTCTGATAAACTGTCTCCGCCCACTAGACCCAAAAAGAACAATCTTACTTTCATCAGTCCACAAAATGTTGTGCCATTTCTCTTTAGGCCGGTCAATTTGCTCTTTGGCAAATTGTAACCTCTTCAGCACACGTCTTTTTCCCAACAGTGGGACTTTGCGGGGACTTCTTGCAGATAGCTTGGCTTCACATCGGCGTCTTCTAATTGTAACAGTCCTCACAGGGAACGTCACACCTTCTTTCATCTTCCTGGAGCTGATTGTTGGCTGAGTCCGCGCCATTTGGGCTATTCTTCTATCCATTCCAATGGTAGTTTTTCGCTTTCTTCCGCGTCTTTCAGGTTTTGGTTGCCATTTTAAAGCATTTGCGATCATTTTAGCTGAGCAGCCGATCATTTTCTGCACTTCTTTATATGTTTTCCCCTCTCCAATCAACTTTTTAATCAAGGTACGCTGTTCTTCTGAACAATGTCTGGAACACGCCCCTTTCAATGAGTGATTCAATGACACAGAATCAGCAGCATGCATGTCATGACTGTTGGGTCTGTTGGATTTCTATGACTCTACTACACCTGCTAGGAAATTATTTGCCATGTAGAAATATCTATTCTACCAAAAAAAGTGATTGATCCGGTTAGTGATGTCTGACTGCTATTATTTTGAACTCAACTCTATATATATGTGTGGGTTTCCTCCGGGTACTCCGGTTTCCTCCCACACTCCAAAGACATGCTGGTAGGTGAATTGGCTCCTGTCTAAATTGTCCCTAGTATGTGTATGTATGAATGTGAGTTAGGGACCTTAGATTGTACACCCCTTGAGGGTCAGGGACTGATGTGAATGTACAATATATATGTAAAGTGCTGCGTAAATTGATGGCGCTATAGAAGTACCTATAATAAATAAATAATAATACATAAATAAATAATATATATATATATATACTGTATATACAGTATATATATGTATAAACAATATATTTTATATATATATATATATATATATATATATATTAGTGTGTGTGAAAAACAGAGTCTGTCAACACTTACTTCATCAGGACAGGGGCGCCAATTTTATTTAGGGGTATCAGAGTAAAAGGGGCTGAGTACAAATGCACGCCACACTTTTCACATATTGATTTGTAAAAAAAAATGTTGGAAACCATTTCTCATTTTCCTTCCGCTTCACAATTATGTGCCACTTTGTGTTGGTCCATCACATCCAATCCCAATAAAATGTATTTTTTGGTATTGTTTTTGGTGTATGTTTTTGGTTTCAAGGGGTATGAAGACTATTTCAAGGCCCTGTAAGTATGGCAGAGCCTGGGGAGTGAATCAGTGAGTGTCGGGTGGAAGATGGAGTGGAGGCTGGAGAGTGGATCCTGGGAGGGGGCCCCAGGGAGGGGGCCTTCCTACAGGCTGGTGCTGGAAAAGGGAATCTCCAGTGCACTACTATCTTCTAAGAGGGACATCTTGAGCAGCAGGGGAGGAGCCAGCCCAGTGAATCTAGGTGAAGAGGAGGATTCATCTGGAGTCTGAGGAGGCAAACTAGAGGTCTTTGAATGCTTTCAAAGGAGAGACTTCTTCTTTATGTCCACATCTTTGTTTATAGTTGTTCTGAGTTGCCCTCAAGTTTCCACAGTTCCTTGGGCATCCCATACACCCCTCAAGCCCATCCAAGTTATTAACTCCTTAACAGGGGATGACTGACAACTCATGGGGCCCCCGGGCAATAGGGGATCATGGGGCCCCTGTGTCCTTGCCCAAACTAAAAAAAAGCCTATGAAAAATAACTAGGGGCATCTCATGGGGCCCCCTACTGACCCCGGGTTCTCGGGCAGTGCCCGAGTTTCCAAATGGTCAGTCCGCCCCCGCTCCTTAATAAAACCACAAAACAAAGCTTGAGGACTGTTTACTGACTCCAGTGTGCAAAGTTTGGAAGATGAATGAGTGGTGCCTGGCTGTGCAAAGCTTTAGGGAGACCCAAACTCAGCGACTACTAAGGGGCAGTGGTGTCCCGCGGCAGGTGCGGGGGGTGCGCGCAGCACTGGGTGACATGGGACCCGCTCCACAAAAAGGTAAGTTGTAAAGCAAGCCGACGATCCCCGCAGGATGGATCTGATCCATTCTACGGGGACCGTCGGCTTTCTTTACAACTTACCTTTTCGTGGAGCGGGTCCGGTGTCACCCCGTATAGGTTGCATGCCGACGATCCCCGCAGGATGGGTCGGATCTGCGGATTGGGGAGCATAATGGATCGGAGTCTGATCCATGATGCTCAATCCGCAGATCCGATCCATCCTGCGGGGATCGTCGGCATGCAACCTATACGGGGTGACACCGGACCCGCTCCACGAAAAGGTAAGTTGTAAAGAAAGCCAACGGTCCCCGCAGGATGGATCGGATCTGCAGATTGGGGAGCATAATGGATCGGAGTCTGATCCATGATGCTCAATCCGCAGATCCGATCCATCCTGCGGGGATCGTCGGCATGCAACCTATACTGGGTAAAAAAGGTAAGTTGTAAAGAAAGCCGACGATCCCCGCAGGATGGATCGAAACTGTGGATTGAGCATAATGGATTGGAGTCCAATCCATTATGCTCAATCTACAGATCCGATCCATTCTGCGGGGATCGTCGGAGGGGGTGTCACCCAAGTGTTATCGCACCGGGTGACACCAACCCTAGGGACGTCCCTGCTAAGTGGTAATGTTACATAGACACCATAGTATACAGAAAATAAATTTAGTGCTCAGCATAAATCAGTACGCCCCTTTTGAAAAGTAAGATTTTAATCAATACCTCAATGAACACAACAACAATTTCCACAATTTTGACAAAATGGAGTTTTATGGAACATTTGTTCGGCTCATGACATGGAAATAAGGTCAATATCTCACAAAATCTTCAGTTTTACTCAAATTAGTTGATGCAAAAATGAATCCATCCCACAACAAAGACTAGTATCTAGTATTTGGACCTCCATGATTTGTAAGGACGGCACCAAGTCTTCTAGGCATGGAATGAACAAGTTGGCCACATATTGCAACATCGATCTTTTTCCATTCTTCAGGAACGACCTCTTTTAGAGCCTGGATGCTGGATGGAGAGTGAGGCTCAGCGTGTCTCTTCAGCATTTCCCATAAGTGTTCAATTGGGTTCAGATCAGGAGACATGCTTGGCCACTGAATCACTGTCACCCGGTTCTTCAGAAATCCAACAGTGGCCTTAGATGTGTGTTTTGGTCATGTTGGAAAAGTGCACGACGACCGAGGGCACGGAATGATGGGAGCATCTTCTCTTTCAATATAGAGCAGTACATCTGTGAATTCATGACACCATCAATGAAATGCAGCTCCCCGACACCAGCAGCACTCATGCAGCCCCACAGAAGGACGCTGCCACCACCATGTCTCACAGTAGGCACCATGCATTTTTCTTTGTACTCCTCACCTTTGTGATGGCATACAGTTTTGAAGCCATCAGTTCCAAAAGCATTTATCTTGGTGTCATCACTCCAGAGTATAGAGTCCCAGTAGTCTTGTCCTTTTTCAGCATGGGCCCTGGCAAATCCTTGGCGGGCTTTTTTGTGCATGGGCTTTAGGGGAGTCTTCGTGAACGACACTAAATGGCATGCCATTCCTCTGCAGTGTACGCCGTATTGTGTCACAGGAACCAATCACCCCAATTTGGCTTTCTACTTCTTTAGCTAACTGCAGTGAACTTACATGAAGATTTTTTTCAACCATTCCCATCAGAAGATGCTCCTTTTGAGATGTTAACTTCCATGGACAGCCTGGACGTCTCTGTGAGATGGTTGCAGTTCCATCTTTGTAAAATTTTTGTATCACTTTTGCTCCAGTATTATGACTGTTAAGTAAAGCTTTGCTGATCTTCTTGAGGCCTTCAACTTTCTTCTGTAAAGAAATGACTTTCTTTCTCAGGCCTTGTGATATTTCTCTTTCATGTGGTTCCATTGCCAACAGCATGAAATGGGAGGGGTTTTGTTAAGTAACGCCCTTTTATAATCGCCTGTCTGCTGGACACCTGTTTAATGAATAACTAGACTCACCTGAAGTTGAATTCTTGTTCATTAGGATTTTGTAGTCTAAAATTTAGCTTTGACTTTCATTGGGGTGTGTTCATTTTTGCAACATGGTCTTGAATGAATTTGTTAGGAAAATACTTTTTCGTGTGTGCAAATGAACATTGCAATCAATGGCCGGCATTTGTGGGAGGATTTTGTAGTATAGCGTCCCATAGAAAATGTGGATTCTGAACGGGAAGTAAAGGTTTTCTGACAAATCTGTTGGGGTGTCCCGCATGGAAGAAAAATATATGAAAAATATTTAAAAACATATTTATTTTTTAAATATATTCTTCAGATTTTTTTTTAACGTCATTTTAACATATATTTTTACATATATTTGTAAATGCATTCCAAAAATATAGATTAAATGTATTTTTAAAGACATACAGTACATTTGAAAATGTATTTTTAAAAATATTTTTCATATATTTTGTAATATATAAAAAAAGCATTTCAACATACAGTATATATATATATATATTTTGAAATATATTGAATACGGCCAAAATTTTAGTATTTCAAATATGTCAATATATTTGGGAAGAATATTTTTAAAATCTATTTAAAATATATTTTTCTTCCATGTGGGGTACTCATTTATGCTGAGCACTGTATATGTATAAACAGGTACAAAACAATAATAATAATGAAGTAAACAATATCATCTATGAAAAAGAAGGCTGTCCATACCACTCAAAGAAAAAACAAAAAACACACATCCAATAGAAAACTTACCATACATTTATGCCGTCCTTAGACGGGTTGAAAATCGGCCGATTTTCGCACCGTTAGTGGGTTAATTGCTTTGCCGTTTTTCAGGCTTTTTGCACATTTTTTTTATCGGGCATGTTGGAAAATTTGCGGGCGATTTTGATGATTGGCCAATTTTCCTGGTAATGATGGGCAAATCGGCCGATCGTTTTACTGATAAAAAAATCTGTGTATGAGCCGTGACCTGCAAGAAGTAGAAAAAGAAGAAGAAGAAAAATAAGAAGAAGAAGAGGAAGAAGAAGAAAAAAAAGAAGAAAAAGAAGAAGAAAATAATAAGAAGAAGAATTCCAGTCCGCTTTTATATTTTATATGAAAAAGTCTTGCGGCTGTAATAATGTATCTATTTGTATCCGAATAAAAACATCTGTATGTATCCGAAATGGATACAAATGGATACAATGTTGCAACCGCAAGACTTTTTCATATAAAATATAATAGCGCTCTGGAATTCTTCTCCTGCTCTTCCTCCTCCTCCTCCTTCTTCTTCTCCTTCTTCTTCTCCTCCTTCTTCTCCTTCTTCTCCTCCTTCTTCTCCTCCTTCTTCTCCTTCTTCTTCTCCTCCTTCTTCCTCTCCTCCTCCTTCTCCTTCTCCTCCTCCTCCTCCTTCTCCTTCTCCTTCTTCTCCTTCTCCTTCTTCTCCTCCTTCTTCTCCTCCCTTTCCTTCTCCTCCTTTTAATTATCCTCCTTCTTCTCCTCCTCCTCCTGCTTCTCTTTCTTCTCCTCTTCTCCTTCTTCTCCTCCTCCTTCTTCTCTTTTTCTCCTTCTTCTCCTCCTCCTTCTTCTCCTCCTTCTCCTTCTTCTTCTCCTCCTTCTTCTTCTCCTCCTTCTTCTCCTCCTCCTCCTTCTCCTTCTCCTCCTACTCTTCCTTCTCCTTCTCCTCTTCCTTCTCCTCCTCCTTCTCCTCCTCCTTCTTCTCCTCCTTCTTCTTCTCCTTCTTCTTCTCCTCCTTCTTCTTCTCCTCCTCCTTCTCCTTCTCCTCCTCCTCCTCCTTCTCCTCCTCCTCATCCTCCTCCTTCTCCTTCTTCTCCTCCCTTTCCTTCTCCTCCTTTTAATTCTCCTCCTTCTCCTTCTACTTCTCCTCCTGCTCCTTCTTCTCTTTCTTCTCCTCTTCTCCTTCTTCTCCTCCTCCTTCTTCTCTTTTTCTCCTTCTTCTCCTCCTCCTTCTTCTCCTCCTCCTTCTTCTTCTCCTCCTTCTTCTTCTTCTTCTCCTCCTCCTCCTCCTCCTTCTCCTTTTCCTCTTCCTCCTTCTTCTCCTTCTCCTTCTCCTCCTCCTCCTCCTCCTTCTCCTTCTCCTCCTCCTTCTCCTCCTCCTTCTCCTCTTCCTCCTTCTTCTCCTTCTCCTCTTCCTCCTCCTCCTCTTTCTCCTTCTCCTTCTCCTCCTCCTCCTCCTTCTCCTCCTCCTCCTCTTTCTCCTTCTCCTCTTCCTCCTCCTCCTTCTCCTTCCTCTTCTCCTTCTTTTCCTTCAAGTAATAAAGTAATGGTGGGAACCCCTCATAATGAGCACAGCAGGTCTACAGACCCGGGAACTCAGCACAAGGATGGCGGGAACCCCTCATAATGGGCACAGCGGGTGTACAGACCCAGAAACTCAGCACAGGGATGGTGGGAACTCAGTGCAGGGATGGTGGGAACCCCTCATAATGGGCACAGCGGGTGTACAGACCCAGAAACTCAGCACAGGGATGGTGGGAACTCAGCACAGGGATGGTGGGAACCCCTCATAATGGGCACAGCGGGTGTACAGACCCAGAAACTCAGCACAGGGATGGTGGGAACTCAGCACAGGGATGGTGGGAACCCCTCATAATGGGCACAGTGGGTGTACAGACCCGGGAACTCAGCACAAGGATGGCGGGAACCCCTCATAATGGGCACAGCGGGTGTACAGACCCAGAAACTCAGCACAGGGATGGTGGGAACTCAGTGCAGGGATGGTGGGAACCCCTCATAATGGGCACAGCGGGTGTACAGACCCAGAAACTCAGCACAGGGATGGTGGGAACTCAGCACAGGGATGGTGGGAACCCCTCATAATGGGCACAGCGGGTGTACAGACCCAGAAACTCAGCACAGAGATGGTGGGAACTCAGTGCAGGGATGGTGGGAACCCCTCATAATGGGCACAGCGGGTGTACAGACCTGGGAACTCAGCACAGGGATGGCGGGAACCCCTCATAATGGGCACAGCGAGTGTACAGACCTGGTCTCTCAGCACAGGGATGGTGGGAACCCCTCATAATGGGCACAGAAGGTGTACAGACTCGGTAACTCAGCACAGGGATGGTGGGAACCCCTCATAATGAGCACAGAAGGTGTGCAGACCCGGGAACTCAGCACAGGGATGGTGGGAACTCAGCACAGGGATGGTGGGAACCCCTCATAATGGGCACAGCAGGTATATAGGGGGTATGTTTCACTTTGCGCATGCTTCCTGATATTAATGCACCTGAATACAATATAACATATAAAACAAACGTGATCTGGTGAAATAGATAACACAAGTTGGGTTGCTCTCTGATTTCGCCTCCTCTGTGGTCACACCTGTGCGGCTCATCTCTGGGTATTTATCTTGTAGGATACCAGCATACAAAGTGAAGTGGCCCCGGGTGGGGGATGGGCCGGGGGGGGCCCATGCTGGTCTCTTACATTCAGGGTGTAATACACATAGCGGAGTGGAAGACTCTACAGGCTCAGCTCATCCCAGAAGAGCAGAAATTCCACCTGCGTTCCCTGCCCCCCCTCCCCCCCCCATTCTCCGCACATCAGTCGCCGTGTCATTTTTATTTGATGTTATGACACGTCCCGTCACAGGCGGCATGAAAGGAACAGCTGGGGCAATTATTGGGGTCCATTACCCCGTCACTCACAGTGCCCTGGCCTGGAGGGGCTGAACCTGGCTTCCTCTGACTAATACACAAACCATGGCATGGGATGAAAGGCCGTGACGCCACGCACAAAACACGCCGAAAATCTCAGCGCGCGGATTATTTTTTCTTGCGTAAAACCTAAATACACAGAAAAAATACATCTACGGGAGCTTTTGCTACCTGCCAAAGGATTTGTATTTATTTCCATCCAGTCTCCAGATTTACACAGCTCTGCCACATAGCACAGGGTGAGGATTTTTCTCAGCTGCTGTTCAGTAACATCCACATATCTTGTCCCGCCCCCAGCCTGTGACTGGACAGTGAATGGAGGAGAAGCAGGCTGACTGGCTCATCTACCTGTCACTCTGCTCTCTCCTCCTATCAGCACGACCAGGGGCGGACTGACCATTCGGACACTCGGGCAGTGCCCGAGGGCCGGGGGTCAGTAGGGGGCCCCATGAGATGCCCCTGGTACCTTTCATAGGCTTTTTTGGGAGTGGTTTGAGTGTGGGCGAGGACACGGGGCCCCATGATCCCCTATGTATCTGTACTGTCCTGACATTTGGGGGATATCTGTACCAGGGGCAGACTGACCATTCAGACACTCAGGCAGTGCCCGAGGGCCTGGGGTCAGTGGAGGGCCCCATGAGATGCCCCTGGTACCTTTCATAGGCTTTTTTGGGAGTGGTTTGAGTGTGGGTGAGGACACAGGGGCCCCATGATCCCCTATGTATCTGTACTGTCCTGACATTTGGGGGATATCTGTACTGTCCTGACATTTGGGGGATATCTGTACTGTCCTGACATTTGGGGGATATCTGTACTGTCCTGACATTTGGGGGATATCTGTACTGTCCTGACATTTGGGGGATATCTGTCCTGTCCTGACATTTGGGGGGATATCTGTACCGTCCTGACATTTGGGGGGATATCTGTACCGTCCTGACATTTGGGGGATATCTGTACTGTCCTGACATTTGGGGGATATCTGTACTGTCCTGACATTTGGGGGATATCTGTACTGTCCTGACATTTGGGGATATCTGTACTGTCCTGACATTTGGGGGATATCTGTACTGTCCTGACATTTGGGGATATCTGTCCTGTCCTGACATTTGGGGGGATATCTGTACCGTCCTGACATTTGGGGGGATATCTGTACCGTCCTGACATTTGGGGGATATCTGTACTGTCCTGACATTTGGGGGATATCTGTACTGTCCTGACATTTGGGGGATATCTGTACCGTCCTGACATTTGGGGGATATCTGTACTGTCCTGACATTTGGGGGATATCTGTACTGTCCTGACATTTGGGGGATATCTGTACTGTTCTGACATTTGGGGGATATCTGTACCAGGGGCAGACTGACCATTCGAAGGCTCGGGCACTGCCCGAGGGCCCGGGGTCAGTAGGGGGCCCCATGAGATGCCCCTGGTACCTTTCATAGGCTTTTTTGGAAGTGGTTTGAGTGTGGGTGAGGACACAGGGGCCCC
Organism: Staurois parvus; assembly: GCF_062004578.1. Lineage (NCBI taxonomy): Eukaryota > Metazoa > Chordata > Amphibia > Anura > Ranidae > Staurois > Staurois parvus. The sequence continues at coordinate 328,951 of NW_028318788.1, forward strand.
ATGAACCCCTATGGTCCGGGGGCCCCATGAGTTGTCAGTCCGCCCCTGAGCACGACCCTAAGCAGATGAGCACTGCAGCTCCTTGTTTTGATGCTCCCTTTCCCAGTCTGAGCTCTGCTGTACAAGGACCAAAAGAGGCTCATTCGCACAAGTGGTCGAGGGGTGGTAAAATCCCGCGGTTGAGCAGCAGTCGGGGATGTACACATGCGATGCTTTGCAGCAGTAATTATACCCCCAGTCACTTTCAGCAGGAAGAGCACCCGCTGGGTGCGACCCATTGAAGCGAATGGGGCCACTATGGAAGCCTCCGACAAACGTGTGCAATGCAATCAGGAGCGGACTGACAACTCATGGGGCCCCCCGGCAATAGGGGATCATGGGGCCCCTGTGTCCTCACACACACTCAAATCACACCAAAAAAAGCCTATGAAAGGTACCAGGGACATCTCATGGGGCCCCCTACTGACCCCGGGCCCTCGGGCACTGCCCCAGTTCCCCAATTGTCAGTCTGCCCCTGAATGCAATGTACTAGTGCGGGCTGCAAGGTATTAAAGCAGGCGGGGAGGAGGAGATACAACGCCTCCTCACCACCTGGCAAATGCTGTCTGAAGAGCGATCCGAACGTTGATCGCTCTTTAGAGACCGACGCAAGTGTGAATAAACCCAGAGGCGTAGTTAGAACCTTCAGGCCCCCCCCCGGTGTAAGAAAATATAAAAGCCTCCTTGACTCCCAGCTGGGCCCCCCCCCACGGTGGCAGAACGCTAGGGCCCGGTCGCAAATACAACCTGTGTGACCCTGGTAGTTCCGCCACTGGTGCCAGTATTTTTTATTTTCATTTTGTTTTGTTTTTTATATTTTTTTACCATTTTATTAAGTTTATTTTCTTACAATTTTATTTATTTTTTATTTTTTTCGGAGCCCCGTAGGGGGGCTTTGGCGAAATATCAGGGGTCTTTACAAACCTCAGATGTTTCACAATTGAGACAGAGAAAGGAGATTGCAGACACAGTCCTCCATCTCTGCAGCCTCAGCTGCACAGAATGGTTGGACAGAAACAGGGGCGGACTGAAAACTCATGGGGCCCCCAGGCAATAGGGAATCATGGGGCCCCTGTGTCTTTGCCCACACTCAAAGCACACCCAAGATAGCCCATTAAAGGTACCAGGGGCATTTCATGGGGCCCCCTACTGACCCTGGGCCCTCGGGCGCTGCCTGAGTGCTCGAATGGTCAGTTTGCCCCTGGACAGAAAGCTACAGGGCTCCCCATTCATTCACAAACTGAAGCATAGGAAACAGTTTATGATGCTTCTGTTAGGAATGAACAGTGATTGGTACTTATCACTAATGATCGGCTGCAAGTTCGAGTCGAGCGTAAGTTGAACACACGTCGGTGAACACACGAACAGCTGTTTGTCCGCCGCGCCCCACAATGCACTGCGCCCTGACAGTGCGTTGTGATTGACCAAAGCATTGCACCTGCCCAAAGGTCAAAAAAATGAGAATATGGTGCAAAAGTTCATTTATTTCAGTGCAGCAACTTAAAAGGTGAAACTAATATATGAGACTCATTACATGCAAAGCAAGATAGTTCAAGCCATGATTTGTCATCATTGTGATGATTATGGCTTACAGCTCATGAAAACCCCAAATCCACAATCTCAGAAAATGAGAATATTCCATGCAATCAATAAAACACGGATTGTACATAGAACAATATCGCACCTCTGAAAAGTAGAAGCTGCATATGGACTCAGTACTTGGTTTGGGCCCCTTTTGCAGCAATTACTGCCTCAATGCGGCGTGGCATGGAAGCTATCAGCCTGTGGCACTGCTGAGGTGTTATGGAAGACCAGGATGCTTCAATAGCGGCCTTCAGCCCTTCTGCATTGTTCGGTCTCATGTCTCTCATCTTTCTCTTGGCAATGCCCCATAGATTCTCTATGGGGTTCAGGTCAGGCGAGTTTTCTGGCCAATCAAGCACAGTAATCCCACGGTCATTGAACCAGGTTTTGGTGCTTTTGGCAGTGTGGGCGGAGCCAAGTCCTGCTGGAAAATGAAGTCAGCATCCCCATAAAGCTCGTCTGCGGAAGGAAGCATGAAGTGCTCCAAAATCTCCTGGTAGACGGCTGCGTTGACCCTGGACTTAATGAAGCACAGTGGACCAACACCAGCAGATGACATGGCCCCCCAAATCAACACAGACTGTGGAAACTTCACACTGGACTTCAAGCATCTTGCAGTGTGTGCCTCTCCATTCTTCCTCCATACTCGGGGTCCTTGGGCCTCTCCATTCTTCCTCCATACTCGGGGTCCTTGGGCCTCTCCATTCTTCCTCCATACTCGGGGTCCTTGGGCCTCTCCATTCTTCCTCCATACTTGGGGTCCTTGGGCCTCTCCATTCATCCTCCATACTCGGGGTCCTTGGGCCTCTCCATTCTTCCTCCATACTCGGGGTCCTTGGGCCTCTCCATTCTTCCTCCATACTCGGGGTCCTTGGGCCTCTCCATTCTTCCTCCATACTCAGGGTCCTTGGGCCTCTCCATTCTTCTTCCAAACTCGGGGTCTTTGGGCCCCTCCATTCTTCCTCCATACTCGGGGGTCCTTGGGCCTCACCATTTTTCCTCCATACTCGGGGGTCCTTGGGCCTCTCCATTCTTCCTCCATACTCGGGGTCCTTAAGCCTCTCCATTCTTCCTCCATACTCGGGGTCTTTGGGCCCCTCCATTCTTCCTCCATACTCGGGGGTCCTTGGGCCTCTCCATTCTTCCTTCATACTCGGGGTCCTTAAGCCTCTCCATTCTTCCTCCATACTCGGGGTCATTGGGCCTCTCCATTCTTCCTCCATACTCAGGGTCCTTGTGCCTCTCCATTCTTCCTCCATACTCAGGGTCCTTGGGCCTCTCCATTCTTCCTCCATACTCGGGGTCCTTGGGCCTCTCCATTCTTCCTCCATACTCGGGGTCCTTGGGCCTCTCCATTCTTCCTCCATACTCAGGGTCCTTGGGCCTCTCCATTCTTCTTCCAAACTCGGGGTCTTTGGGCCCCTCCATTCTTCCTCCATACTCGGGGGTCCTTGGGCCTCTCCATTCTTCCTCCATACTCGGGGGTCCTTGGGCCTCTCCATTCTTCCTCCATACTCGGGGTCCTTAAGCCTCTCCATTCTTCCTCCATACTCGGGGTCTTTGGGCCCCTCCATTCTTCCTCCATACTCGGGGGTCCTTGGGCCTCTCCATTCTTCCTCCATATTCGGGGGTCCTTGGGCCTCTCCATTCTTCCTCCATACTCGGGGTCCTTAAGCCTCTCCATTCTTCCTCCATACTCGGGGTCATTGGGCCTCTCCATTCTTCCTCCATACTCAGGGTCCTTGGGCCTCTCCATTCTTCCTCCATACTCAGGGTCCTTGGGCCTCTCCATTCTTCCTCCATACTCAGGGTCCTTGGGCCTCTCCATTCTTCCTCCATACTCGGGGTCCTTGGTTTCCAAATGAGATGCAAAAGTTGCTCTCATCAGAAAAGAGGACTTTGGACCACTGAGCACCAGACCAGGTCTGTTTTTCTTTAGCCCAGGTAAGACGCTTCTGATGTTGTTTGTTGTTCAGGAGCGGCTTGACAAGAGGAATACGACATTTGAAGCCCATGTCCAGGATCCGTCTGTGTGTGGTGGCTCTTGATGCACTGACTCCAGCCTCAGTCCACTCCTTGTGAAAGTCCCCAACACTTTTGAATGGCCTTTTCCTGACAATCCTCTCCAGGCTGCGGTCATCCCTGCTGCTTGTGCACCTTTTTCTTCCACACTTTTCCCTTCCACATAACTTTCTATTAATGTGCTTTGATACAGCACTTTGGGAACATCCAACTTCTTCTGCAATTCCCTTTTGAGGCTTTCCCTCCGTATGGAGGGTGTCAGTGATGGTGTCAGGTCAGCAGTCTTTACCATGATTGTGATTCCTACTGAACCAGACTGAGAGACCATTTAAAGGCTCAGGAACCCTTTGCAGGTGTTATGGCTGAATGAGCTGATTAGAGTGGGACACTTTGAGCCGAGAATATTCCACCTTTTCACAATATTCTCATTTTCTGAGATTGTGGATTTGGGGTTTTCATGAGCTGTAAGCCATAATCATCACAATGATGACAAATCACGGCTTGAACTATCTTGCTTTGCATGTAATGAGTCTCATATATTAGTTTCACCTTTTAAGTTGCTGCACTGAAATAAATCAACTTTTGCACCATATTCTCATTTTTTGAGTTTCACCTGTACATCGCAGACACCATGCTATGCTTTGCAGCCACAGCAACAATGATTCCCCCTGAAAGAAAATTTCATAGAAGGAGGTAATGGTCATCTGTTCTAAGAGCTGGAAGTCTCCTCACTTTGGGAGTTTTCTTTTTAATTTTAATTAAGACTCCAGAGAGAGATATATCATCCCCCCCCCCCCCAAATCATTAGTAATACCTCATCTGGAATATGCAGTTCAGTATTGGGCACCAATTCACAAAAAGAACATTGGGGAACTGGAGAAAGTACAGAGAAGGGCAACCAAACTGATAAGAGGCATGGAGGAGATCAGCTATGAGGAAAGATTAGAGGAACTGAATGTATTATCTACTGAGAAGAGGAGATTAAGGGGGGATATGATCTCCATGTATAATACATAAGGGGGGATATGATCACCATGTATAATACATAAGGGGGGATATGATCTCCATGTATAATACATAAGGGGGGATATGATCTCCATGTATAATACATAAGGGGGGGATATGATCTCCATGTATAATACATAAGGGGGGATATGATCTCCATGTATAATACATAAGGGGGGATATGATCTCCGTGTATAATACATAAGGGGGGATATGATCTCCATGTATAATACATAAGGGGGGGTATGATCTCTGTGTATAATACATAAGGGGGATATGATCTCCATGTATAATACATAAGGGGGGGATATGATCTCCATGTATAATACATAAGGGGGGATATGATCTCCATGTATAATACATAAGGGGGGATATGATCACCATGTATAATACATAAGGGGGGATATGATCTCCATGTATAATACATAAGGGGGGATATGATCTCCATGTATAATACATAAGGGGGGATATGATCTCCATGTATAATACATAAGGGGGGATATGATCTCCATGTATAATACATAAGGGGGGATATGATCTCCATGTATAATACATAAGGGGGGATATGATCTCCATGTATAATACATAAGGGGGATATGATCTCCATGTATAATACATAAGGGGGGGATATGATCTCCATGTATAATACATAAGGGGGGGATACGATCTCCATGTATAATACATAAGGGGGGATATGATCTCCATGTATAATACATAAGGGGGGATATGATCTCCATGTATAATACATAAGGGGGGGATATGATCTCCATGTATAATACATAAGGGGGGATATGATCTCCATGTATAATACATAAGGGGGATATGATCTCCATGTATAATACATCAGTGGTTCATATAGTGAACTCGGTGTAGTTATTCCCCCTGAGGTCATCACAGAGGACAAGGAGGCGCTCTTTCCATCTGGAGAAAAAGAAATTTAACCTCCAAACACAGAAAGGTTTCTTCACAGTAAGAGCTGTGAGAATGTGGAATAGACTCCCCCAAGAGTTGGTTGTGGCCAGCTCAGTGGATTGCTGTAGGAAAGTCCTGGATTCTTTCTTGGATACACAGAATATAACTGGATATAACATTTATAGGGAAAGTTGATCCAGGGAATATCCGATCGCCTCTCGGGGGATCAGGAAGGAAATTTTTTCCCCTGCAAGAGCAAATTGGATCGTGCTTTGCTGGGTTTTTTTGCCTTCCTCTGGATCAACTGTGGGTGTAGGACTATAACTTTTTTTTCTTAATGGTTGCACTGGATGGACTTTTTGTCTTTTTTCATCCAGACTAACTATGTAACTGTGTAATTTCCTTATGCATCTCTGCACAGGAAGTAAAGAGAAATGTCCCCAATAGTACATACAGTGCTGGGACAAGGTGATCCAAAGCCAAGGACAAAGATGCTAAATGGTTTCTGACTACAGAAATGCTGCAGTGGCAGGAAGGAGGCGGGGAAGAGAGGACACAGCCTGTATCGCCTCCCGGCTCTCTTCTCCTCACTTCGTTACTTCCAACACTGGGCTAACAGTAGTGATGTCACTACTCCTGTCAGCCTTGTATCAGAGGGCAGGAGCCCCCATTCCTACAGTAAACCACTGCGCCCGGGGCAGCAGCCCCTCCAGCTCACTCCTTGTCCTGGTCCTGAGTACATAGACAGCAAAAGATTGGCTGTTTTAAAAATTGTATTTTTATTTTTGACACGTACAACTTAACCTCCCTAGCGGTCTGATTATGTCCATATTTCTGTGCTCAAAGCGGTACATTTTTTTGCATGGAAATATGTATTTTTTTTATTGTAGGCCTGTAATTCTTAGGAATAACTCACTGAAATCTGTCAGAACAAGAGTCTAGTAAACATCCCGGGGATGATAAAACTTGAAACACGAAATCATAAATTATAATTTAATAACTAATCATAAAAAATAATAATATAATAATAATAAATTTAATTCAATAATATAATCAAACCAAAAACACTGAAATGTGAAATAGAGCGCCAAGTTCGCACATCGCTGAGCAAAGTCGCAGAATCGTTTTCAGTGTCTGATGAGGAATTTCCCCCACCAATCATTATCACTCAATTCTGCAAGTGGTTCTGATTTCCTATCGCTGTTCTCTAGCCGATCTAAAACCGCGTCTGACCTAAAGGGACGCTTTTTGGACGCCATGGACGTTTCTCAGTTTCCAGGCAGAAAGAACAGTAAAAATGCAGGCAGGGCGCCGGACAAAGCACTCGGGACAAAATGTATGTGAAATGGTTTGATACAGGAATGTTATACTATGTGATTTTAGTGTATTTAGTGAATGTCACTTTTTTTAATTTCCCGCCAGTTCCATCCCCCGTACGTCCCGACGTTGCAGGGAACGGAACCCAGAAGACGGATGTCAGTATCGGCTGGAGGACATTGCCGGGGACACTGCAGGGGGGACATCGCAGGAGCGCAGAACAAAGTAAGTGAATGAGGGATCCCGGAGCAACGCTGCAGTGTATTCCCGAGCAGGGGTGGACTGACCATTTGGAAACTCGGGCACTGCCCGAGGGCCCGGGGTCAGTGGGGGGCCCCATGAGATGCCCCTGGTACCTTTTTCATAGGCTTTTTTGAGTTTGGGCAAGGACACAGGGGCCCCATGATCCCCTATTTCCCGGGGGCCCCATGAGTTGTCAGTCCGCCCCTGTTCCCGAGTGTAGCTCGGGGTTACCGCTTGTGGTGCTGAAACTTTACCCCGAGCTACACTCGGGAATACCGCCAGGGGGGGTTAAAAGTGGTCTGAAACCCAAAACCTTGCCTGAAAAATATGTTGACACGGTCACTTGCATGACAACTCAGAAGCACAATTGGGGACAAAGACCAAGCGTTGTCACCCCTATCACAGGAAGTGCATGAACATGGACCTTCATTGCAGGATCACTATTGTAATCAAATCTTCAGCTATAAAAAGATTTTTATAAAACGACTTTAACAACGTGTAACACGTCGAAGCTTCAGTGAGATTTCGGCGATCGAGTTTCTATTTCCAATAAGTAGGAAGAATCAGACACTCGCCCTCCGCTCCCGGTGCTGACATCGGCTCTGACTCCTCGATGAATTATGAGCGAGGAATGTCTGGAATCTGGGGGTTTAGCCCCAGGAAGAGATACTTGAACGGCACCAACAATTTAACCCTTTCACCATCTCCGGGGCCTGGATGAGTTGCGGTTTCCCCATTTCCGCCCGATGAAGCCTCCCCGAGCCGAATTCTGAATCCACCTGAAGGCGCGGTCCCTTCATCACTAAGATATGGACATTTCTGCAGGTTTTCTATCGATTTTTTTTTCCAGGTTTCCTGTCTGTGATGTTTTGCAATGGGGATTTATATACATTTTTGATTTACAATGTTGTATTTTCTGTCTTTATGGGATGGAAATATGGGACGCCTTTCTGGATCCTCCCTCTCTCTTTCGGGAAACAGACAATCAATACTTTTTGCACAAAAGACACTTGTAGGTCCATTTATGAAATTTTTTTTTTTTATCAATTTGCCTGTGAATGTGTATGTACATCCCTTATGTGCAAAGCCGATGGTATCAGCCTTTTTCCTGTGCAGGGTGTATGTTTTTCATTGATTTATCGCAGAAAATACTGCATATGGCCACTAGATGGCGGTAAGTATCATAGAAAATTCCTATGACACTGAGAGCCATCTAGTGGGCAAATGCGGTATTTTTCATTTTAAATCAATGGAAGACAATCAACCAACACAGGCAAAAGTTCCAAAACATTTTCTTCCCCTCCCCCCCATCCCCATCGTTAGTGATGTGTTAACATTTGTGGGAATCCGTGGGAAACTCTCCAGTGATAACTGGCCACCAGCCCCATTTCAGTCAGGGAATTCTGTGCCCACAGCCGCAGGGAACAG